>NC_091392.1:39071742-39374772 GCF_032191515.1 Phaenicophaeus curvirostris | reverse complement strand
AAAAATGCACTGTGCGAGAAGGAGAGCCAGAAAAGCCTTTTGCTTTTCCACCTAATAAAAAGAACTTTTAAGTCCTACTCAAGAACAAAGTTGGTTTGGCACAGATGCCTAGATACTCAGTAAATACATCTAGTTCTGTAATGTACAAAAAATAGTGAAACTGGCATCTTTTATGCAAATGCCTGCAATATCCACTGCCACACAGCTATTTAGAATGGGTTTAGTCTCACTCAGATTCAGATGCCCACCTTTATGTGATTTAAGCTTCTAAGCTTCTACCAAATCAACAGAGATCAGACAGATCACATGCAAGAGCTACACCCCTCTCAGACACAGACAGTGCCCTACACGACTACCTTCAGAGCAAATGCCCAGTTTCAAAGTTATACAAGACTTCTGCAATTTGGAGGGAAGAAGCATCTATGCCAGAGAGTCTTAAAATCTGCCCGATGTAGAAAGCAGAAATGTGCATCCAGTGAATATTTTTGGAGGTGTTTAGGGTTTTAGTTTGTTGGTTTTGATGGTTTTATTTAACTGTTCTCTCAGATGGCTAATGATTCTGCAATAAGTATCCTTCACAGTATTCACCCCATCTCCTGTGCACATTGGGAGAAACCACATTGTCTTCAGAGAGGTTAAATGATTCCCGTCATTACACAAGGGCTGAGAGCTGCCACAGGAGCCTCAACTATGTCACCAAAGCCTCAGGCTAACATTCATTCAGACTTCATTTCAAAACACAGATTCTTCTCAAGCAAATCACTGAACTTCAACCTTCTCTGACATTACCTGCCACACCACATAATGGCACAGAGCACATGAAGATTATTCTAGCTGACTCTCTCAAGTCTGAACAAGAATAACTGAAACAAGGGCTTGGCTATTTGTTTCAAAACATGACAAGTGGGTGTATCTTCATTACAAGAGTACTTCTTCAAAATTAAAGAGCAGTTTGCATGTCTGCTACCGTGCAATGTACATATTCATTAGTAAATGAGAAATCCCACCTAAAATACGCATGATAAGTGGCAACAGAAGTCAAAACATTTTATAAGAGAACAATTGTAAGCTACTGCATTCAAAGCCTAGCTTCCCAAACCTAAAAGAATATAATTGCTTCTGGCATCAACAAATTACAAACAAAAGCTTGACATCGAGTTTTATGAATGTCACTAGAGATTCTACTTCATCAGTTTGAGCTTTGTGAGTTCATGTCTTATTCATCCTCCCAAATCTACCTGCAATACAGGACTTTCCCTGGTAAGAAGAGAGAGTTCCTTGGAGGGAAAAAGAAACACATAGAAAAGAAAGGTCTATCTTTTTTTCCACATTAAATTTATATTGCAAGACACAAAGATGCCCCTCCAGTAGAAATCCATAAGAAGCCAGTTTCATAAACTTTAGAAACACAAGATTTGCTCATAGGATCTCTCTGTGTACTAGAGAGCGAATATGATAGGACTTAACTGGAAAGACACAACAGAAGGACCAACAATGGCACACCTCTTTTACCAGTAGCAGTAAGCATCTAGCTCTAACAGACTGTAATGCTTCTTGGTGCTTCCCAAGACAAATTACTTGCAATCACATCCAAACAGTTTATGGGAAAAAAACAGCCAAGGGCCAACAAAGACAGTCTCAAATTTCTTCATATACCTACTGGCAAACAGAGGAAAAATGCTCGCTGGTTTTTAAAGATCTTCTTATCCTCTTCATTTTTCTCCTTTCTTAAATCCTTCTCAGGTCCTGCTAATAAATGCTTTCACTCTCTTTCATCCCCAAGCTTTCCCAGCCCCCTGTACAAAAGTCTACCAAATCCAACACACTTGCACAGTGGATAAGTCCCTGGCACACTTGCAGTACAGTATGCTACTAAGCTCTGCTGCCTTGAATTAGAAAAATGATAAAGAGTCAGTTCTAATTGGTCTGTCAGTTTGATCTTTGGGCGTCACTCACCTGCACAGACATGCTGGTATGCAGCAGCACAAATTCTGCATATTTATGTTGTTTTCCATTTGAACCATGAGCACTGGCTTAATTGTGATTTCTGTTCTATACACACTGGAATAACTTGGAATAAAAGGACTGAATGCTGTAAAAACAGAGAAACTTGCTACATCTATTCACCCTAACAAGGTTTTTCTTCCCGTCACAGTAATACTTGCAGTGTAGCACTGAAAGCCCACTTAGAAATTCACTTAGATTTAAAAACTAGTAATGTACAGACCCCAAAGCACTGACTCATCTCATCTTCTAAGCAATATCAGGTTATTCTTAAGAATGAAGGACTTACACTTCCATCAGCTCTGTGCAACACTTGCCTCACCTTATAAATCAACACCTTCAGTACATATGAACCAACTCCAGGGCACTGTAGTCTTCCCTATCTTAAAAACACCAACCTCCACCATAATGCTTCATCTTCAAATGAAAAGCCTCGCTTTAAACACAGGATTAGCAAGTCAATAGGAAAAAAAATCTTATTTAATAATTGAGAAGCCAACGGTGTAATATCTTGTAAATGCAAGTGTCTTTTTGAAAGCCATAGTCCTATTAACTTTAACAAAAATCACATAACAGATAAGCAGAGTGTTTAATTGTTACAGTCCTTAGATAAATATTGGTTTCTCTTTCCATCACAACTTTTGCCCGGAAGCTAAACAGGTTTCCTTACATTTTTAGGCAAACCCACCCACTACAATAGCATTTATTTACAAAACAAAAACAAAGATGAAAACCCACCTACAGCATCCTGGTTCAAGCTGGATGAGATTGTAATACAATTTGGAAGTAGTATCTACTGTCCTGTAAAGAACATTTAATACATATAGAATTTTCCATAAGGCTGTTCTAATGCATCTCGTATTGGCCCCACTGAAGACAATCAAAATTTTCCAATGGATTCAGCATTACTTGGATCACAGTTTTATTTTAATTCAAAAGCACAATATTAATTCTTTGCACCCCTGGTTAACTTCTTCATCCAGAGCTACTGAAACAAACATTTACAAGGGACTGTAACTGTAACTAAACTTAGGTAAAGTAAGGAAAAGGTGCCTGTCATAGTAAAGCTTAACTGAGAAGTATTTAGAACTTATACCAAATATTTGGCATATCAAAGGTCCATTGAAGTACACCATCATCTCAGTGTCCCATATAGAGGTAACTAAGAACATATTACCATCAGGGGTTTCCATAACTTCTGCCCTCTAGAATTTTATCCAGTGGCAACACCTAAACAGAACAATAATGAAGTGTACCAGTTGTTAATAATATTACAAGTTTCTGGATTTTTTTTGGAAAACAATAAGTCTTATTTCAGCTTTCTACAATAACACTATCACTGCTCACAATTCGTAGATATTTTTTATACCTAAGCCAGCAGAGACATCCCTGCACTCTCATCCTTGTCCCTAAATTAAAGCTTAGCTTACATACAATGATATAAAAAGCTGCCTTAAAGGACTCTGCACATGCTGAGTGCATGAAAAAGGTTAGCTGCACAACTACAAGGCATCCCAGTTGCATAGCAGATCACATATGTCAAGGCTTTAGAACAGCAGGATTATTTTTGGCTCTGCATATTAATCCTCTGCTCTTCTTTCAGACTAAGGGAAGAGCACAAAACTTTCAATAGTAAAAGGTATTTGCCACCCTTATTAGCAATAGTGCAAATGTTCTTTAGCAAAGTTTCTCTATCTGGACACATAAGTGGAAGGCGAGAATTACATTTCACCATTCCCAACACTACACAGAAACTCATTTCCTACATAGCTCTTTTCCAAACCAGTCACTCTGGGGGTGAAGATGAAAGCTCCACACTTGCTAATTGTGCCAAAACAACCCAAAGCAGACAATGGGCAGTGGCAATCTTTTTAGCTTGGGCAACATTAAACATCAAATCCAGCCAAAATCTTAAAGGCAGATGCTGCGCCAGGTAGTGCCTAGTTAAAATCTCACCTATGGAGATGACAGAGCTGCTGGCATCCCCTTCCATCACCACTTGCAACCTGTCAGAAGGACAATTATGTGTCCTTCAAAAACAAAGCAAACCAGAAGGTTGGAAATGTTCCCCCAGTGCCAGTTATTTTTAATACACCTAACATTTAAAACGTGATAATAGATGTTCCAGGTCCCACAAGCAATACTATCCACTGCAACAAGAACAAATTGAAAGCACAGTAAAGGAAAACAGATAGTGTACAATCTTCAGAGACATTAATTTTCCACGTGGAGAGCAAAAACTATGAAAGATCTAAGCGTAAAACTTCCAAAACTACAAGTCAGCTTTAACCTTGAAAAAAATGCATGCATCTCCACTTCTACTTACTGTTTAAAACTTTCTTCTTGGGTTTGAAGGGAGAAGATGGATTGGGTGAAAATACAACCTTTATGGCTTATTACTCTATCAAAGAGGTTCACCTTGCAGGATCAGGGGAGCACGGCAATACCATATCAAGCTGTACTGCAGCAATTTCTTCTTATTTCATTTGACAACAAAAAATTGCACCTAACATCAACCTTTAGCTTTTAGATGCATTTAATCAAAACACTCGAAGCATAACAAAAAAACTTTCTAAACTTCCTAACATTCCTTTCTGGCACTATCAAAAAAGAAGTTGTTACAGTTTTACAAACAGTTCTACAATGACAAAATAATCAAAACATGATTACTGACTTACATGAACAAACCAGGGTTCTCTTCAGTTCTAACCAGCTAATCTGTCTATTTTTTGGTTCACATGACGGTTGCGGCTTGCCTGTCTTCTTCCCAATTCTCCTGTATGGTACAGCCTATTCTTTGACAGGTTTCACACATTTCTAGATACACTGTGGATTTAAAACCAGTGCTAAGAGGTCTTAATATTCTCTCTCATCAAATTATCTTCATCTCATGTCAAAACACGAGCAAATTGTGGGAAAAGTGTGCGTAAGTTCTTCAAGCACAAAATATCTGGAGGTTTAGTTACAAGTCACAAAAGCCCAGAACACGCATTTTTTCTACAGCAATCTTTGCATTTAAAGGAACACCAGGAGATTAAATCCCCCTTTCTCCTAAAACTGCAAGTGGGATGTTTTTTCATCTGTTTTGGTTTTGTTTGGGCTCCCCCGCCCCCTTTTTTCTTTTACATTTCTGACCCTTCTATGTCCCTTTATGTTATTTCCTCTAAACAGACTAAAGATTTTAAGAAATAAAGTGAATTCAAGGACAGATGATGAAAGTGATTAGAGGCTTAGAAAGACATCAATATGAGGAGAGATTATTAAAAAGACTGCCTTGCTTATAGACAAGATGAATGGGAGGGATCATAAGAGACATGGAAAATAACAGATATTCCACAGAATGTTTTTTCAGTGCTAGAAAGCAAGGGGATTTCTATATTCTTTTTTAATGTAAGCATTTTCTCTGTGTGTGATCGTGTAAGAATCTATTTCTAGTCTTACTAAGGCTGAAAGCATAAGCAGATTGAAATTATGATTATCTATTTGTTAATAAATAAGCCACATCTGTTCTAGATAAGGGTTTTTTTGTTGCTTTTTAAATAAAGGAAGAATTCTTACAATTTCAAACATAAGTCTACCGCTAATAAGAGAAAGTTCTGAATAGATTCCAATGTACATGAAATTACATCATTAGGACTTCCTGCATCTGTCTTAAGCATCTGGTATTTGTTAAAAGCAGGACCTATTACTGCTTAGACTTCTGATGGGATGCAGTGAAGGAACTCAAATGTTTTAGTTGTACTAGAAAAGGAATTTTCTCCTACAAAGCAACATGCATAAATTGATAAACCTGTTAAAACACGGAGGATTGTTCTAAGAGATCAAGAGTAAAGAGCAATGTTCTGATCTGCAGTAAAAAGACAAAAATAAATCGTACACAGTTTTCTGAAGTCTAAAGAGGACAACCTGGTGAGCATCCAGAGATCACAGTTTTAAAAGAGCCTTGAAAGGCAGTCCTGACACAATGCTCTAGAAGCAAAAGTCAATACAATGATGCATAAGTTAGCACTGCCAAGAGCCACTTTGAGCATCAGGAATGTCACTATTACAATTGCACAGATCTCGGCATGGACTTACTGCTCAAGATGCAGCCAGAATCTGAACACCTCTAGTCTTCCACAGTACTCACTGCAAAAACAAGTCCCTTAAGAAAGCACCATGATGCTATTTGGCTGTTCTGCAAGATACATTCCAGCCAAAACAGAACTTGGTGTATGACTGCTAAAAGCACAGCTCTTGTTCCCAAAACTTGTTCTACCTCATTCATGGCTTAGGTCCTAATTTAGAAAGATTTGGATTAGTTTTTGAACTGTTGCAGGAGTCAACTGGTACTGGATGTGAAGCACAGTAAGCTGCAGCACCTGGCATTAGCAAAGGTGAACTGAAACATTTTGAACAGCTGCCTTGCAATTCTACCTGTGCCATTTGAGCGAGCTGCAGTAATCCTGATCACAGAGACTAGATATCATTGCCAAGCAGAGGTAGGAAAAGTCTTCTGGAAGGGTACTGCTCTTAAAGCGGGGGAGGGATGATTTACCAGCACAAAGGTAACCACACAACCATAAATCTATACCTACCAAATAATACCGAAACTGTAAGGCACCAATACATTTACACTACAAGCAATAGAAGTAGTATGCCCCACTCTGTGCTGCCAAGCAGAGAATCGCTTGGCTCTCTTGTGACTTGTCCAAGGAAGAGAACAGGAATCCAGCCCCTCCCTCAACATGCTTGTCCTCCTTAGGCAAAAATGACTCCCCCATGTTAAGAATGATTCAGCTGTTCTTCATTAAAGTGTTTTCTCTCTTTCAGATACTTAGAAGTTTACACAAAATGTGGCATATGGTCCACAGGAGAGTTGTTAGCAAAGCCCAGGGTATCTTATACTTCACAAGGCCTCAAAGAAGAAACAGAACAGACCTGTTGCCTTACACTGAAGGAGCTTTCAAGAGGCAGCAGGAATTTTTAAATCCTCTTCCCCTCCGATTCTGCTGTTCACAAACTCAGAAGGCTATATTTACCCTAAACTGTTTGAGCACTTCTGCAAACTGAATTTGGTCATGACTCCCTACAGTATTTACAGCTGCAATTCTGGAACTGTCTTCTTGCCTGTCCATAGAGCAGGCTTAGTTTTCGCCTAAGAAAAATCCTTAGATTAACTTGAAAGATGCATGCAGTAACCTGTAAGGCTGGAGAAGTCCTTCAAAACCTGCCAGCCCAAAAAAATGGGCTCAGTAGCCTACATTATACAGACTACAGAGATCTGGCAATTCGTTTGACACTTCTCTTTCCTTTTGGCTTTTTTAAGTGTATCTTGCTCTATTTACTATACGCTATCCCTATCCTGCTAACAAAACAGACTCCAAGACTTTCTTTACACAAGCAAACCTTATTTTGTTCAGGTTCTCTGAGTGTCCTCTCATCAGCTCTGTTTTGCTGCATTCATGCCCTGCGTTGCTTTTCTCCAGGAATGTCTGGGAGTGGCAGCTTTAACTCCAGCTGCTCTGATGCTTTCTATTCATTCTCTAAAAGAAAAACAAATTTCTTGCTTCTTTCTTACATAATACCATCAGTTTCTGCTGCTCCAGTTCCTGACCATTCCCACTCTGCTGGTTAAAGTGGTAAGAGGATTGTTGATGTTATCCAGGCAATTTACCCAGGAAAAATTCCTGTTTGTCCAGAATAAGTACATGTGGAACTCTTGCCATCACCTGGAACATACAACCTGCTGCTATCAACCCTAGAAATTGTAGTACAAGTTCTGCGATATCTGACACAACTTGTAAAGCCCAAACCCTGGAGCAATGCAATTACACACGACTCTACAAACTTGTTACTGTTACATTTCCAGTTCTCATGCTTGCAGGAAGGGGAGGAGAGACTAAATCTAACAAAAAGAAAGCCAAAAATCAGATAGAAGCCCAATGTTTTCATAGAATTGTCTTAAGGTTAAGGCTTTTTTATTTTTCAATACACAACTACAATATGTAATACTCAATGCTAGCTGTGATACTTTATAGTCTAGCTATTCTGCTTAAAAGCATAGAGCAGAGCCTTCAGGTTTACCTCTTAAACATGCCAAAAATAATCTTGAAGGTATGCAACTTTCTCCCCTGGCCACAGGAAGCTAGGTAGTGCATTATTATTCTTACAGCAAGAACAATGAAGAAAAACTACTTAGTTCAACTTGCAAAGAGAAAAACAAAGGAAATAAAAAAAATTTTAATTGGGTTATGACTAGTTTATGCACCTGGCTGATGGTATGAAGAGCACTGTAGACTCTAGTAGTAAAGATACAGTGCATAGCATTACCTATTTTTAAAACATTTCCTTATGCAGCAACAATCTGAAGCACACCATCTCCTTTCCAGCACTGGCAATTAATGAGCTGAAGGGATGGAAAGAATGGCTAACGTACAGTACAGGAAAAAAAAACCAAGGCAAAACAAAACAAAAAAACCAAGAATGCTCCCACCAAATCCCCCCAAACCAGTCTTCCTTCACAAAAAGCTAGTCTCTACACTTCAAACTCTAAAGCTTATTTATTGACACATGAAAGATCTCATCTTAGCACAGAAAGCAGAATTTCTGCTGATATCCCAAGTCAGCTAGAGCAACCTTCTTTTTCTTCATGTCTTTTTTGAAGCGTATGGGAAGAAAGAACCATTTGTTTTGCACTTGTATGAGGATTTAGGTAAGAATTTGAAATCTGAGCATAAACTAGAGCGCCAACAACCCTCATCAGCATGGCACTCACCACAAAAGCTACTAAATATGTGAAAGGGTCACAAGCACTGCCTGTAAATGGTTACCATCTATTGTACGAACAAACATCAAAACAGTAAGAAAGATGAACTTGACAACAGACCATAAGAGAAACTAGTCCATAAAGCTATACATCATGGATACAGAGTATGTTCTTACTTCACCGTAAGAAAAACTAGTCCATAAAGTTAAGCATCATAGATGTATAGTGTGTTCTTACTTTACCATAAAAAAAACTATCCTATGAAGTTATTCATCATGGATATACAGAATATTCTTATGTGACCACAAGAAAAACTATCCTTTAAAGTTATTAATTATGAATATACAGAATATTCTTGCTTTACCTTAAGAAAAACTGTCCCATAAAGTTAAGCATCATGGATATACAATATATTCTTACTTTATACATACAGGCAGACCTTTTCTCTCGATCTATGATGGTTTATGATGATCTATGATGGTTTAGTGTTTGATAGGAATGGTTGGACTCGATGATCCGCTGGGTCTCTTCCAACCTGGTTATTCTATGATTCTATGATCTCCATCCCTACAAAATCCCTCTCGTAAGTAACTTCAGAAGGGAGCCCTAATCATTCCCAGCTGCCACATACAATCACTTACCCACAGTTTATTAGACAGAGAGTTTAAGAAACAATACCAAAACCAGGTATTCAGCAGACACCGAGTAACTTCATTAAATGACCAGCACTGCTGTCTGTGGTGAGTAAGTTCTCTATCCCTCTTGCCGCCAGAGAGTTTCTATTGTGGATACGCCTCGAACATCAGTTTCTATTATGTCAACAACCACCTTCACTCCATTTTTCTTAGACCAAAGAGTATTTAGGGCAGGAATACGAAAGAAGCACAGGTGAAAACTTCCCTCTAGACCGACAGCCGAGCCGCAGGTCGCTCTCGGAGCCCGGCAGCCCCTCCACGCTCCTCCCCTCCGAGGATGCTCCCCTGCCCTTACCCGCGTCTTGCGGCGCCGGTGCCGCTCCGGATCCGAGTAGGTTCTATCCACGGCCAGAGCCGTGTCGCTGCCCGGCATCGCTGCTGCCTTCTCTTCCCCAAAAAACCCAGCCTGCGATGCTGAGGGGGTTCCTGGCTGCTGTCGTCGTGCGGGAGGGTTCGGGCACGCCCCTTCGGGCGTGCCCGAACCCTCCCGCACGACGACAGCAGCCGCTCCGCTTGCTCCTCAACCGGATTAACCCCTCAGCGCCCCGGTCCATCACTTAAGTTTACGGGTGACACCAAGCTTGAGGACAGGGAGGCTCTGCGGAGGGATCTAGGCAAGCTGGATCGATGGGTTGGGACCAACGGGATGAGGTTTAAGGAGGCCAAGTGTAAAGTCCTGCGCTTTGGAATTCTGTAACCGCACAGAATCACCAGGTTGGAAGAGACCCACTGGATCATTGAGTCCAACCATTCCTATCAAACACTAAACCATGCCCCTCAGCACCTCATCCACCTGTCTTTTAAACACCTCCATGGAAGGTGACTCAACCACCTCCCTGGGCAGCCTCTGCCAGTGCCCAATGACCCTTTCTGTGAAAAATTTTTTCCTAATGTCCAGCCTGAACCTCCCCGGGTGGAGCTTGAGGCCATTCCCTCTTGTCCTGTCCCCCGTCACTTGGAAGAAGAGGCCAGCACCCTCCTCTCTACAACCTCCTTTCAGGTAGTTGTAGAGAGCAATAAGGTCAACCCTCAGCCTCCTCTTCTCCAGGCTAAACAACCCCAGCTCTCTCAGCTGCTCCTCATAAAACTTGTTCTCCAGCCCTTTCACCAGCTTTGTTGCTCTTCTCTGGACTCGCTCCAGAGCCTCAACATCCTTCTTGTGGTGAGGGGCCCAGAACTGAACACAGGATTCGAGGAGCGGTCTCACCAGTGCCGAGTACAGAGGGAGAATAACCTCCCCGGACCTGCTGGTCACGCCGTTTCTGATCCAAGCCAAGATGCCATTGGCCTTCTTGGCCACCTGGGCACACTGCTGGCTCATGTTCAGTCACTGTCAACCAACACCCCCAGGTCCCTCTCCTCCAGGCAGCTTTCTAGACAGACTTCTCCTAGTCTGTAGCACTGCACAGGGTTGTTGTGCCCCAAGTGCAGGACCCAGCATTTGGCCTTATTAAACCTCAAGCCATTGGTCTCAGCTCAGCAGTCCAGCCCATTCAGATACCTTAGCAGAGCCTCCTTACACTCCATCAGCTCCACAGTTCCACCCAAAAGCAAAGCTACAGGCTTGGGAAGAGTGGCCGGAAAGCTGCCTGCCAGAGAAGGACCTGGGGTGCTGCTTGACAGCCAGCTCAGGCTGAGCCAGCAGTGTGCCCAGGTGGCCAAGAAAGCCAATAGCATCTGGCCTGTGTCAGAAACAGTGTGGCCAGCAGGACCAAAGAAGTCATTCTTCCTCTGTACTCGGCACTGGTGAGACTGCACCTCGAATACTGTGTTCACTTCTGGGCCCCTCACTACAAGAAGGATGTTGAGGCACTGGAGAGTGTTCTGAGAAGGGCAACAAAGCTGGTGAAGGGGCTGGAGAACAAGTCTTATGATGAAGGAGCAGTTCAGGGATTTTGGGTTGTTTAGGCTAGAGAAAAGCAGGGAGACTACCACAGTCTACAGCTACCTGAAATGAGGTTATAGAGAGGTGGGTCTTGGTCTCTTTTCTCAAGTAACAAGCAATAGGATGAGAGGAAATGGCTTCAAGTTGGACCAGAGGAGGTTTAGACTAGATATTAGGAAAAATGTCTTCACTGAAAGCGTTATCAGGCACTGGAACGGGCTAACCAGGGAAGTGGTTGAGTCCCCATCCCTGGAGGTATTTAAAAGACAGAAAGATGAGTAGCTCAGGGGCATGGTATAGTAGTGGAGAGGTACGGTTAGACTCAATGATCTCAAAGGTCTTTTCCAACCAAATGATTCTATGAAAAAGGGAGAATGCCTAAGGTGTGGGGGTGGCAAGATGTAGCCAGGGTCTAAGCCATTAATTGCTGTTTTTTTAAAAAAAAGTTTGAAGGCCAGCACTTCTGAGAGAGCAGTGGGAGTTTTGGCAAGGATGATCTCCCAGAGGTGACAGTCCAAATCCTCCTGCTGAAAGCCCTGCTTCAGTTCAGGCTTTTTGCTAAAACTGCAGCTCTTGGATGAAGTTACCCTCAAGCAGGGAGGAAGGTCATCTGTTAAAAGGAATCTAGGCCCTGTGGCTGCAGTGAAACTTCACAAAACATAGCCTGTTCTAAAGGTTCAGAAGTCCAAAGGGGAAAGAAAGGAAGAAACCGGAAGCATTGTTGTTTATCCTGGAGGACATTCACTTGCAAGAGTTTGATATTAGCTTTCCAGTTCTTAAAGGGGGTCTACAGGAAAGATGGAGTGTAGTGATAGGATAAAGGATAACGGTTTTAAGCTCAGAGAAGGGATATCTAGATTAGATATTAAGAAGAAATGTTTTACTGTTAGGGTGGTGAGGCACTGGCACAGATTGGCTGGAGAAGTCATGGATGCCCCATGAAGTGTTCAAGACCAGGTGGGATGAGGCTATGAGCCCCTGCCTATGGCAGGGGGATGGGAACTGGATGATCTCTAAGCTCCGTTCCAACCCAAACCATTCTCTGATTATAATCTACTATTCTATTACTGTTTACAGTAGCATAAGGCATGGTGGACACAGCTGAGCACTGCTGCTGGAAAGCCCTTGATCTCTAGAGGTTTCCACAATAAACATACTATAAAAATTCTGTCAAACCAACTAAATAATCTGGGCCTGCATTTTCCAAAGTGGTCAGTGAAGCATGGCAACCAATTCAATCTCCATTTCTGCACATGACACAGATGAGAGCAACCCTTCAGCATCCTAGCAAACCACACTTGTGAACACTCAAGGAAAACTTGTTTTCCAGGGCACGTGTATGCCAGTGTACTTAAATTCCTAAGAGTTGAGTGGAGTTCCTGACTGATTCTTGCATTTACCTTCAGAACACCTATGCTGAGGAATGCATTTAAATCCCTAACACTTAACACATTTTAAACTCCTGAAAAGCGTAAGTAGAAGGCTGTTTTTTATAATCACCCATTAAGTTGTACAGGAAATGTGCATTTTTCTTTTCTAGAATAAGTAGAATAGTTAAGTTACCACTTCTCCCTTGTTACACAAAATAAATCCAGAGTTCCTTCAGACTGACTCCCTTGCAACAGCAGTGGGACTTCATCTTTTAAGTACAGTTTTTATGATTCTCATGCACAAGTCTCTTCTTTTCTTCTCTAGTCAGAGACAGCAACAGTCCCAAGGCAAGAGCATATGTAAACGTACATATATCAACACAGCTAACTATCCTACAGGGAGCTTGCAGCTTTGAAAGAAGTATTTCCGTGCCACCATTTACGTTTTTATTGGAATCTTATAATCTGAGACATCACTACTACCAGAGGTTAATTGCCTCTGGTAGGGCTTCTTTGTTGTTTTCATGTAATGATATCTTCAAAAATGAGAGACCTGAAATTCCCAAGTAAAATTAAATCCTAGACCTCACCTTCTTGGTATGTGTTTCTTCTTCAACTCTAATACCAGCTTTTACAAAGTTATCCCAAATTCATAGACAAATTAAGTAGTGAGTGAGTAAATTTGCTAAGGTAAGCCTTATTTGCCTAATGCAGTATTCAAAATAACCACACTAATACAGGATACTTGCACACAGGTGATGGCTTGCCACCCTTCCTGTACTTGTTGCACAGCGGAACAAGATAGCTGAAGTTGGAAGGATGCTGGAAAAAAATGGGAACTAAATTTCTTTAGTTCTTCAGTTCCGACATGAAAGCTGGTTTGTGACTCCAAATCAGCCAGAGGGCAAGAGGCAAAGGTCAGTAAGAAATTAAATAGGCAAATGTTGTGGGTCTGGCGTTTCACTGAAGTCAGAATTGTACTTTTCCATAGGGGACTGTGCAGTTTCCAGCACCTAGGATGAAACATCCTTATTTCCTCAGAAACCTTCAGGAGTTTTTTTAAGCCTTGCCAGATGTACTTGATCAAAGCATAGAGGGCGTAAGTACTTGGAATAGGGGCACGGAAAAGCTTTCAAATGCTTGGCTCTTTTAGTAATACAAGGCTTATTATTAATCATAGTTTATTCAAAACTTTAAGAGATTATTTAAATAATATCAGCTTTATTTAAATAATAGCAGCAGACTAACCACAAAATGATGAAACGTCTCTTCAAGATGAAGAGAGACAGGGATGCATAATATCTCTTTAGAGGTATATCATGTGTGGTTGGGCTCAGTAGTATTTACAAACAAAGAACTCCTTAATGTCTTTCCTAAGAAGAGAGGATGACATAGCTAGTCTTGTAAGACCTCAGTGTTGCATTACTCACACCTTTCAGTCAAGCCTATGGATCCATTTGTTTGGATGCTGTGGGAGCAGTTGCTGCCACACATACCAGCAACAACAGCTCCTGTGTCCTTCAACAGCAGCAAAAACCCTGGCACTGGGTGGTTCCTGGAGGAGCTGTGACCACAGGGCAGTGGTCCAGGCAACTAGGAACAACTACTGTTCTCAGCAGCAAGTTATGATGGAGCAGGAATAGCTGTTTGAGTAAAGGCATTGTCCTGCAGATCAGGAGGGCCCTTCCACACATGCTGGATTAGGAGCTGTTCCCATCTCAGCAGCCTCTGCAGGTGTCGCACTTTGCAAATGTCTTAATAAATGATTCATTTCAAATGTTAGAGTTAAATTATCTGTGTCTTCAGAATGTAAGTTTAGTGCATAACAAACTATGGTGCCATGCAATTCTCTGGCCAAAGGCTGCTCTTTTCCCCTCACGTGTGTGCCACTAGGTTCTCCCTGACCTGCAGCAGCAGCAGAAAGACTTATCCTATAGCATGTTTGCAGAATGTATTTCACTTTTCTTGGCTCACCAAAGACAACTCCACTTCTTCTCTCACACTCAGCTGGTTTGTACAACTCCCTTTTCCCACACCAAAACAGAGACATGACTTCTGACAGCCTCACCAAGTACTTCTCACTGTTATTTTCAAAAGTCCACAGAGTTTGAATAAATGCTGTTCTCAGACGCTGCACTTACTCTTAACTGAACATTCAACCTTCTAAAGCAAATCCTTCCAGATATTCGCAGGAAAATGGGGTGGACTGACAGTGATACAGATAGAAGTGGTAGCCCATAGATTAATTCTCTTGTGCTCCATTCTTCTCACAAAGTATTTTAAAAATCAGTTTCTATGGTTTAAATTAATAATAAAAGGGTTAAATCATCCCAGCCACCCATTGTGTCAATTTTAAAGTTCAAATACCTCAAAAGCCCTCACTGACTGCCCATCTGCCCTTAAAAGCACAGAGCAATTTAATCATTTTCCAGTGCTTTCCCTCACTTCAGCATGCTGGCATGACCCACAGTGCTTAATTCCTGATATTTACGTGGTTTTGCCTACCTTTTTAATGTAACCTTTTAAAAAATAATGCCAACTAGGAAAGGAAGGTTTGGTTAGGCTTAAGATCACCGTACAAGGGCACACACAACTGTACTTGGCTTTCAGAGGGAGACACATCAGTGTTAGATTTGCCTGCATTGCCCTGTTTTAGGAAAAATAAATCCCTAGAGGGGTAGCTTTCCATAGATTATGCCTGTCTTACTCTTCATTGCACAAGTTGTATCTTTACCACCCATTTCCTGCTACAGGACCCCATGCAGGAGACAAAGCAATTCCCCCTGTGACCCATGCATTACCTACGCTGACTGACATACAGGCAACAGAGGGAGGAGGAGCAGCAGAGGGATTAGTTAGCAAAACCTGACTCCCACACAATGTAACCCCTTAGATGGGGTCATACACACACACTAGGAAGTATCACAAGAAAGGAAACCTTTATAGAGATGGAAAGCGTAGAGATTCTGTCATGGGGAGGCTGGCCTGAGGTCTAGCCACGTTCTCTTTCCAGTTTTACCATATATCTGGATCTAGGCAATTTTCTTTAGTTCTCTTCACTTTCCCCACTGCATCTCTAAAAGTAGAAGCACAGCACTTCTTTCTTCTCTGGAGAACCTTGAGCTCTCTGGAACTAAAAATGCTATTATTAAGTATTGTCTTCTGATGTTTGTTGGGAGAAATTAAACATACAGTGTCAAGAGTCCGTTGGCAAAGGTACAGTCAGGAAGAAGGTCCCTTTTTCCACAATCTGTACTCTAAACAGGATACAGGGACTTCTTACGAGAGACTTTTTAACATGCCCTCCAAATCTTTTTCCAAAAGCTTTTAGCAACCGGCCTCCAGGGAAAAGGTCTACGTGATGACAGACTGTCAGTGCCATTTCTGAGAGCAAATGGGATGGTGCTGAGTGACGTCGGTCTTGCGGTTATCCGTGAGTGCACTGTCACAGCTCTCATTTTATCAGCCAAAGCATGAGCCTTTCACACCCACAGGAAAAAGGATACTCTGCTCGTCTGTACCCAACATAAACTACCAAGGGATCACACTGAGACTTAGATATTGCATTGCCAACCTGTGACATTCATTCAAAAGATGTTGAAAAACATTCAGACATCAAACTAAAATTTAAGATCAACTCCCCTCCTCCACTGTTCTCTCTTCATTAAGAGATGTTTTGTGTGCTTTCAGGACATAGCAGCCGTGGACACCCTGCGAGTATCCATTTTCTACACAGGAATCATAGAATCACCAGGTTGGAAGAGACCCACTGGATCATTGAGTCCAACCATTCCTATCAAACACTAAACCATGCCCCTCAGCACCTCATCCACCTGTCTTTTAAACACCTCCATGGAAGGTGACTCAACCACCTCCCTGGGCAGCCTGTTCCAGTGCCCAATGACCCTTTCTGTGAAAAATGTTTTCCTAATGTCCAGCCTAAACCTCCCCTGGCAGAGCTTGAGGCCATTCCCTCTTGTCCTGTCCCCCGTCACTTGGGAGAAGAGGCCAGCACCCTCCTCTCTACAACCTCCTTTCAGGAAAAAAACTCCCAAACTAGGACTGTTACGTATTAGTGAGGTTATACTGTTATGTATGTAACGAGTGCATTGATAGGGGGTGAAGCGTAGAGAAGTGAGTGAAAAATTCCAGTTGAGAATAATAGAAGTTCTCCCTCTTCTTTCGCCTCCCTGCCTACTATCCTTTGTCCCTTGCTATGTGATGGGCCAATTTCAAGCCCTTTCCTTGTTCTTGTACAGCCTAGGAAACTTCCACTACGTATGTCCTCATTGCTGCTGCTGAATGACTGTGGCAGCAAACTACCTGCAGAATGGCGGCAGTGTTTTCCACTTCAAATGATGTGAAGAAGAGTCACCTTTTTAGCAGACTTGAATGACAGCTATTCTGATACCCAAGAACTTGCCTGGAGCCCAACTATTTTATGCTAAAGATGACCCATGTTGCAGTGGCAAGTACAGAATTCTCCCTTGGGCAATGAAAATGGTTGCTGCTCATCAGCTTACAAATTTTCTGCCTTATAGTATGTGATTTGGGGCCCTTCTGGGAATAGGTGTATCCAGCCTGTCTGTCCTGAATCGGCCACTTTGATATTCTCGTGAGGAATGCAGGACCAACAGCTGCAGCCTGTTGGCACAAATGTGGACCCCCATTCCAAATTTGAATGTGAACTTGCATCCAAACCATTCAGACTGCATCCAGAAACCAGACTGCCTGAGCCTCCTGTTACCGCATGTCCTGGTGGTTACATCAGTGAGACTTTTTATCCCAAATTAAAACAAACAAGTCAAACCCTCAAATTAGACATAGCCCAGGAGCAAATGAGTTGGTCTCTGGATGTGCCACCTCTACCCACTGCCCAAGAAGCACACACAGTGTGCCCTGAAGTGGCATGTAGCTGGATAGCTGACATCCGAGCTCCTAAAGACTCTGTAAGTCCATACACCACAGCTTTCATCCTGCTGCTTTACAGACATAACTTCACAGATATCCCAGCTCAGTTTGTGTCTGTCGGTTGCGCACAGAGATTGTAGATTGTGCTGGACAGGAACCTGTCAATTTTATTTGTCCACGAAATGCATTGCATGGCTGTGGCTCTGTATAAGTTATGACATGCTAAATGCATGACATCAATTATT
This sequence comes from Phaenicophaeus curvirostris, assembly GCF_032191515.1. Lineage (NCBI taxonomy): Eukaryota > Metazoa > Chordata > Aves > Cuculiformes > Cuculidae > Phaenicophaeus > Phaenicophaeus curvirostris. The sequence continues at coordinate 39,356,914 of NC_091392.1, read as the reverse complement.
TCCATATCAAGAGACAATGTCAAATGCAGGATTAGGACTCCTTTCCCAGTCAACCAGAAAACACAGATGGGTTATGGGAGGACAGAAAAATTAATGATTATACAAGTAAGCCTACACCTCTTCCTGTTGAGCATTGTTACAACACAGCTCTTTGGTTTTCACTACAGTGACTTTCTGTCTGCAGAGATGCAAGTTGTAGGGACGTAAAGTTTGTGTTCCCTCGCCTCTATCAAATTCAGCCACCTAAAAATCATCTGAATTTAGTTCTGCTAAATCTAATTCAGTGCAATATGAAAGCTTTCCTTTAGAAGCATGTGAATGGGCAAGTGTGCTGAGTTGGGTGTCTGGTGGGTTAACTGGGCATTAATAAAAGCCATTAGATAAATAGAGTTAAAAGCCCATTTAAGATGAGCATAATAAAACCAGAAAGCTCCTTCCACTTTACTTCTCAATATGTCAGACATAAACATATGACATTCAGCTCTGATTTGGGTGACAGTGACTTGAAAGATTGACAACAGCTAAGCATAAAAGCCCAAATGCCGCTATGTGTATTTGGAATAAATATTTCAAGTGCCATATTCCACAACAAATATTTTAAAGGCAGCAAATGACAAAGAAATAAAACAGCACAACACAGACATTTGCATTATGTGAAGTAAATATCTATGTAACATCATTTATGTGTAACATCATTTATAATTATCCAGCAACACAGTCCTTTTACTCATCTAAATATAGTTATTTATCAAGGAGCTTCAATATGCAAGGCATATGCAATATGCATATTTCTGCATATTCCACAGCAAATTCACTCAGTATTAATGACCCAAAGAACGGGGCAGAGCTACGTAACTTCCTGCATGGAAGAATTCATTCTGAACACTATCAAACTGCAGCACCTGTATGCCTATGATCCTGGATAAGAACTATATAGTTAAGACTATTTAAACTGTGATTCGAACAGGAATTTAGATTTAGCTCATTTATACATGTGACTAGTTGACCACAGAGGCAAGTGATAAGATATAAGATGATTCCTGTTTGTAACTATCTCGGTGCTATCAGATGGTTCAGAAAAGCCAGTGAGACAATAGGGTTTTAAGAAGAAAAAGTCAGTCTGAATTTGAAACATATACTCACCCTTTTGGGCCTTTTAAAATAATAATTTCATAAGCTATTCTTGACTAAGAAATTCTGAGGACGATTTCTGAAAGTCTGAAGTCTTCTGCTTTGTTTATACAACCAAGTGCATGAGATACCCTGGAGTTCAATTTTCTTATCTTTGGAGTTTTAGTGGGAATGTATAGGAAGCAGCACATCTTGCAATGTTTTTGGAAACTGTAGCAATACATGTTAGAGCCCCAGCATTTATGGGGAATTTTTCCCTAAACTTCCATGAATGGAAAACGTTACATCATGAGATCTCTAGAAAATGGCATGGTGGAGATACAACATTTGCGAATAAAAAATTCCTATTCTGCTATATAGGAATACAATTTTCTAGAACAAAATTAATAACTTGTTTTTCCGAGATAATTCTAACTGAGCTTTTCTTACTAAAGCTATATCTATGAAGAGTGAGTTTTATTTTTCTTTACCTTCTTAATTGATACAGCTATACTGATTAAGCATTTGTACATAAAGCAATCCTAAGTAACGGAAACTTAGAGAACCTTGGTGTCCACAGACACCTGGATGGCCCAAGCAGAAGACACCCTGCGGCAGCGAGACAGATCTGTGGCTGGAAGAAACTGAAACCCCTCTAGCCCATCAGCTAGCCGCAACTGTCACCAAATGATGAAGCTGTCCCTCTTCCTGCCTCAAGAAAAAAACAGTTTTGGCAGCAGGATTTGAGTTGGTTGGCTCTGGAAAGTTGGCAAGTAATTGCCTCTGTTCGAGCTATGAGCAGCTCCCGACTTCTCTTTTGTAACCGCCTCAGGCCAAAAGTTTCACAGGTGTCAGACCATTTTTCAAGCCCAGTACAAAAGTCATGACATTACCAACAAGAATCTCACAGACACCCTTACAAATCAAAACAGATATAAAATCTGCAATAATAACAGGGTTAATAGTAAAACTGTTCTTTTACAATGTTTCCTTAAATTTCTTTCTGTTTGTGCATGTTTCTCACAGGTATATACAGCCTTATAAACAATTTTATTTGAAGCATTATAAAGGGAGAGATTGAAAGTTCCTTCCTACTCTGCTTATAAAGATTAATTATTGAATGTAGGTTTTGAAACACTCATAATTAGGTCTCAGTAGAAAGGGTTTCAACAATATATAAACACTAATAGCAACATAAAACTCTAATAGCAACATGGTATATCATAAATAAGTAAGAGTTCTAGGGCTCAGGCATATAAAAGTTACTACAAAGTAACACAGCCTGGGAAGAAGTCCTATTACATAAATCAAAACAATCCCTTTGGAAACAAGTGGTATTTTAAAAACAGGACATAAAGGGAAAGTGCCAACCTCATAACCCACTCTGATGCTCACCAATTCCAATGATTTTCAGCATATCAAGTACCCAGGTCTGATACAATTGTGAAACAAAAGAGCACATTCTTCATTACCACTCACCCGAACCTTGCATTTCTTTCAATGAAAGATTGTCCTTTTTTAAAATAATGCATTTTCTCACGTTTTCTAATTTTTAAAACAACATATCACAATGCTTTCACTCTTTGAAAACTTAACAGGAAAAAAAACTCTCTTAAAATAGATTTATTTTCATTTTTGTTTTTCATGTCACTTATTTTTAATCTCTACCACAAGTTTTCGTGCAAACCACCTACCATTTTCCAGCAGTTCCGTTTTACACCGTTGAAACCCTTAGCATGGTTTGAGAATTTTTAAGCTAAAAGCCACAATTCTGCCTTGGCTGGTAAGCAAAGTCGCTCTGGTCCCATACCCGTAGCTCTGCTGTAACTGCACAGAAAGCAATACCAAGCAGCTGCAAAAGGGCACTCTCTATATATGTCCCAGTTGTGTAGATTAAGACCAACCCCACCTACAGGTGCAGCCTTCTAAAAGCGCAGTCACTGGCTGACATCAGTGGCCTTGAAACTACAGCATGGGAAGGTATCAGAGGCTTCAGGGCCATAAACAGAAATGATTGGTTACTACACAAACCTAGAAGCAACCGGTGTGAGCTGCCTACGGGCAGTAACGTAGACAGAGCAGTGTTTATAGTATGTATTTAAGCTGCAATAAAAACCACTGGCTGCTTGGATGTCACTGATTCAAAGTTCATGTATGGAGCTGTTGACTGGTAGCCTGTAATGCTACACATGTATTATCAGGGCAGAGAGATGTACCTTTAATGTCTGTGTTTGGCCCAATATCTTAAGTATGGGTTGTAATTTGGATGCAACAATGGAGAGGTGGTCAGAGAGCTGATCCAGGTGAAAACTATCTCTGTCAAAACAAAATAAATTATTAGATTGCAAAAATACATTCATATTAGTTTCATAAGCTCCCTCATCTGACTGGCTGCACAAATCCTCAAGAGGTGGTGTTGCCTATGGAAGGTGGGCAGGGAGTTGTGCCCGGGGGCAGAAGGCAGAACCTAGCAGAAGTCAGAAGTAAAGACTAAAGTTCATCATGCAATCATATTTCTAGTTGCCATGGGTTTAATTGTGTCATATCATATCAGGTATGTTTGTATCCAAAGGCTCTTAACACCAATATATTGTGGATGTTTATAAAGGTTAATTATCCTTGTAAAAGATGTGGAGTATGGATACAGTCAAATATCAAACCATCTAACATTTATGGAAATATGTAAAAGCTTGGGCACCCCAAGAAAAACTGTTAAACATTTAGAATGAACTATTTTCTAACAAAACTTCAGTAACAGATTGATGCATTCAGGCCTCAGAAATGTAATAAACAGCTTCATCCAAGCAAAATCCTAGCGAGAAGCTTCAGAGTAAATCTTCTGGTGAAGCCAAGATCAGCAATTTTATTGAGTATCATAATACCAGCTGCTCAAATTATGATGAGGGAAAGATGAAAACTATCAGTGCTGCCTGAAGGACCAAGAATAATGCAAATGTGGCATTAGAACATCTGTGGATATAAAGCATCTGGTAAAATATGCAAACTATTATCTCGTTCACTACAAAGGGAAAAAAATCTTTATATATAACTAAAATAAGTGACACAGCAGGGAAGCTACACACTTTTCCAAGACTGTCTCTCATCTCCAGGGGATGCTTCATTCAATCTGAATAAACTTTCCTCTTGCTACTCATAATGTAATTTCCTTCGGTTATCTGGACTTCATTTGTTTATTCCCCAAAACCATAACGTATTTATTTTTATAAGGTATAAGGTAGGAAATAAGGACTCATCTGTACGCAACTTTGCTTCACTAATAAAGAAAAGAAGTAGATAAGCTCAACTATACCAGCAAGGAATTCCTGTACTCCTCTGTAGTGAATGGAGACAGGCAGCAGAATAAACATTTCAAAGTTAAACAATGTCCCTAAGCATTTAAATACATTAAAGTGAATGCTCTTCTTAAGATGAGAATAAACATAAACAACTATTTAGTAACTGCTCTCAGGAAGGTGTATTCAGCCTATCTATCAAAATCATATGGTGATTTAAAACCAGAAGAGACTAACAGACCCCAAATCAGCAGGTTTTCCCCCTACAAAGAATGTTTTCCATTTATGGATACCTTTTCCTTTTACAGCTAACCTCCCTGCAACTTGTTTGCATTGTGAAAAACCTCTTTTGACTTGATTCTTCAAAAACATCTTGATACAGCTATCTGGTTTCCTTTTGTAACTTCTAGGTCTACACACACACACGGGCATCTGTGAAGATATGCAGATGAGCATTTCGCCCCTCATAGTTTTCCAACATTCCTTGGTACCCGTGAATGACGCTTCCAGCATATAAATCCCTACTATTTTCAACACGTGTTCATACTGACCGGTAATCTCAGAAATAAGAAAAACTATAGACAGCAAACTTAGTGGTTAAAAATATATTTCTTGAGCTATCTTCTCTTTATTCATTAGGTATTTTACAGACATGCATATGTATAAACAGACATTATTAATTTATGCCTTCTCAGTGCTCACAGCAATTTGTCTGCAGGGGAACATGCGGCACTGTGAGCTGTGTAGGAAAACATCCACATCACACCCTCTGGCCTTCAGTCTGCCAAAATCCTGAGCAGCTGTCAGCTGGGCACTGCTGGATGAACAGTAAAACAGGGCAGTGGAAGAAAGTTAGCTGTTTCTTTGAGAAAGGAACTAGTTTTGGTGCATTGTTACCCAAAGAAGAAAAAAATAAGTGGACTTGTTCTGCATGCTGCAGGTTCATTGGAGAAGTTTCTGAACTGGTTTTTATAATTAATTCTTGCAACAAACTTATAAAATGTCATGAAATCGGGACAAACTTTTCCACTTGTGTGAACATTACCAGTTTTCAACAACTAAGCATCCCCTCAATTTTTTTTCTGTTATTGCTGATGGGTTTTAGTTCAATGAATTGTGGACAGCCATTAAAGTAGGGGAAAAAATCAGTCCTGTGATTGGAACAAGCAAATTCTTCCCATGTTCTGCAGAGTCATTTAAATAAGATGCAGCATCAGTATCTGTAGTTTAGTATGGTCATGTTGAAAGTGTGCAATAAAAACTTGCTTTCAGCCACTAGTAAATTTGAAATTCTTTTCACCAAAATTCTGTGCCACTTGGACAACTTTGAATGTTGGATATGGAGCCCTCAGTCAGTTACTCATGCATGCCTAACTATTCCAAGCTAGAATTTACAGATATATATATTTACAGATATATATATATACACGTAAAAGGAAGAATATGCAATAGCATAATTTCTTGAATCAGAAATATTAGAAGTTGTATGAAAACTTGCAGTTTTAATACTAAGCAGCTGCAGTGGTTTCATATTAACAGGTGGTCTGCAAGCTAGCAGGAGTTCTTCCACCAGGACAGTGTCTCAGGAGGTGGGAAGAAATATATAGTTTGTTCTAGCTGGCTCTTCCCATTTCCATTTACTAGGATTTTATTGAATGAATGTAGAAAAGCTACCTAGGGCCAAACACATGATGATAGCTTGTTCCCTGTAAGAAATTTCAGAAATTTGTCTCTAGTTCTCCTGTACGTACGATACCTCTCTGATTCAAATCTAATTATAGTAATTAAATTTATTTTGATCTTCAAAAATTGGATCACCCTATCGTGCTGCTATGTGGATAAATAGGGGTTCCTACACAAGGGATATCACAATTTAGTTAGATCTTGTAGATGATGCTGTCAGTACTGGTCAGCATCAGTCCAGAGCAGCCGTGACACAATTTACCATGTAGGTGAGATACCTGCTGCAACGGATACTCGGGACTAATTCTTTGGATTTTGAATTTCATTTAGATTTTGGAAAAGCACCAATATGTTTATGCAAATACTTTGAAGAATATGCTGACCTTGTCAGATCACGTGGCACCTGACAGAGAACATGGAAACTATTTTTGAGATTTTAGAAATATGCACAAACAAGTTATTGATTTAATTTACGGCCAACAGCTCTTCTGTAAGGTTATTTCAAAGGCACACTGATATTTTACTGAATTATCCATTACTCAGGTATATAGCACATCCATCATTTAATAAAACTTAACTTCCATGGATAATCTATTTGCTCTTTTCACTACATTTTTAATATGTCTTTCCTTAAAAGAGATTTGGAGCGTTTCAAGGTGAGGCACTAACAAAATAACTGAAGAAAACCCAGAGTTGCATTTCAGACATGGTCACAGCACTAACACTGCTAATTGGAGAGTTTGAAAGGCCTCATGCTGCAACCTTTTATTAACATTCAACTTCCTTTGATTGTGTGGCTTACTTAAAAGACTTGATACATAGAGGAATCTTTCAAATATCAGTCTGAAGAATATTTTTAATTATATATATATATAAAAGCTATTTACAGTAGTTGTTCTTTAACATAATATAAACATATATTTAAGTGATAAAGTTAAACAAATGAGAGATGACACTGCTCCCAGAGCAGAACTTTTTGAGTTCTCTCTGCATTGGGCTCCTCACCACTGTCAAGGGTATCATCATGTATTTTCATAGAATCATCAGGTTGGAAGAGAGCCACCAGATCATTGAGTCCAACCATTCCTATCAAACACTAAACCATGCCCCTCAGCACCTTGTCCACCCGTGCCTTAAACACCTCCAGGGAAGGTGACTCAACCACCTCCCTGGGCAGCCTGTTCCAGTGCCCAATGACCCTTTCTGTGAAAAATTTTTTCCTAATGTCCAGCCTGAACCTCCCCGGGTGGAGCTTGAGGCCATTCCCTCTTGTCCTGTCCCCTGTCACTTGGGAGAAGAGGCCAGCACCCTCCTCTCTACAACCTCCTTTCAGGTAGTTGTAGAGAGCAATAAGGTCAACCCTCAGCCTCCTCTTCTCCAGGCTAAACAACCCCAGCTCTCTCAGCTGCTCCTCATAAAACTTGTTCTCCAGCCCTTTCACCAGCTTCGTTGCTCTTCTCTGGACTCGCTCCAGAGCCTCAACATCCTTCTTGTGGTGAGGGGCCCAGAACTGAACACAGGATTCGAGGAGCGGTCTCACCAGTGCCGAGTACAGAGGGAGGATAACCTCCCTGGACCTGCTGGTCACACCGTGTCTGATCCAAGCCAAGATGCCATTGGCCTTCTTGGCCACCTGGGCATATTGCTGGCTCATATTCAGTCGGCTGTCAACCAACACCCCCAGGTCCCTCTCCTCCAGGCAGCTTTCTAGACAGACTTCTCCTAGTCTGTAGCACTGCACAGGGTTGTTGTGCCCCAAGTGCAGGACCCGGCATTTGGCCTTGTTAAACCTCATGCCCTTGGACTCAGCCCAGCGGTCCAGCCTGTTCAGATCCCTTTGCAGAGCCTCCCTACCCTCCAGGAGATCGACACTTCCTCCCAGCTTAGTGTCTGCAAACTTGCTAAGGGTGCACTCGATGCCTTCATCCAGGTCATTGATAAAGACATTGAACAGGGCTGGACCCAGCACCGAGCCCTGGGGAACCCCACTTGTCACTGGCCTCCAGTTGGATTTTGCACCATTTCCCACCACTCTCTGGGCCCGGCCAGCAAACCAGTTTTCCACCCAGGAGAGTGTGCGCCTGTCCAGGCCAGAGGCTGACAGTTTCCCAAGCAGAATGCTGTGAGAAACTGTGTCAAAGGCTTTACTGAGGTCCAGGAAGACCACATCCACAGCCTTTCCCTCATCCAGCAGCACTGGCAGCACAGGATGAATTTCACCCCTCAGACAATTTGCAACTCATCTCATTTCTGTCAGCATTTCAGAAAGACAGTGGATGGATGCCTTAGATGAATTTGTAAAAAAATTGTAAGGAAGAGAGATGTTATTAACTGGGTCCCCTCCTTCAGCTGAAGACTGATGCCATAGCTGTGTACTGATGGAAATTCTTGTCAGCATAGACTGGTTGTTTTGACCACGCTTTGTGATTTAAATGCTATAACAACAGAAATCGGGTTATTTTATGGCAGCAGCCAGTTTTCAAGGGAAGCTAAAAGCACTTGGGCATTGAGCAAGTTATAACTGATGCTAAGCACAGCAACAAAACTCAGCAATCTGCTGTGTAGGCGATAATGCAAGACACATGAAACCTTGCCTGAAACAATCCACTGCATCTGTTGGTGTGCTGTAATCCAGCAGTGTCATGTTTTAAATTTTCCCTGAGGTGAAAGAACTCAACATAAACAATCCATTTATACCTGTAAGCATTCATCTTCAAATGTCTACTGATAACTGGAGGCCTAAAAACATAAAAACAACATGCATGCCATATGTTTTAGCTGCAGTTCTGGCAAAAATAATGTTTTCTTTTCCCAGGTGGAGGACAGCGAGCAACTTCTTTCAGTCCAACATTGCTTCATTTGCCATTGAGTTAAACATCTGATCCTTCCTCCAGCAATAGCAGAGGAGGAGACTGAACTGGTAGATGTCACCTACTGTGTCCTTGAGGAGCTGACATGCAGCTGCACATCCCACTCTGTCTACTTGTGGGGTGGGGTGAAACCTAGCAGAGAGATGTTGTTCCCTCCGCTGATATATGATAAATACTTGAGTCATTTTTTTTTTTCTCTTAAAACCTGCCAGTGGCCTTATTTACTAATGTCAGTTACTGTGGATAAATGGCCAGCAAGGACCGATTCGCTCTGGTTCATCTAGGGAGGAAAAGAGGTGGACCAGCAGTACCTCCATCTTTCTGTTGCTATGTCTTTCAGATATTTTCAGATGTTACACCACTCGTGCAGGACCTCAGGGACTGTCATGGGAAGTTATTGGGAAAGGAAAATTTTGTTACCCTTCACCAGGTGCAGTTTTACAAAATAGAGACTGAGATAGGGACAAGGGAATAGGCTCAGCAGCAGAGGTTTACTTAGACGCCTTTACACAAGAAGCAGAGATGAACCTTACATAAGAAGCCGACAGACAAAATAAGAGAGCGCTTGGCATCTGCTTTGGCACAGGTGGGAATGAGAATGGAAATAGATACCTAAAACATTTCAACAAAACTTCCCCGCTTCGTGGACAGCCTCCTACCACAGCTGCTACCTTCACCTTCATCTGTGCTTGCCAAGAAAGAAAATAAAACACATGACAACAGGAAGGGCAGTCTGCAGTAACCTTTCAAAGCCCCAGGAGCAGGAGTATGCACAAACACTTCATTATGCCTTACAATCTTTATGTAACTCGAAATGTCTGTGTAGCCTGCGATGGGTTGTTTACCTCATAAAAATCTGAAATTCCTTAAAAGCTGAACACATTAATGAAACTGTGAACCAGAAAATAATTTCTATTTATTTTTGTTTCCCTTGTTTGCTGTTGTTGTAAACATGCTTCTCATTCAAAAGACTTATTTTTAACCCATGAGTTGCACCAGCATCTGGACACAGAGGGAGGAGAAACCAATAGGACATGGAGCAGTGCAGCATTATGGGAAGAGCAAGAGATAGGGAAAACTCAAGCAATGCCTGTATGTTTGCATTTTTCAGAACAAGAAGGATGTTAGTTTTTAAATGCACCATCACCCCTGATATAAGTTCCCCAGGAAAGACACTAGCTGCTGAGAGCAGCCAGTGAGACATGGCAGCGCTACCTGGGACGTGCGGCATGAGGGTTGTGCAGCAACACCAAGCATGACTTCTTGCTGCATGCAAACTCCCATGCCTCCGGGGGATGCAGTGGGCTGTGCAAGTGGAAGCTTAGGGCAGGTGATAGGGTGGGTCTATTAGTTGCATATCACCAGACTTGGAGGAGGTATCAAGTCACAGAATCACAGAATCACAGAATAACCAGGTTGGAAGAGACCCACCGGATCACCGAGTCCAACCGTTCCTACCAAACACTAAACCATATCCCTCAGCACCTCGTCCACCTGTGCCTTAAAGAGACAGGAGATAAATGGCTTGGTCGGAGCTCTTAAACTCTGCCACTGTGAGAGGCCCAACCCTCCTGACAGAAGTAATACCATCCCCTGATTCTTATCTTTGGTAACCTGGAGCAGGGCAAAAGACACATGCTCATCAAGGAGAGACCTGAAGGCAAAACCTTCAGGTGTGTTTTTCCCCAATCCTGTGCCTACCACGGCCCAGGATGGACCAGCTCTCCAAAGGTGGTGCAAGACAGAACAACAATAAGTTGGAAAATGGTAACGTAGCAAACAAAAGTCTAACTCGCTGAAATATGTTTTGATATCCTCTACGACTCTTGTAGCTTATGGGTAGGATCCACCCATGCTGTAAAACTGAGAAAGTGCAATGTATTTTCAGAACATTACTGCTGCTCTGTAAACCATTTATATACATTACCCAGCACAATTATCATGGGCTGAATGTCCCCCAGGTTCCTCAGCAGTTAAAAAACCTGTGTAATGAAGTCAAGATTTTAAATTCTCTCACAATCATTTCAAAACATCATTAAAAATAAAACCAAAACAGCACAGATTTGAAGCATGCACGTAGACACAAAGAAGTCCACTTCCACTTCTGTGTAACCCAGGAATTCCTTGCCCAGAATTTATACAAGGAGAGCAAAGGCAGTGTTTTCCAAGCCTCTCCCTTTTTTACGATCATTATACAACAGAGTAATTAAGGTCAGTTAAGTTCATCATTCTGTAAATGAGTTCAGAGCTCTGACAACAGAAACTTGTGTCTGATTCACAGAAAGGTTTTTAAAGTTGTTTCCACCCACCACTACTGCTATAAAATTCCTTTAATATGTTAGCTGCTCATTTTTCTTAACCTTTGCAGGTCGTAATGTTGTCATGAATCAACAAAGTCAGGTGCAGAGTTCTGCACTTGGGACACAAAAACTCCTTGCAGTGCTACAGGCCTCGGGAAGAGTGGCTAGAAATCTGTCTGGCAGAGAAGGACACAGGGGTGTTGGTTGACAGCCAGCTCACCCTGAGGAGCAGTGTGCCCAGGTGGCCAAGAAGGCCAATAGAATCCTGCCTTGTATCAGAAACAGCGTGGCCAGCAGGACCAGGGAACAGATTCCTCTCCTGTATTCTGCACTGGTGAGATTGCACCTTGAATATTCTGTTCAGTTTTGAGCACCTCACAAGAAAGACATTGAGGTCCTGGAGTACGTCCAGAGAAGAACAGCAAAGCTGGTGAGGGGGCTGGAGAACAATCCTTATGAGGAGTGGCTGAGGGAACAGGGGCTGTTTAGCCTAGAGAAGAGGAGGCTGAGAGGAGACCTTATCACTATCTACAACTATCTGAAAGGAGGTTGTGGAGACACGGATACTGGTCTCTTTGCCCGAGTTACATGTGATAGGACAAAGGGGGATGGCCTCAAGTTGTGCCAGGGAAGGATCAGACTGGACATTAGGAAAAATTTTTTCACTGAAAGGGTAATCAAACACTGGTACAAGGTGCCCGTGGAGGTGGTTGAATGACCATCCCCAGTGGTATTTAAAAGACGGATAGATGAAGTGCTTAGGGATATAATTTAGTAGTGGACTGGTACAGTTGGGGTTGATTATCTCACAGGTATTTTCCAACCTGGTGATTCAATGATTGTTCCTTCACAAATCTGTACTCTAAGACTGCTGAAAAAGTAGGCATATGGTACAAGGTTGTACAAATTAGGATCAATAATTAAACACATGACCTACACACACCAGTTTTGGGCTTAGTCTTAGCTATATTTTTCCTGATATTTTACTGTGGAATTCCACTACCGTAACATTTTCTTAAAGACCAAGACTATTTGAAGCTGTAGAGCAAAAAGAATTGAAAGAAGAGGGATAAAATATGTCAAGGAAGAACTTGCTAACCTTCTAGGACAACAAGTCTTGTCAGGTATAGTGAATCACAGAGAGAGAAATGACAGCCATGCTTGAAACCACCACCACAAACTTTCCTTTGCAAGCATCTAAGTAACAATATCAACAGATGTGGAATTTTGGGTTTTGACGACCAGGATGACTAATGACAATAAATCAGCACAACAAAGTACGTCACAAAGTTACCACCTCACCTCCTGTTCCCAGAGTCAAAACAGGCTTGCTCTCTTTTGCTTTGATTTCAGTTAGTCACTTTCAACTACTTCATTGTTTCAAATAACTCTCCAACTATTTACATGGAGTTTATTTCTTTGACTTGTTCATTTCAGTCTGCGGATTCAGGTGCACAACAAACATTCCCTAATTTAACACTGATGTGCAGAAGAGCCTTAATTAAAACACCAGTTCAAATGGTGGCATAATTACAGGGACACTTTCCTCTGAGCAATGGGCATTCACAGCTGAAGGTAATGGTTAAATGTCTGCAAAAAAAAAGTTCTTTATTCTGAACTACAATCAGCCAGGAAAGTACTTGGAATGCATAAATTAGATTCCTTCAGAAAATAATATTCTGGACAAAGTTACTTTAGCGGCAATTCGAACTTTGAGTGGGTGTATCACCTCCCCATTTCGTGGGATTTAATAAAAATGCCGCCACAGATAATGGGCTCTAAACAGAACTTAGATGTTTCTCTTCAGTTAGCATTGCCTCATCTAATGCAAAGTATTTGTGTCACAGTAATATCTTACTTAATTTTCAATAAGCTTTTAAATAACATACCAAGCAATAATGATGCAGAAATAGTGATATAGACTGTAAATTAAGAAATGCTTATTACTTTGTACCGATATTTCTATAATCCTATTTGGTCTTCAGCTATTGCCGTGATAAATCCAGTGCATCATATTGCAGTGACCACCTGAATTAGTAACTACTGACACTTTAGCTGTGTTTGTACTCAAGAAGTGCATTGTGAAAAGCATTGCACAACCCACAGGAACGTTGCTCTGATTACAGCAGACCTGGTGTCAGTCATACTTCCCAGGCTATTCCGTAGCAAGCCTGGGTTACAACAGGTCATGTGTAAAACGACTGTCTGTCCTGAGCATTGCTGAAACCCAGAGTGCACCAGTCCATCAACTGCTGACCCTGACAGGGTCCCTTGTGCCGCTGCTCATGCTTACAGCACAACTTCTCCATTGGTTGCCCTCAAAGCTGCATCCTCATGTTCCTCAGATGTTGCTGTTACACGTCAGCAACACAAGTTCATCTCAAAAGAGCAACCTCAGCCTAGAACTTGGGCCCTCATCCATGCAGTGTTGTGGGTTTTATTTTGGCTACACACGAGTTTTTATCTTTTCAGTTCACTGACAAAATTCTTTAATTTGAGATCATATTATTGTAGCTTTTGTACTGAGAATTAAAATAACACTAATCATAAAATGTCACATTTCTCTCAACACTGGCGTTAAAAAAATCTGTGCCAGCACTCACTGATTGAAATTACAGAAATAAATAGACAAATGTTGATACAAAATTTAGAATAAATAAAAGTTATCTATGAATTTGCCTAAGCTAGACAGTGTGGTGAATCTGGCACTTAGATTTGCAGTCAGACATTAGGGCACATTGCCCTGGCCTTCAGCATCGGTAAAGGAGTTTATTTTATCAGAACTGCAGAAAGCTAACTTGAAAATTATCTTGATGTTAATCAACTAACTAAGAAAACCACAATGGCATGTGCCTATAGCTTCGGTACTATTGCCACCTACAGGTATTCTTCTCTTCCTTCATTACAAAAACTACTGTAGTAAATATGCTGTCCTTGTACTCCGATCAATTCAATTGTTACCTTGTAATTCACTGAAGATGTAACATCATCAGCTTTCTGCATACAAGCTACATCTGAACATCTACTGTAAGATTCAGCAAACTGCTACTCACTTGAATGAGGAAAAATGTTAAAAAATTCAGTGGCCAAAAGGCTGAAAATATGAATTCTCTTTAGTTAAAGAAAAAAAAGGCTTGCTTTATGTGATCACACATTATCTTAGTAGTCAGATAGCCTCTGCAGACAGTAAAAACCTGTAGAGGACATGCTCAATAGGACACCACAGGCAGTGAAGTGTGTGAGCGTTCAGGTTCACCTCTGGCAGCAGAAACCCTACAGCTGAAGCTAGCTCGGGTCTCTGCTGAATGATGAATTAGTGGGTTTGGTAACCCCAAGCTGCAGCTGACAACACAAAATGCACAGCAAGGATGTGGTTATCTGTTTTTGCTGCCTTGTCTAAAATGGGGAGCAACAACCTTCATTATTTTAAGGTAACATATGCTTGTGCAGTGCGGAATGTCTTCTGAGCAACTGCTCTAAATATTTAACATCTTTCTCCCCATTTGGAGGTGTATATATATAAGTATTTTAAAAGCTATTCCAATCATAATTTATAGTGGTGACTATAGTCATTGTTGCTCACACTGATTATCATCTATGAATAAGTCAATATCAAAGTTTCCCAAATAAAGTATTTAAGCTTATTTGTATTGCTATTTTAGTTACCCACACTGGAATTTACAGATACACTCAAGTATCTGCAAATATCACTGGAAAATAAAAGAAGCAGTGAGTGCTAGCCATTTTGAGTAAAGCTGAAGAAACCAAAATATTAGCAAAATATAGTCAGAACAATAAAATAAACCACTTCTTGCACATTTTGGTCTTACAAAAAGCAAGGCTGCTTAAGCACAGCACTGGAAAGTACCAAGAGCACTGCGACATTAGAGCAGTGTGAGGATGGGTATAGGACCTAGCACACGGATCTTGGAAAACTGAAGACTATAGAAATCTTTTGTGAGAGCCATTTTAAAAAAAATGTTCTTTACTGAAAATAAGGATCTGATTTTAATAGTGTTTCCCAGTTTTACACACATGGATGGGTGCAAGTACTGACAGAAAGATGAGCGTTTCTGTCTAGAAAGGGAACTTGCAGTACAGCCACAGTTCCATCTTCACTAATGTTGCCCCACATCGTATTAATATTCAATATATTCGGAACATTACTGGCAGAGCTAAATCACTGTGACTAACTCTTCAGCTAGAGCTGAGGCTTGTAATTATTTCAGAGTCAGAAAGCTATAACATATCCACTCTGAAAACAAAATTATTTAGCATATGCATATATATAGAATACAAATGATGTTGATATATTTTTGGTCTTTCATATTAATGGATCATTTCAATCCAAGTGCAGACATTTCTTTTGGCATGACTTTTGTCATGTTTATGTGCATAAAAACTTAGGAGTTGATAAATGAAATGCAGTCACCACCTAAATACCACATACCAGAGAAACCTAATTGGGTGTGAAGTTCCATGCAATAATGTGCAAAATAGGTGTGTATTACTACACTGGACATCTCCAAAATCCTCTCCATTCAGAAGACAGAGGTTCACACAATATAAAGAGAAATTACAGACATTTCTTGCTAGAAGTACCTGTTTTTCAACGTTCTACTTTTAAGGTAATGTTTGAAATTTACCAGTGTCAGGGGCCTTTATGAGATTTCAAAGAGGTAGTGAAAAAATTATTTATTTTTCTTCATTTTCTCACACTATCATTTGACAACATTTTGTGTGCAATTGAGCTCTAGTTTTGTCTTTCCACAGTAAAACAAAACCAAGATTGTTTTTCAACAGTAGAATTAGAGGGGAAAAAGCAACAGGAAAAAATTATACATGCAAGCATCATCCTTGAAACAATTACCTCTGTTTTTGTAATTAACTGTATTTCAACCTGATGATATCTAATTAATCACAAATTTCATTTGAGTGGTCAGGAAATGTCTCAGAGCACAGAATATACAGTGTTTGAACAGACATAAGCAGCATGAAAAACACTCATCTGAAATCAGAAGATGTTCTCAAACCACTCAAATCTCATAGTTGGTCTGGCACCCCAGCTGAAGTGGGGGCAGCATTATAGATAGCCAGAGCAGCCATTTGCCATTTTATCCCTAGAAAATAACACTCATTTGGGAAATGGCAACCCATCTTTCTGAACTGGTATGAAGCCACTGACCAAGAAATCTCCTGAGTGTTAGAAGAGATGCAGCTTGTACCCTTGGCCTAAGATGAGAGCAATCAAGATAGGTGTGGCCAATGGAAGCAAGGGATGGAAGCTGATGACTGATTTGGTAGCTCTGAGAAGACAGCAGAGAAAGTCAGGAAAGGCCTGATATTTAAAAAACAAGTGAGAAAGACCTTTTGAGTGCCCTTTTGGAGGCTAAGCAAGAAGCTGGGACTATTCAAGTGACTGGGAGCTCTAAGGTTCTCCCACGCAGGATTTGACAATCACAGAATAGTTAGGGTTGGAAGGGATCTTAAAGATCATCTAGTTCCAAACACCCTGCTATGGGCAAGGACAATGATTACTTTGAGTTTTGATATCAGTACACGTATGAGAAATAACTTATATATCTTCACACACTGAAAGATCCAAGCAAATAAAACCGTATTTTTCAAGCAATAATGTCTCCAACAGTGTTTAGAAGCTCATGTTAGTAGGGTGACAGTTTTCACTCATGTCCTTCAGAGATTCTAGTGTTTTATTCTAAGGGAAAGAACAAGATTTTTTATAAAGAACATATTTATTCTTAAGCACACTAGGAAAGTCCAGTTTCACCAAACTAAGCAAGCACTTTGCCTCTGATTTCAGTCATGCTTTCACCTGTCATTCCTGGTACAGTAATAGGGATGTTTCTTATCTTTTATGCAAATAAAATCTTACGAACATGGCCTTTGTCAACATGAAAGGAAAGTAGAAGTGCTGTTAAAATTTATGCCAAAATATAACACAGTTTCATTTCCATGTTTGTCCAAAAGTGTAAATGTCAAAGATTTAACCTTTAAAATAAAACCCTTCTAATTATAAATGCGAACCAGAAATAGTACATTTACTCAGAGTATGCATGTTTTTTGGTAGAGTATATTTTCTACAGATAGTGCCTGAGTTGCATGAATTTTTAAATGGAGTTACAGTATTTTCAGTACAACACTGCAAAGTCTAAGTGATTCAGGAGCTCCAATCCTACTATTAAAATAACTTAAGAATTTAAGGACTGAATTCTTAAAAATACTCAAGTATAAAATGCTCTCAGAGCTGATCCCTTTCATTCACTGGGAATTAAAGCTCTGACTCATTAAAAGGTATAGATGAGCTTAGATAAGGTCAGAAGAATTCTCTGACCCAATAATCTGCCCAGTTTAGATACCTCCCTCCCTCCTTCCAGGACCAGCTCAGCTTCTGGTGAAGTAGATGCTGCATCACTCTGGCATATGATATGAACTGGCATGGATCTTGGTCTTTCCCAGTGCATTCAGCTATAATTTAAGGAAATCTACAGCAGCTTTATGATTAACCAAGCAATCCCAGGAGCGAGGACAGAAATCTTTGAAGAACAGCAGAGTGAAAAGTTTGGGCCTGGAATTACTGCAGCAGACTTAGCACAAGATGACCCTGTTTGTGAGCCAAAATCTTTGAGCACTTAGATAGGAACCTGAGTTCAATTACAATTAACAGACTCTCCTTGGTATCCCTGTCCTTTTTTAAGGATAAGAATTAAGAACAGCTGAAAAAAGTTATCTACATCATGTTTCTAAATACAGGCATGACCTGTACTTTAATTCACTGTTATTTGTTTTACAGCAGATCATTATTCTCATTAACTGCTAAGCTGCTGGCAGATTTCTTGACATTTCTGGATGGAAGATCAATCTGGATTTAATAAAGTTACCAAGAGGAAAGGGGTTATAAATCTTTGCCTTAAAAGTCTGCTAAATCAATGGCACTGTGCAGACTAACATCATGATAGGCAGGAGCTTATTAATACAGCAGTCCATTTTTCAATCAGGGTGACATAATACAACTATTGTCTGGCATGACATATATTTACATCATATGTGCATGGACAAAATTTACTGCAAATCCAACACAATGTCCTTTCCCAATTTGTCCTAGTTAGAAGTTCAAGGTGAGCAAGGGGTGAGAGGATTTACACAGATACACTTTCATCTGTGGACACAGAAGTTCTTTTGTTGAATTCACATGTACACCTAGCAAGACTAACTAAAATACAAGAATATTTAAGTTCAGGGGCTTCTAGCTTTCCATACATCATAATTGAGAACTACTAAGAAATTTGAGTAGCATCAGATCGTGCACCATTCCATCTTCCATATTAATACAAACTTCACACTGCTAAATAAGTTATACGTTTAGCTTCGGGCACAACTGAATGATTCCTGTTTATTTTCCTGGCTCATCCGCAATTCAGATGGCATAGCAAGCATGCTCCTTTCTGTAGCACGAAACACAAGAGCTCACCTGGATGGGGTCAGTACTATGGCCTATGCCTTTGCTTTGCTGGCCCTGATAGAGCAGGTACCCATTTTCCATGGCGCTCACTCTGAACAGCCTTGACAAGAGAGCAAAGCAACAGGCTCATGCCTCCAGCTCTGAAATGAGACAGACTAACTGGTGTGCTTTAGACTGACTAAGTGCAATTAGTTTTTTCAAGCAACATTTTTTTTTTCCAGGTAATTTATCTTAGAGAAATTAAAACAAACCTTGTTTACTCTAAAACATATATGTCATGGCAGAAACATCAGACAGCATTCAGGTTGAACTGAAAAACACCGGCAGAAGGATGAAAGAAATAATGGCAAGCTGCTCTCTGCTAGGTTTGAGGCAGGGAAAGTTGGGGCAAAGGCTGTGCTGCTTTTGCAATTGACTGGAGTATGCTGTTAACTCAATATAAAGCCCAAAACAAGTAAATAGAAAGGTTGATTTTTTTAATTTCAAAGAGCTCTATGTCAAGCATCTTCTTACTTGCTTAAACACAAGCTCAGCCACAACACCTGAAAGGGTGCAAATGAGAATATGGCATTCACCTGGATTAGAAATGGAGCTTATAAAGACAGGATTTCAGCACAGTATAATGAATGCTGAAACAACTAAGTACATGCAAGGAGAAGAAAATATGAAAACACTGAAAACTGCTTCCAGGACAATGTGCTTCTACTATGACCCCTCAAAAAGGGAATTTTTGCCTAAACAAGTAACTGGATTCCACCAGGCTGCAGAAGTATCATCAATCACATATTGCTATGAGTAACTGAGTTTTTAGTATTTCTAGAAAATGAAATTTAAAAGTAAACGTACTAGATCTAGAGTTTCCAAAGCCTAATAATGTTCACACTGGAGTATACCGAATACTTTAAAATTTGGGAACTGAAAAGGCTTTTGTGGAAACGTCTTCTAAAATTGTATGTTTGAAAGTAGCAGTAAGATGCATTAGCAAGTAGTAAGGCATGAAATTGCCTCATAAGGGAAATCACTTTTGTGAAACATTCTAATAAACATCACAGTGAAATTACAGATAATGATCAACACTTTTGTGCTACTTTCGACAGTTGTTCTGAGTAAGTGAATAAGGAACTTGTCTCCAGTTGGTGAAACAAAGATGAAAGAAAATCCTCTATTATCATAGTTCAGTGTGTCTTGGTATATTCAGAGATGAAGCACATGCCATTTTGTGGTGATGAACAGACAGAGCACATTCTTACTTTGGAGAAAGGGTCTCTGTAGCTTTGCAATAGCTGCAATAAGTGAGCTACTGCCCTAGCAGTCAATCCATCATATCCCTTTTCTAAAAAGCTTCCTGCTGGGTGTGGCGTATACTGATACTTTTAACCTCTACATTTAGAGTAAGGCTTTCACCCCTCAGCTGCTTGAGATGAGGCAGTTGATCTGTTAAATAAAATTGAGATTTAATGCATTAATTATGTGCAAATGTTTTCAGGGTGAAGCCTGGGAGCAACTGAGCTACTGAGACAGATGAGACTGAACTCAGTTTGCTGTTAAGAGCTAAAAAGTGGATTAGATGAGAGCAAATGGCAAGTTACATACAGTTATGCCTGGAAAAAAAATATTCTCTATGTACATGTTAGAATAAAAGCTTGATTTGGTTTCATTTGGGACAGTGGAGTTCTAATGACTGGAAGTACAGTTGAAGAATGCTAATTAGCCACTAACAAGCGCTCTACACCTGCAAAGAGCTCTTTAATAGTTAGTTACAGTGAGTTATTCTACACAATATCCTTGTGTCATGTGCATTAAGCTTATTTTTTAGCAATGGAAATGGACGTCTTTAGATAACATAACCCAAATTACAGACAATTATCTTATTTGCAGATGGTTTACTAATAGGCATGCAATGAGTCAACAACAAAATTCAGCTGCAAGTCTTTGAGTCTGTGTCTTGTACTCTGTCTGATAAAAAAATATCTCTCAGGGATTTGGAAAGGCAGAAATTAATAGACCAAGACAGTTTAGCTGATTTCCAGAAGCCTGGAGCCTTACCACAGGTCTCCAAACTGTTTTTTGCAAACAGTGCACTCATAAGGCTCCTCAGTAGTATGTCCAAACTCCAACATACACAAATGGGTTTCCTGTATCTTAACAGCCACAGAAAAGGTGAATGTCCATGTAAGCCTGTGGGGAGCTGAAGGACTATCTCAACCAGTCATATCTGATCCACTCTTCAGAAGAAGCCAAATGGCTGCCACAGGGGTCCAGCAGCACCTAAACTTGCCTTTAGCCTCTTCTAGGTCATTTCCTCAGGGATCACAAACTCACAGGCCCACTCACTATCTCCACTTACTTTTGTGCCGTGTGCCTGGGGCTGCTGGTACAAGAGGAAGACTTGCCACCTGAGCTGCACAGTGTCACCTGTGAAAGAAGGTTCTGAGGAATATCTAAAGCATCTAACTGGCTCAGATCGCCATGGTACACTTACACATAAGGTATTCAATTCATAAGTGGAATTTACATTGGCAAAATGTCTGTTCTCACCAGCTTACGAACTGCCTGGATTCTTTAAATTAGGTATGGAAACAGAGAGGAAGAGTGTCCTCCTTCACTTGAACATAGTATTCCAGTTTTTCTCTACGTCTTCATTTGATGAAGACCATAGATAAGCATCTGCCATTCTAGCAAAATAATCAGCTTCAAGGAGGGCTGGTTCACACTCCACGTGAGCACATGAAATGCACAAGGAGAAATAGCTAATTATTATCCCATTTTTAAGAAAGAAAAGTTACACAATGTCATTGGCTATACCTAATTTTGATTAAAACTTAAAGAATACAATTTTTGCTGATTAAAGCACAGAAAGGTCAAAGTCCTGACTTAAAACAAGTTCACTGGGGAGTGCATAGTGCTAGTTCATTCAAGAAAACCTGACATACCTAAGTTACTCCAGTATAGAACATTTCTAGGATCCTCAATACTTTAGATTTGGTCCTATTTTTCTTATATGCTTTGGTAGCCAGCAATTAAGTTGGACTGAGGTACAAGAACAGAGATAACTTTGTTAGCTACTTTCAATATAATCCATGTGAGTTTTAAGATCTAAAATAAAGTTACCTGTAGCAGTTTTAGTATGGGCTTCTCACTTTTACCTAAAGACATCCCTTTTTTGAGAAAAATCTGGCTTCCTTCAGCCTTTGCCCGATTGTCTCATTTTCCCCTCTGATTTTCTTTGGTCTTCTGAAGACAGATTACCTTTCCCAATGAGTTATACTGGGTTGAGTAAAAAGTACAGGCAATTCACCACTTTAATATTCCTCTGAGCATATAGTAATATGATACCTACTTGAAATCTCAGCCCAGGTCCAGATCTTCTCAGTTCCTCCGTAATATTAAAGCTCTCATTGCTATACCCTTCTAGTACTTTAAAAAAAAATGTAATGTCTTGCACATCTAAGCATATACATCTGCCAGAACAGAAGCAGAAGGCAGTGACCCACCTCTTCCTCTCAAGCCCTCTTTGCATGCCCAGTGTGGTTTTTGTCTCCACTCCTTGACATCCTTCCCTCTAGCCAACCTGTTTCCATAAGCACCACGCAGTAGCTGGTTGTTAGCATGCAGAGTGCTGGTGGAGAGTCATGGGAACAGCATGTACGTAGCGCATAAGCAAAAAAAGCTGATATGAAGTGAAAGCATCATCGGGTGTGGGGAAATCAAACTTTCAGTATAGTCAACATATTTTGCTCTAAATGGTCTTTTCTAAAGTTCCTCCAATTCCAGAACGCAGCTTGTGGACTACACATGGATGGACACAGAGCATCATAACCAAAATGCCGAAACTACCAGATGATTGGTTGCTGGCGTTTTGTGTTTTTATACATGTCACCAAGTCTTACTTAAACTATTCAAGAGAGTATATTTGAGTTCTGCATGTAAACCTGACACTTTTCACTTGTTCACATCCAAAAAAAGGAAGTGAGACTGTAACACAAATACTGAAAGGAAATGGTTTTATCGCACACATGCTCTTTTGGCCACTGCCTTCGCATTTCCCACAGGGTGGGAGCACACTACAGAGAAGAGATTCGGCGGCGAGTCAGGCTAGGTAACTTGTAAGGTAATACTGTCTGAATCCTCAAGGCCTGGATCTAAACTGTAGCACCAAAGGCTGTAGCAGAATTCTTGCACATAATTACATTGCTGAGTTTCTGATACATGCCATTCTTCATCCTTGGAGTAATGACGTTTCAGCAGAACACAAGCAGCTTCCAAAATGAGTGTCATTTAGGCAATGTATAAATCTTCCCGGGGATAAGATAATCACATTTTTAAAATCACAGAAGTACAATCACATTCACAACTTCTTTAAATCATGTTAGGAAATATCAATTCCAAATGCAATGCAAACTTGGAAATTCAGAAAAATAACAACTGCCTACCATATTCCTGTAAAATGCAAGACTAATTTTTCTATTAACATTCTCTCCAATCATTCTCCTATTTGGATACTGTGTAAGAATTATACAAAGTTAACAGCATCCTTTGATTTTCATTCCTTATTAGTGGCAGCTACAAAATCTTGTGGGGGCCAGAAACTGCAAACCACTATTGCTAATTTTAGGATTCATACTTGTGCCCTCATAGCTCAGAATGCTTTGACAAGCAGTTGAAAACCAGCTTGGAATGTTATCAGGAGCTCTATCACATAAACACTGTTTTTCTAATGTTGCAGAGTTCTCTATGAAGAACACGTAAATCCCTACACTCAATGACAGAGAGGAAATTCACGTATTACTTTCTTCTATTTTCTTCAAGGGCAGATAAAGACTGCAACAGTCGCAGACAAAGGTTAGGTCAAACCATGACCTTTCCTATACCAAGAATAAAAGTTCTCGTGGCATATAACTCAGAAGCAGTATGTGAAGACCAGCTGTCTCTACAGTACAGCTGCACATGGGCCAAGCAATCAATTTTCGACAGGGTTTGCCTGCAGTTCAGAAGGCAGTAGTATCACCATCTCCCCCTCCATACACAGCTAGTCAATATAGAGGATATGGGCAAGCAGTGCTGGGATTCCACACAAACTTTCCAAGGTGACTGTGCTCATGGTATATGTTTCCCTAGTGTCACTTACTTGTCAGCCACCTGACTTGTGTTCTTGTGGATTCCTGGGTCAGGAAGCCTTGATCCGTTGACAAACTTTGATCCCTTGATATCACCGGCATGCAAGCCCTCCTGCAGGCTCACATGCAGGACCAAAGGGAGGCTCTATTGTCCCACTGCAGCCCTCTCAGGTCTCTTGATTTTATCAAAATTTCCCAACATTTAGAATTTCTCAAGCTCCCAGTCCCAGAAAGATAAAAGTAAGTAAGATTCTCAGCTTTCCTATTTTTTTTAATAGTGTAAAATTTATGATTACAAATGAAAGCTAAAAATCTTTCAAGAGTGTCACCTGACGACATATAAAACAGATGGCAAAGAGAAAGTCACTGTTTTTAATCTCATTACTTTGGAAGGTCTGACTCACAGCTGCTAAGTACAGAAGTTGGCAAAGTGGATGCAATACATCTAAATGCTGTCTCAAAGAATTTGTATGTCCTGCCCTCAAACTTTGATGTAGCTAAAAATTAATGAATATTGTGGAGTGTCTTCGCAGAAACAATTCACTCAAGTCACAAACTTCAACTAAGCCAAGAACTGGACTCTATTTGTAGCAGCCCAAAGATACCATTGCCTCGGCACTTGCTGAAAACAAACAACAGATGATACTTTTAAAAAACAAACCTACTTGATTGCTTTCGTATATTCTGACTCTGATTCTGTGGAAAATAAATCACTGAAGACGACAAAAGCCATGCAATTGGCAAGCCCAAGCCCTGAGGGGCAATTAGTCCCAGACATGACTACAACTGCTTGTATGGTTCCCCAACATCCCCTTACCTCCAGCAACTGGTAAGTAACAACTTGCATAAAAGTGTATTTAGAAAACGTATTAGTAACGGTTCAAGTTAAATGGGCATTAGTACAGCTCAATGTTAAGTTTCTAATTAAAAGATACCAAGTCTAACTAGGCTCTTGAAATATATTTAAATAATCTTCATGGTTTGGGGGTATGTATTAGAGGCACATTGTTCTGGTTTTGTTGCTCTCCTGTCCTTACACAAACTGCCTCATTTAAGGCCGTTTCGATAGTAATGCCTTGTTTTAGTAACATCAAATTAGACAGTAGAAAATATCTTTATCAAAGATGGAAACTGTTCCTTGCATATTCAGGAAAAAAAAAATTATTTAAGACATCGCAAGCCACAGTATTATTATAAAATAATAATAAATGGCTTCATCCATAACATGCAGCCATCTGGGGGACAGCATCCATCTCTTCCACTCAGTCTGAGGAGAGCCCAGGGAAAGGAAAATACTTAGTGCTGCCCTGTTCATTTAACCTTTTCAGCAAGTACTCCTGAATTTCTAATGCATGTCCACTTGACAAATCTGTTTTAGCTGATGATACTCAACTTTTCCAATCAAACTGAAACTGACAGATGCACATACATCACATAAATCCACAGCAGTGTCTTCATGACAGCGATGAGAGCTGGGTTAAATTTATCAACGGATAAAAATCTGTGAAAGTTGATTAAAACCAAAACAAACACAGGAAACATGTATTTTACCAAGGTAAAATACATGATTTCAACTTGCTGTAAATAGGACGCTAGACTAGTACAAAAAACTGGGTCAGTATATTAATGAACAGTTTATTTGCAAAGAGTGCAGTTTCAGTTGACCCATCAAAACCTGCACATCAGAAGTAATTGAAAAATTTTGGCTGAAATTAATAAAGTCAGGGATTTGTAAAACAAGTAATCTAGTCAGACTCCTAAAAGGATTAAAATAAAACAAAACAAAAAATTCAAAATTCACAGAAATCTAAAAAATAGATGGAAAGGAGCTGGAGACACAGAGCTGTCTTGAGTAACAGCTAGCTAGAGACAGATGTTTGTTGACAGAAATGTATGTATTCATCCCTCCTCCCCTCCCAAACCTAAAGGGAAGGGCTAAAGGCTGTTGAACCTTGAACAGTGAAGCTCTGCAGAGAACGGCTCTAGTCAGAAATGTGTGTATGAGTGACAGCTCAGCATGAGAAGCCTGGAGAAGCATCAGAAGAAGCCTCAAGCATGGCTGAACGAGTGCAGCAGGAAGTGACTGAAGCAGCTTTCAGAGCCAGCCTTGGGGAGCTACCAGCTGTCCTGAGTACTGAGGATGTGGGCGAGGACACCGCCTTGGGTTGCTGACTGACCCCTCTGGCATTCAAGGAAGAGGCATTTTGATGCAATTCTTTTTATTTACAGGAATGTACAAAAATACCTGATTCAATGGCTTTTTCAGCTGGACTAGTTGAAGTGTACAGCCTGCATAGCACAGCCAGGCTCACCTCTTGTACATATGTCTCCTGCATCAGCACGTGTTTCAACATGTAGCTGTCACCTGATGGATGGAGGAAATAAAGTTCACAGCCTTTATGCTTAGCTATTGAATGGATTGGATGATATCAAGTACCTTGAAACCCTTTTAGGTTCACTTGGGTGATGTGAAACATCAACACTGTGCTGTGAACATCTGACTTACAGGCAGCCAGGAATGCAGCAAGGAGTGGTGAACGTGAGCTGGCAAGAAAATCTTCACTAGAAGCTGGTGGACAGAAAAATAGCCAGCAAAGGTATTTCCACTCAGCCTGAGATGCATCCCACTGTCATCTGACAGAATTAAAATTCCAAGAACATAAAGCTCAAAGAAGTTTCCATCCAGCCCTATTTGATACCTGATTTCCTTGCTATGCAAGATTAATTCCCAAATCTGCTTATTCCTTGCTTTTTCTTGCGGGGTTTCTTTCTGTCCTAAAGATATTTCCTCTCCTTTCACAGACATCTCTCAGACATCCTGTATCTGTCATGGCTCCCTGAGGATCAGCTGCCACCGAAGTCTACACAGACAGTCACGACCTGAGTTGAAGGGTCAGGAAATGGCTTTGAACAGGGGAACAAGCAGGACTTGTGGACTCAAACAATTCTGTATGAGACCAGCCCAGGAACAGCAGAGCAGCTTACAAATAGAAAATTTGAAAATAATCATAGAAAGTACATCTTCGCAGTTGGAGGGGAAAAGGGGAGCAGATAGAAGAGGTTAAGCAGGTAATTTTTGTGGAAACGAGTTATGAAGTACATGCTATGCTGCATATTACTATACTTTCCCCTGATGCACTTAGCCGTGATTACAACTACAGTTGGTGAACTACCAGTGTGATCCAAACTGGTAGCTCCTAGCTGCCTTTAAGAATTCTGCTTCCCTCATTAAGTATCAGTAATGAAACAGACAAAAAAAAATCTAAGCAAACCAAACCCCAGAAATACAGAAATATCTGCAGACAGCAACACTGCTATTTATTGATACACTGTGCATGCCTCAGATTGCAATTCAATTCTTTTAAGAGATCAGCCAGCCTAAAAAGTCAGCATCACATCACCTCTTACAAGAGCGTTACCCTGACAAAGTACAAAGGCAAAACTTATCTGCTTACTGGAAAGCACGTGGTACCACAAGACAAAGCCACAACACTATCAATGAATCATTTCTTATTCTGCCATGAT
Organism: Phaenicophaeus curvirostris; assembly: GCF_032191515.1. Lineage (NCBI taxonomy): Eukaryota > Metazoa > Chordata > Aves > Cuculiformes > Cuculidae > Phaenicophaeus > Phaenicophaeus curvirostris. The sequence goes on along the minus strand of NC_091392.1, from coordinate 39,329,536 downwards.
AAGACTCTGAAAAAATTAAATGAGGGAAGAATTAAGTATTTTAAAATATGTGTTCAGCATAAGTGAGAATTACAGATCACAGAATCATTAGATTGAAAAAGAACTTTGGGACCATGAAGACCAATCATACCTGTCCACTACTAAATTATATCCCTAAGCACTTCATCTACCCATCTTTTAAATACCAGCAGAGGTGGTGATTCAATCACCTCCATGGGCAGCCTGTGCCAGTGCTTGATAACATTTTCAGTGAAGAAATTTCTCCTGATGTCCAATCTGAACCTCCCCTGGCACAGCTTGAGGCCATTCCCTCTTGTCCTATCACCTGTCACTTGGGAGAAGAGACCAACACTCACCTCTCCACAACCTCCTTTCAGGTAGTTGTAGACAGTGATAAGGTCTCCCCTCAGCCTCCTCTTCTCTAGGCTAAACAACCCCCGTTCCCTCAGCCACTCCTCATAACACTTGTTCTCCATTCCCTTCACCAGCTTCATTGCTGGACAGGTTCCAGGACCTCAATGTCTTTCTTGTCATGAGGGGCCCAAAACTGAACACAGTATGTGAGGTGCTGTCTCACCACTTCAGAGCAGAGGGGCAGAATCACTTCCCTGGACCTGCTGGCCACTCTATTTCTGATACAAGCCAGGATTCCATTTGCCTTCTTGGCTACCCGGGCACACTGCTGGCTCATGTTCAGTTTGCTGTCCACCAACAGCCCCAGGTCCTTCTCTGCCAGGCAGTTTCCTAGCCACTCTTCCCCTAGTCCGGAGTGGGACACAATAATCCCATGCATCAAGTGCAGAACTCCGCGCTTGGCCTGCTTAAACTTCATCCCATTGGCCTCAGCCCATTGATCCAGCCTGTTCAATATGTTCATATAAATAAGTTTCATATAGTTAAGAATGAATAAATGCTCGAAGTCCAAGATATTGCAAAACCAGGTTCAGTGGCATCATTGTGCTTCTACCAAGTTAAGCTAAGATAAAGAATGTTAACTCTGTTTCTGTACAGAAAGTCCTTTAATTTCCTAATGTGTCACTGTGTCCAGTCAAAACAAACCTAATAAAAGTAACAAGTGTTAATGAAGCACTTTTCTAATCTAGCAATCGGCATGTTATTAAAGCCAGATGATGCAAGAATGCTCTGCAAGGATGAGGAGCGGCCGCACTGATAAACACAATATCTGGGCCTCGTCACAGCCTGTCCTGCTCTAGTTGCTGTGAGTGAATGGTCCAGCAGATCCAGCCACGTGGCTCCCTTGAAAAATGAATCCAATGAGCTTGAGCACTTTTACGTTTCATCTGTAGCAATACGGGCTGAGATAGGATTTCTCTCTCAACCATGCAGATTCCAGTCCACATAGGGTTAACATCAGTATATTAATTTAATGAAAAGTCAAAAGCCTTCAGTAAGAAAGCAAAACATAGCATAATATGATTGAAGCAAGATGCTCTGTTTAACAGTGTTGTACATTGCTTAGTCCTTAGTGGAGCAACTAAGAATATGTAATTCATTGTAAGCATCTCTAGTAAGTAACAGTGAGGGGTAGCAAATGAACGTGAATAAAACAAGTACCATAGATGAGCACAAGCTGATTCTTTGCCATATCTTGGGGTCTAACTGAGATCCTCATTGGTCCATGGAGGCAACGACTGCCTCAGGGTAAAGGGGGAAGGCGTATTCAGGATATTTTTCCCACGCCTTTACCTGCACTGAGAATGAGTCAGCTTCCTCTCCTCTCTATTCCAGTCTTGACATGACACCAAAAAGTTTTCCCAGCCACACATTAGCCATAAGAGAATGAGAATATGTGTGACACACTTGAACAGAGAAATCAAAAAGAAATTAAAACCCCTTTAGAAAAATCTCACATGTGCATATATCACAAAAAACTACAAAGGAATATAAATGATTTCACAGTTCCTTTGTCAGGATCTCTTCGCAGATTAGTAGAAAGGTCGCTTGCAAGAGTCCCATCCATTTCTCACACTCCACAGGAACGTCAACAACCCCTCAGGAGAGACTGCAAGAAAGGCAGATACACACGCTGGAAACAGCATATGGGTAATTGATCTCTGTGCATCATTAGGAAAAGAGAGTATATGAGTCAATGCAACTAGACTTACAACCATATCACAACCTGGCAGCTAGACAGATAGACCCCCTACTGAAGAAATAAGAAGCAGCTGGAGTTTTTTTCCAGTGCCATATTAATCTTCAAGCTCTATTTTGTCAGGAAACAGAGGCAGACTGATTGACAGCATCTAGTATTCAATTCTGGAGCACCCCAACAGGAGTCAGTAGCCTTTCTCTTTTCAGGACACTCCAGGAGACCCATTCTTCCCACATACAGCACTTGTGGGTTTCCAGTGGCCAAGAAAGCCAAAAACTCAAAATGCAAGGTTTGGCATAAAATAACTTTGACTTCTTAAGACAGCCGCAAGCAGGAATGGGGCAGGAGGGGTTTCTGCCCTATGCACCTTCTAGCATAGGGAGAAGCAGAAGAGAGGCTGGGGAGTCAAGTGTGTGGCAGTCTCCTGACAATGAACCCCAGCCAGCCCAGGAATCTAGGAGCTGCAGTAGAGGACACAGGGCAGCAAGAAGGAGGCAAGGCACACATGGAGCCAAGAAGTCCTCCTGATCCTCCTGTCCTCCCACACACACAGGTGCAAGGAGATAAAGGGGAAAGGAGACACTAGCTGAAGGGCTTAACCAGCTGCCATTCAAGTTGGGGATGAGGTAGTTCAAATTACAGGAGCGCCTTGATGCCAAAAAATTTAGAAACAAGCTACAAGAATCAGCTCATATAAAACAAGCACGTTATGCAGTGGAGCAAAACAAGGAGTTTTATTTATCACTAAGAAAGTTCATTGAGGCCTAGAACTTTCACACATACGCATTCAGAAATAAAACACTAAGAACAGTTGATGACCTTCAGCAATATTTCCCTGCAGGGTTAATAAAGCTATATTTGTCTCCCTATGAACAATAAATATTTTCAGAACTAAAAAAAAAAATTTAAAAAAGCCCCCATGCTTCAATTTACGTAATAATGAATTTTTTTAGGAGGGTTTCTCTTCTGCTTTCCTGTGGAATGTATATTGCTCAGTAATCAGCGAGAAGAAAACTGCCTGAGAAATATTCCTGTTCTGTCAGCTGCGGTCTCTTATTGAAGTGAGGCAGTTTTTCATTCTAATGAACAACCACATTAGCATTTCATGCTTGGCATGATCATCCACAGGATGATCACATCTAGTGAAATAAGGCCATGATTGCTGTAGCAGGAGGTGCTCAGGAGTGCCCTGGCTCCATTTTCTCCAGATCACTTACAACACCTTCAGGTTTTGTGACTGAACATCACAACGTTCAGCCACTCCAGTCCTGAGGTCTTCTCTTTTCCAACAGCTGGATACAGACCTTCTACATGAGGGCTGAAACATCCTTTATCCACCTGCAGAACACACTCATGTTTTCTACCGGGAAAACAACTGGCAACCCTCTAGACAGTGGGGTCACGGACTTGAACCCACAGCTTGCCATGCACTATCTATTCATGGCATGCAGCAGTTTCATCCCCGGTCAGCCATCTCTCAGGATGTATCTTGCTCAGTTGAAACATAAGCAAGACTTAAAATAACACTCTACAGAAACGCAGTTTTTGTAACATTCTGTTTCCTTCTGATGCAAGTTGTAAAAGACTAGAGCAGTGAACAAATCATTGAAATCTCAAAATGAAAATGTGCACATTTTCACAAACGTGCAAGGGGACACATGTAGAGAGATTCATAACTAACTGAATCTAGAAATATTACTAAAGTGTAAGTGCTTATCATTATTTTTATATTGATGACATCTTTAAGCCCAGAACATCAAAGTTCTTTAAACAATGAATAAATTAATCATCATAACAATCCTGAAATTTAAGCAATAATTAGGCAGACAGTGCAGGTAAAACTGACAGATTCTACAGAAAAAAATAAAGGCTTGATTGTTGTTGATACTTCTGAATGCTATCAAATTATAAAGAATAATTCATATCAGATGCAACTTCATAACTGATGAACTGCATGCTCTCACTCCTGTGATTTTTTCAAAGCTACATTTTTTAAGTATTTCTCTTTCTATGAAAAATTTTCTCAAGATCTAGCTTTATTTTAGGGTGAATTTGATTTTGTTTTCTGACCCCATTTCAATCTTTGTGATTACTTGCTTAGTATGCTACTGTATTGGAAGTAGCTTCTTGAGTTTGATTTTTCTGGTTCTGTGCCTTACTTTCTGAGTTAAGTATATTCTAAGATTCTAAAATCAAAGATGGAACCTGCCTGTTTCTAATTTAGCTTTAATTACCTCTCATTCAGCCTGCACCTTTAAGTAAAGTTGCCTGCTCTCTGGGTTTTTAAAGCCTTTGAAGTTTCTCCTGCAGAACTAAGGACTGTATCTTTAACAGCTGCATGAGCTTTTTCTTCACCAGGCTCAGTGGGGTTTTATATTTAGCACCTCTTGGTCTTGGTTGAGAGGTGTAATGGAAAGCAAGTTCTTTTTAACAACAGTGCTGAGAAAGAAAGAGAATGCAATTTTATTTGTGAATAAAACCTAGGGGTGTTCAAAGAAGATCTCCAGAATACAAAGCTGCCACTTACCTACAAAAGCTGTACAATGCGTGATTAATACTAACTGGGACAAGGATGCCACAGCTACCGGAGGGCAAACATTTTATAATTCAAAGAGAAGATGCAAGTTAGGAGAACTCAGACATTAGCTGTAGGGTTGAGCCACAGTACACGTCCTAGTTTTCACACAAGCTCTCAGGAAATTGGGCTTCCTGTATTAGTCTTCCATAAGGAAGAAACCTGGTTTTTTTCTCAACAAGATGTTAATATTATTTAGCTTCTTAACCAGCAGTTCAGTTTCAGCTATGGCAAATGTTACCTACATGACCTGTGCGCATGCCAACTATCTGATTTCTCTGCAGATTAAGTGTAAATCCACTACTTGACCCACAGATGAGACAGAAGAGAATATTGACCACGATCCCCCCTCAACTTGGGATTGGACCACAGTCTTCATATAAGGATACACTTGTGTAAATACGGGCTAGCTGGTATCTACATAAGTCTGCACTAATTGTTTTTAAAAAACAGCATTATTTTATAATTAGTGGCCTGCTGATTCATGGTGAGAGCAATAAGCTACACAACAAAAACCTGAACAAGGTTATATCTAAAAACAGCCAGCAGTTCAGACCAGTGCAGTAATAGCATCATAACATCAGTACTAATTACAGGCCAACAACTGCAGACCTTAGAGCTAAGAGCAGATTTCTGAAACAAGGCAGAACAAGATGTACTCATAAAGACAAAACACTGTGGGATGTTGTAAAGATAGCTGCTCAGATCAGCCTCATGCTGAGATGCAAGGAGAACCTTTTAAATCTTTAGTAAAGCTGCAGTATCTCATTATTTTTAATAGCTCTTGATACGAACACCAGTGACAAAGTACCTACAAATATCTTTACTCCTTAATCTCCAGGGTTCAAGACAACAATAGACTTTCAGTTACAGGATCAGGCGGGCTAAAGCAAATGCACAATTAATAACTCGCATTACACCTTCTTCCCCAGCTTCACCTGCCACAGCTGGGAGCAGCATCCCAGCACTGCTCATTAACCACCAGCAGACCTCCAGCAAGGACAGGTCATCCTGGCCCCTGCGATTTGAACACAGCTGCATCACCATCCACTGGTTCAAGCTACAGACACAAGATGTAGCATACACAGAGGAAAGATTTAAAACTGCCCATTAGCACTTTTTTGCACAGGAGATGAGGTGAAGAGAGCTAGGAGCACCATGGGCAGGTAGACAACTTGCAAGGGAGGAGGGGGAAAGAAGCGGAGAGGCTCTAGTATTGGCAAAGATGGGAGAATGGCAAGGTGTACTTACCAGGAAACTAGGGAAAGAGGGTGCTACAAAAACACAAGAGAACTGTCAGCCCTCTCAGAGAAGGAGGAAAATCAAAGGCTTGGTAAGAAAAAAAGCGAGAAATCAAGTCCTGAAACAGAGTAGTTCTACAGTGCTTGGCTGCTCTCCTGCCCTGTTAATTGAGGGACAGTGCAGGACTCACCAGCTAGTCACAATAACTATCTTTGCTGAAGCCAGCGCAACTTCACTGTGCTGGGGGAGCACGCACACACCGGCTTGCCAGGAAGAAACAAATCTTAGCACAGACTTGTTTTCTGGCTGCTCAAACTTCTTACTTCCATCCTCGCTCTCAGGAACAGCAAGATAAAGGCTGCATTGGAAAGCCTCATGCTCACACCTAGGTGTGCTTTCCAGGACTGCAGAACATATCCTGGACTTCTGCTTGCCCCTGCAGGGAACTTGGTCAGTGTATACCACAACAGGAGAATGATTAATCAAAATGATCGGATCGTTCATCTGAATGAAGAAAATGGTGTTCACCATTGTTATCCATCTAATATTCCAACTGTGTTTTTCGTGTTTTATAACATCAATTCTCAATCCCTGTACTTCTACAAAGACAGTAGTGCGGAATCAGCAGACTCCCTGACTCCTTAATTAATTAGAACATTACAGGGTACAATTTTACAGAAGTGAAAATGACACACAGAAATATCAGTACCATAATATCAACCAATTTTTGTTCCATTTTGCACAGAAGTTCACACTTTTATAGCACTTAATACATTTGAAGTGCATCTCTAATTGATATGGTTTCTTGCTAGATTGCTCAGTTCTTCTACACAATTTTTCTAAGGAGAGAAATAGTTCTGGCTTTCTGAAGCCTTATACCCTAAAGTTGACAGTCTTTTTGTTTGTGAGCTCTAACTTAAGCTCTTTCAAGACTTTTCCCAGAACTAAGAGTTCCAAACATGTGCCTTCTGGGGCCAAACCCGGTGGTCTAGGGCCAACTGCCTGCACAAAAATAAAAGAAATGTCCTTGTCCTCCCCAGCATGAAGCACCACATCCCACACACAGCTCTGGAGCAAGGGCGATCTTGTTCCTGACTCCTCTCAGGAGAAGATGAGCCCATCTGCAGTACCTAGGGACTTTTGTAACCCATAGGCCATCACAGAGTAAGCGATGGAATGGTTATCTCTGTTTCCAGATTTGTATTTTGGAGAAGAGGGGACTCTAAAGGCAAATCTGGTAGCCAAGTCCCTTCCCCAAGCCAGTGAGACAGCAGGCAAATCATACACTGTCACGTGCCATATCCTGTATTCTATGCAAGAATAAAAACTCCTTATGTTGTGCATTACAAAAATCTTTTGCTCTTTTTCCTCACAAGAGACTCTCCTTGCAGTTTGCTAGCCTACTTTCAAAGACTAACCAGCAGATGAGACAAAAGTATTTTCCTTAATCATGTTCTCAAAATGGTAGAACCCCTTTTCCCCCCTTCAAATTCTAGACAAAAATTCAGCCCAAGTCAAGTATTCAGCATTGTTATCTCTGTTCAGAGACATAAAGGGTTGCAAAGTTACTACTATAGGAACATAAGCTTTCCAATGCACTATTCCAGCTCTCAGAATTTTATTATGAGATCCACATTGATGCTAAAGGACCCAGTATCTGAACTGGTGTCATCAGATAAACATATTGTCTGCCAGTAGGAAAAATAACAATGCCAAAGTTAACTCTCCAAGAAAAAATGTGAAATGAGGTCTCAGTTCACCTGAAGGCTCAGGAATTTTAAGAAGAATGATGATTTGATCAGTTTCAAGTTTAAAGACTAGACATCAGCAATTCAGCTATTTTCCCAAAATACCACTTCTACGGAATCTAACTATATTGGCAGTCTCAAAAAAAAATAGAAAAAGAAAAGGAAATAGATTATAATTAAATCTAGCCATAAATATTAAAAAGCAGATAAATAATGAATAAATGCTAATTTTACCTCCCTTCCTGCACCTACTGAAATATCCCTAATAGTCCTTTCTGTATTATACTTAATAGGCTTTTTTCCCCCCACAGTATGAGTTTAAAACAGGACATTTGAATTCTGCTCGTGAAATTCTTTTGTCCCATCATTGAACACAAAGGCATATGTTGAGAACAAAACCAGAAATTGCCAATGAAAGTCACACTTCAATTAAAGATTTTTTTGTTACAAATGAAGACCTTTACACCCTGTAAATGGGGCCAGAGCCATTTTCCTTCAGAGCAATGTCCTGCAAGCATTTTTGCACCTGTGTGAATTTATTTGCATGAATTTAGTGTGGTAATACTCTTAAGAAGTTACTCGCATGGTGAGACAGCTGTGGAATCTGTTTCTTGGATAGTGCAGAACACAGCATCTGCATTTAATAAGCATGATTAAAAACAAACTGCTACATCATTATTTTTGGCACTGAAAGTTTTGAAAGTGAAAGTTTTCTGGAAGCGTTTACTCCAATTGGAGTGAAGATCCCTTCTGCTTCATTACCAAAGACGGACTTGGGCATTGAGAGACTGGAATCCTATTTTTAGATGAGAAACAGACTTTCTTTGTAACCTTAGGTTAGTCCTTCCAGAAAATGTGGCTTCCTGCTCTTTCAGTGTGTTCCCTCCCTACATACAAGGCAGAGTTCACTGTTTCTGAAGCATTCAGTATTAAGTTATATAAGGACCACAAAACAAAAAAAACCAAAATCTCAGCCTTTATGACATTCCTAAGGCTGGCAATACAAAGCAGGATGTCATCTACTGGAAACCTATACTTGAGAATTTCCTAAGGATTTTTCTTGTTGACAACTTTCCATTTCTTAAGGTGTTCAGAAAACACTTCATTTGTGGAAATCTGATCTGAGAAAAAAATGGAATGCTCAACCTATCCTGTTTTGGCACATATGAAAATGGGAAATTACTCCACATTTCAAAACCTGAGTTATCTTTCACTATGAGGTTATGAAAACAAAAGGGAAGGTCAAACCAAAATTACTTTTTTATCAATCTGATCTGAACTCTCCCCCTCATTTCAAGACAAGTGATTTACCAGCTTTTGAAATCTGATATTTCAGTTTATTTTGGATGAAAATATATTTGAAAAACACACTGAAATGTCAAAACTTCCTGCAGAGCAGGAGGAGAAATTTATGCTGAAGACTATGTGGTACTGAACTATTCTCCTCCCTCCAAGAGCTGTAACTAAATTCATAAACAGTTCACAAAGCTCTACAATGAAATAAGAGCTTTGTTTGACTTTACTTCCCTAACTGCTTTACATGTTCTATCACAGATAACTAAATACTGTCCAAACTGTTCCAAGTTTCCAAATTCCTTGAGATAAGATGGGCTTGAGCTGTGAAAGTCTGGCCCAGCTGAAGTACAATGATGAGTTCTGCAGCGTATGGTAAAATGGGCTTTGGTCCTAAGAAATTTTGGATCTTCTTGATACTAATGATTGTCTTTGGTTTATCTCAGCATGACTCCTCCCAGCCCCAGTGTGGTTTGAAAAGTCTCACTGATGGCACCCTAGCACAAGAAAGCCAGCGGCTAACCAAGAACCCTGCCTAACACCAACAGAAGATGGAAAATGTGCAAGAAGGTTCAGTTGCCTTTCAGCTCCCTCATCCTCAGGGTTCATCATGTGGGTCTCCACATGACTAGCTGCCACTCCGCTGACTACTTGGCTGCCACCACTTCCAGCAATATGCTTCAAGCACACAAGCAGCTCCTTGGGCTCAGCTGGTGGGGAGAGCTGATGAAAGAAAAAGGAATTCCATTACTTCTGGTTTTATGCTCATACCCTAGCTCATATCCCGACACAAAAAATCTTCCTGTGCCTTAGTAGGATGAAATGAGAGCTGTGAATTTAGTGGTGATGTTGCTGAAATTACAGGAAGAAAATGAATGCCATGATTTTTCCCTTATATACCAGAGCCCACGTTGAAAGAGAGGCGCAAGGCTTGAGCCATCCCCTGCCCACACATTTCATCCTGAACTGCTTGCAGAAATCATCTCCTAGGCACACAAGAGGACTCACAGCTGGTGGAGTAAGAAATGCAATTTATAGAAAATGTATGCCATATGGCACAATTTCCTCTGATTTCATTCCACTTCTTATCTTGTAGTTAAATAAAAAAAAATTAAAAATCATACGCTGTCCAGTTTATCAGAGGGGAGTCCAGTTACAGTCACAGCAGAGACTAGCCCATCAAACATTCCCTCACTTCAAATTATAATCATAAAGAGATACCAATCTGTGATCACGATGGAAGACAAAAACTGATTTGAAAAGTATCAGAGAGAAAAGTAGCCTTCCTCTGTCAAGTGAGGATTTACTCAAAGCAGTATAATAATTTCCAAGCTCTTCAAAATCATCTATGCAACAAGAAATTAATATAGCTAGATCTACATACAAACCCACCAATTTAGTCAGAATCACTGCCCTTTTTATTCACGATGGAAACTCTTGAGAAGTGAACATTTCTGAGAAGAAACATGGGAAGATGTTGGGAAATCAGTATGTCTGTGGTTCTTCAGAAAGAGAGAAGCAACTTGCTCCAGACATCACCAGAAGCTTGTGGCAGAGCCAGGAAGGGAATTTCCTTGTTCAGATTAGCGTCACACCTCTGCTTGAGCTCCAAAATTAACTTGCCTCTTGGTGCTCTGGAGCTTGCCCCTGGCACAAGCAAGGGAATCTCAGGCAGCCCTCATTATCTATTTCACTCGCCTGAGGCAGTAAGGAGGATCCTAAAACAAGCCATTAATCACTAAAGTCCAACTTACTTGTCTAATTTCTTATTTCTTTTATTATGATTAATGGCTTCAAGTCATCATCTCAGTACAAAGATGCAGAGAAGCCTGTACAGCCTCCTTAGTGGAAATGCAAAGCTGAACAGCATGTTTGTCAATTCACAAACCCCCTAGTAGAGAGTATGACTTTTAAAGTAATAAGCCAATAACTGTTAGGAATTGTTATTTATTAGTTATAACACTGTGGCACTTTCAGTCTAGGGGAAGATCCCATTGTTTTCAGCACAACACACACACTGAACAGAATACATATTCCAATTGGTTCTGTTTACAGAGTCATGGCCTTAAGCCTGATTCGCTTGATGCTCTTTAAAATAGGATATTTATATTAAAATCAGCAATGGTGACAGCAGCAACTATTCCTCCCATCAGGAGGAACACAGGGCACTTGGTTTGGAAGTCCTAACCCTTTTTCTCCCATCAGTGCTACAAAGAGCTTACACTGTCCTGAAGAAGGGAATACAGGGAAGGGTCATGCATTTTTTGTTTAGACAATGAAAAACTAACTATAGAATTCCCCAACAGATTTTATAGATCTGTTGCAACTGTTCATTTTGTCATAAAATGCAAGCATATTCCTACAAACCAGGTGTTGCAAAGCTTTTACCCTTTTTACTCTGAAGATTTTTGGACATTTATATACAGGTTTGCCAATGCCAATTAATGCCTTAGCTGCAGAAAGATGAAATGTCCTTATTTTTTAACCCATAGCAAAACTGTCACATTCAGTAACTTTGTTTCAAGGTATCTAAAATCTATACAGTTTGTAAAACCAAAAGGAACGTGGAATGGCGTAGAGAGAGAAGCGGCCAGAGTCAAGACACACACCCAATATGAGTTTAGAATCTTGCTCATTTGTTGCATCTACATGACCACTTTTGTACCCTGCATCACAGTCTATGTGCTAGATGCCTATTGGTCTATGTCCACTATTCACGTGCTAATTGGCTAGCAGTTGTTAAGCATGCTCTGTTCTTGTTCCTGCCTTGTGGTTAGCTGTGCTGCTTACTACATTACCCACTTCGCCTTGCTACAAGCCAACTTCCTCTAAATGTCAAGGTTGTTCCAGGGTTGAGGCACTGCCACAATGTCAAACCTTAAAGAGCCAGCGTCCTGATGCCCTTTCCTTCTTAACCAATCCTCTACAATTCCCCCTTTTAGTTTTTGCACTATCAACACTTGGTTCAACCACTTTCCTGTTACCCTTTGACAACAATGTAACAAGCAAGGTACAATTAACAATGTTACAATAACAATTATCACAATCAGAGTTATTCCCTTAACTGTTTCTTTTAACCATCCAAAAAGTCCCAAGCCTTTAAGCCATTTATCCAATCCCAGGTTATCACTAACTTCTAATTTTCCAACTAGCTCTTGCAATTCGCTTAATTGACGATATATTGACTTCAAATGATCAGACAAATTCATACAACACATGCCTTCAAATTCTTCACAACTGTGACCTTGCGCTAACAATAAAAAATCTATAGCTGCCCGGTTTTGTAACGTGGCGTGTCGTACAGAATCCACGTCAAGCAACAATTCAGACAGTGCTTTGGATGTAGCATTTGTTTGTTTGGAAAGCCAACATCCCAGTCGATTCTGTTGGGCCAAGACTCCGGCAGCTGCTACTCCCGGAGCTAAAATTGAGGCTGCTATGATTGTTTCTGGGTTCCAAAACTTGACCGTATCTTTGCAGCTACTAGAAAACACATGTGTCATTCTTTTTGTCCTTGCCTGTTTATAATGATGTCATGACACATTCAAAATCATGCTTGTGTTTGGTGTTAATAAAGTTAACCTCCCTAGACTGCAGGGACCTCCCCTTAAACGGGTTGGGATACCTGGCCAGGCTCGATCTCCGCAAATCAAGAAAATACCTGGCGGTAACTGTATTGGGTTATTAGATGATATTGAAAGATTGCTTGTAATGTACTGACACCAAATGGTGGTATTCCTGTAAACTGGTAAGGTCGAGTTTACATTGATAGGTGGCTGTGTATTGCTTTTGCTTGACCAATTAAACATTACACGTGCATCCATTTGTACAGACCCTAACAATTCTATTTCCTGAGGTTCTGCTGAAGCGATTGGAAAATACTGTACCCATTGGTCCCAGCTGTCAACTGTGCTATTAACATTAGTTGCACTACAAGTGGGGATGTTGCTCGGACATGGCCAGGTATCCACCGGAACACCCACCAAACAAGTAGAAAATGGGTTTCCAGGAGATGACAAGGCCAGACAAATAGCTTCTTGTCCAGTCAGGTTGGCCAATGTCACCCAGACGTTGGTGTTCGGCTGTGACGGGATCCACACAGCTATACCATAGATAACTGTTAATATCAAAACTCCTCTAATCACGCTCATTTTCTTCATTTTCTTCCTGATTTATAGCAGAGCTGGTCTTTTCCGCTGTACTAACACAGGTCCATTTGCTGGGCACCCACAAGGGTCCTGTCGGAGTAAGGACACACACATATCCTCGTCCGTTAAACAATACATCAGAATGGAATCTGGTCTAGAAACTATATAAAAAGGAAACTAATCAAACCACTTTAATGTCCCAGCAATAATGCAATCACACTGCAATATCCCATTTTTGAAAAAATGTTAGTTTTTTTTCCTCAGAGAACTTATGTTATTATTTTTTGTCTTTACTAAATATGCACAATTTCAGCTCAGCTGTGCATGAAACTAAGCATGTAAGGCAGAGGTCTGTTTTCTAAAGTAATGAACTCTAGATCAGGCCACTACGTAGAGACACAGTGATAAAAGCAATAGTCATTAAACTGAGGGACAAAAAAAACCCCAGGAAATAAATCACTTCAAATATTTTGGTATTTTAAAGTAAAAGAACCAGTCACATTTTTTCAAGGTTTTGGATCTACCCCATGGACCACCATGGATGAAAAAAAAAAACAAACACAAAACCAAAACCAAATAAAAAAAATCCCACCAAAACCCCAAACCCCAAGAATTCTCTGGAAATAGGAGATGTAGAATGAAGCATGACAGATGATATGAAAGTGTTCAAACTGGTAAATTTCATGTACATCAAGTTACCACTACTTTCTGGAAATTGTTTATCTAGAAGACACAAAAGGGTCACCGTGAGGACAGATGGTCTGGAAGGATTAAAAGTGAACCATATTTTTTTGTTTCTGTTCTTCCCACTAATGAAAACTGTGGGGACAAAATTTTGCCAGTGTCATGAAACAAAAAATATTATTAGCAACATCAACTAAAACCTCCCCTTGCAAAAAGCAGATGCCATTCTTTCTTCTGTTTCTCCTTTTACGAATATCTCTTTCTGCCTCCAGTTTAGTAAGTGCTAGAATCAGTTTGTCAAGTCATCTTGACTACATGCCAAACTGCACGGAGCCTGTAACCAGAAAGCAAAAGGAAAGCAGTGGGTTTTTACAGCTCAGGACTGGTGTAAATTTCTAAGACCTGAGTGGCTGACGCTTTGTGTTATGTTTTAATTTTCCAGAAGAGGGCTACACATATGCAAGTGGGTGTCAGAGGCAGAAACTTCATTATTTCAGTCATCTCCCTTATCTACCCTTTGTCCTGTACTTCAACAGTAGTGCCAGATGTTCTCATCTAATTCTCTGCCTTGGAAAGACAGACACCACCAGCCAGGACACAGTCACACTGAGGTTTTTCCCTACACTCAACCCCAGGCAACCAACATCCAAGGCAGTAAAAAAAAAAACTGCAGGGAAAGCCCTTCTTAAACTTTTTGCTTATCTACTAGTGGACTCCTTTCTTTTTCCTGGGTATTTTCTTACCAGGGCAAAAATACTTCAGCACTGAAAACCATTAATAATGGAGATAATGGTGTTGCAGGATTTGGTATCAAGCTAACTGTTCAAAGAAGTAACAGCACAACAAGGGTCTAATTAACACTGCATCCCCTGTCAAACTCAAAACAGCACCTAATTAACACAACAGGGCAAAACAAGAGTTTGAGTCAAACAGTTCTGATGTAGTCTGTAAGCTTTTCTGACAAACAACTGCTCCACTTGTTGCAGTTTCCCACTTCACAGAAGCCCCAGGTATTTCAGGCCAGCAAAGAACACAATACACACCTCTGATCTCCTGCACCACATGAGACACGGAAGTCACTCGAACTCCTGCAGTGAAGAGATGATGACTTCTGAGCTTCACACACAAGCATTGACCTCAGGAGTTTGTAGATGAAATAAATCCCATGCCTGGTTATCATTTGCACTAAGGTTGGCCTACATCCATTCAAGGTTTTCTTACCCCACTAAGTTAGATTGGCAGATCTTTGGAGTGGCCACATAAGGGTGAATTATTTATAGCTCACTAGGCCCATGACACCTCAGGCCATCAAGGAAGTGATGCAACACATGGACGGACTTGTGATCAAGGAGCAGACTTTACTATGAACACTTTCACACAGGTTATCCATGAATGTGAAATGCCCACTGCAATCAAACCAAGTGGTTTGAATCAAGGCCAAGTGGTTAAAGCCTCTCTGGTATGGAGTGTAATAGCTGAAATAAGCCAGGTGAGGCCTCGCAGATTTGATTATATCACACTCCCACAAACCTACCAAGGCAGGCACCATGTGCTCACAATGGTGGAAGCAACCACTAGATGGCTGAAAACATCCCATTCCTCATACCACCACCCAGAACACTATCCTGGACCTTGAAAATTAGATATAAACTGGGGAAGTGGTCCAAGGGGTGGGGGACTGCCGGTTGGGATGGGGCTGGGCATCAGTTTCCAGGTCATGAGCAATTGCATTGCGATCACTCATTTTGTAAATTATTAATTATTATTCTCTTCCTTTGCTCTTTTATTAAACTGACTTTATCCCAACTACAAGGTCTACCTTTTTCTTTCCAATTCTCCCCATCCCACTAGGGAAGGAGTAGTGAGTGAGTGGCCATGTGGTACTTATTTGGCAGCTGGAGCTGAACCACAACAATTGTCAATTTGTATTCAGAATCTAGAGCATCATTACATCTAGAAATAGGTTCTTGTTCTGAAGAAATTTCACAATGTCTTCTCTTACAGTGAAAACAATAAGAACACACATATGGCAGGGAGTATCTTGGCTATCATGTCTGAAAGGAAAAATCATATTACATTTAAAATCACTGAGAGTTGTCACTTTCCATTAATCAGCTTTAAGAGTTAGTACTAGATAAGACAGGCTAGAATCTTTGATAAATTTGTTGCTTATTCATATCACTGCATGCTGTATGAGGTCATTCAAGCCAGCAGTGGTGAAAATGGAGTCCTGGGCAATGTTTCAAAATCATATGATATAGATTCATAAACTGAGTCAACCACTAACTTGAAAAACGAATGCTCAAAACTAACTCTTGCAAAACAAGAGATGAGTAAGGAATGCAACAAATATTTGGAGCATTGTAAGTGAAAGTGATTTTGTTTTTCCAAAGGGAAAGAAAATTGTGAAGCACATGAAGCCAAAGGACTGTGTTTAGCAGTAAGTGTTACAAACAGACTACAGAAATGCTGGTTGACCTATTTTCTCATCTTGCATGAACTTCAAAAGCAAAACAACTCCAGTAAATACTGGTATTATAACACACAGCTCATGTCTCCTAATTAATCACTGCTAGTTATTACTGCCAAACTCTTGATAGTCATGATACAAACACAATCCATTCTACATTAACGCTCACCTCTGAAGGCTGATTGCTACTTGTTTAGCACATACAAAATACAGCTTGTTGTCATGGAGGCACAGAATAAGACTTTTGTAAGAGGGCAGGAGACAGTCAAACTAAAAAGCGTTTGAGCATCTGGAGAACATCTTTACTCATATATCACGACTATAAGAGACCACCTAGTCCTGGCTGAAAACACATATGAGAGCAATACCTAAATATAGGTAAGTTTTACTCAGGAAGCCAATCATGTTCCCTAAGCAATCCAGATAGGTCGTTTCCCAGCAAGATGAAAAGGCTTAAGCAGGTACCATTAACTTGGAGAGGTAGATGGTTTTTGCCTGGATGTAGCATCTGAAGAAGCTTTCTGGAGAGAAATGAATGTGTGAACTAAGCAGCATGGACCTGAATGGGACTGAAGTCAGGCTACAGGGCTGTTTGTTTTTATGGAAGTACAACCCAGCAGTGGTGTGTCTGCTAAATATAGCCTGAGAGTCTTCCTCAAAACCAGACTCCTCCTCCTCTGTGAATGCACAGTGGGAGCATGTCCTGCCCTGCATCGAGCCCAGATGGCAGGTCTCCTAACAACAATCTGCTTGTCCAGGATCTTGTGCAGGATGGACAGGATGTGCAGGAGCCTATAGATTTTCTGATGGCTGTTCTTTCAGAGCACAGATACGCGGGGAACCTCTCCAGGTTTAATTTTAATAGCTCAATACTAGTGAAAAGGCTGGATATCCTGTAGAAATACAAAGGAAGCAGAAACTACGAGGAGGACCAGGGTTTGCTCTTTTTCCAGTTATGGGGTTTTTTCCCTCTTTATAAACTTCACATCTATAAAAATATGTAAAATATGTAAATCTTGTCATCACAAGATTTCTAAGGCCACTGAGGGACAGAAAAACCCTTTTGTTTCTCCTCCTATGCAGTCACAAGCAATCGGGTTTAAAGTTCAACAGATATGAATGCTTACAGATGCTCTAAACTCTTCTAGGAGGAGAATGGCCCATGTGTTTTCTCTGGTTACTATAAACAAAAGCAGAAGAATAAACCAAATAATTTGTCTAATAGATTTCTTGACACACAAGTAAAGCAATCTTCATTACTTCTCCACTGCAGAGCAAGCTTCTCTGAAGGACTATAATGACCAGCTTGCCTTTGTTTCTGGTTTATAGTGGTGGGGTTGTTTTCCCCAAATACTCTAGATCTTTCATTATTCACAGACAGTTCATTCTTACTCTCTGCATTAGCTGCATCCGAGAGGCACACTATGCATAGCCTTTCTACATCCAATTGCAACACAATGGGACAGGGAGCAGGAGAGGGACTGCAGACCTATATAATTGCTAAGGATCTTTCAGATGGTGACACTATTCCTTCTCCTTCATCTCACTACACAACCCACAGATGTTGCTTAAGTGCTGTGGCCGTTCCCTGGTCACATGATGGGATGTCCATCACATGGCGCCTCTCTGCTGGGAACAAATTATGCTGTGCTTGAACATGAGATTCCTGACAGCTGCCTGCCCTTCCCACACTCCCATGTTTAGCTGATTCTCATCCACTGGAGCCTACAAAGAGACTTACCACTAGGTACGAGTTTGTCCCCATCTGCCCCTTCTTTCTTTGCGCCATGATCCAGGTAGTTTCAGAGGATTCTGCTGGGGAAGCCATCCACTGGGAGGAGATGGAGGAGGAAGCGTTTGTTCATCACTAGCTCCATCCTACAAAAGCTGCTGTGCTGGCAGACAGGAGGGAAGATGTCCAGGCTGCCTTGCAGAGAGCTAGGAGAAGCTTCTTCTGCATGACAAGAGGGAATGAAAAGCCTGCCCCTTCTGAAGTTACTAGGAGTTTTTGCCCTCGATTTCCAGCATTGGGATCTTACCTTGTTTAGGGAAAGTAAGCTATTAGACCACTCCTTTTTCAATGTAAAATGGAAAACATCAAGCACACATAAAAAAAAGACTTTTTTTTGTCTAACATTCAAAAGGAGTTGGATAACAGCTATAATGGCCCCACCTACTCTTGATCCTTTCTGCTGACAGAATGTTTTGTGAGAGCACTGCATTAGTCCAAACCTAAAAATGGAGCAGAGACAGGAGGCAGCACAGAACTCTGCATACAGAATATAGAGATTTATTTGATAACATCTGCACTCAGTCCAATTTTAAGCTTACTCAGGTGGGATAATGAACCCAATCGAGGACAGAAAGGTTCACAGGGTGATTACATGACAAGCTGGCTTTTAAGCCCTTTTTCCTTTCAACTTCACTTTCATCACATTTTGATTTGTGTTGGATTAGCTCCTGGAAAGGGTTTGGCTTAATAGAGCACTGAAGACATCACTTATAATTCCCCAACACCGAGACAGCTGTTGAAGGATGTCAGGAACATGCAGCTGAATGGTAGGATGCGTTATCATCTTTCTTCAAATCAGAAGCATAAAATGAAATAGTTTCTTCCTGACATGGAGAGAGAGCTCCTAAAAAAACAGTCCCACTAGCTGTACAAGGGTAAAATATCGATTTAGAGCTTAAAGTTAGTAACAAGCACTGATGACAGTAATGGACTTGATAGGGTATCTCATGCTGGCCAAGAGCTAGCACATTGTTCCAGTTGCACCCCAAAGCCCAAGCGCCCTCCCCTGTAGGCGATTGCTATCCATGCTTCATAAGTAACTTGGCTAAACTTGACAACCACCTGCCTTTGCCATGCCAACTAAATGGTCAACTTCGTTTCTGCTAGGTAAATGATGGAAAGAATGTATCTCAAATGCTTATTTGTAACAAAACCAAGAGGTTTTAACCTAAGGACAAGTTTGGATAATGGTCAAGAAAAGAATTTTTAGTGTTTAGACTTCAAGAACTGTTTTAGTTAAAATGGCTGGATTTTGTAGATGACTGAAGAACAGACCTTGAACACTAAATAGTGTTTCAGTTGGATAAAACAGTGTTTCAGCTGTTGACAATGAAAACATTGGGACAGATTCATTCCAGGGAATCAAAAATAATAATTTGAATGAGATCTTTTTATTTCAAGTAGTCCTGCTATCTAGGAAATGAATTTCAGTGAGGGCTGCAACTCACATGGACCTAATGAAAGTACAGCTGGGGGCTGCTTGTCCATGGAGTTTTAACACCCACCGCTGCAGACAAACACATGGACCAGTTCTTACATTTCTGGCAGGCTCAATTACTGCACGTTTACCATGTAAATAACTCCATGCGATGCAAAAAAACATCTTTAGAGTTCTTTCCATGTCCAGATGGTATTGCTCTTACTAGACCAGTCTGCTAGATGTCTGATCTTAAGGCAGCCTGGCAGGTTGCTTACATCTTCCCCTCAGATATCTCCACATTTTCTTCTGTGACTGATTTACTGGAACAAGAAAAATGCAAAGCAAAACTCAAAAATCACTTCTTGCAGATGTGCACGAATTGCAGTTACACAGAGAAATCAAATGGAGCCACCTCATTAAGAATGGATCAAATATGTGAGCGCTTTATCAAAAAAAAAAAAAAAAGAGGAAAAAGAACAGTTAATGACTGACATGATTTGAACTAATAGATACTAAGTCCAGCAAGATCATTGTATTTACCAGCCAGTCTGATCTGCAAAACAGCCTCAGGACTCTTCTGCTTCTACTGAATTATTTTTAAATCTACACACAGACATTCATTAAGTGCATTCATTTAGTCCTTCCATTACCCAGCATTATTCTGGCTTTGTTATTACATTTATAAAAAAGGAATATGATTTCATTGCTCATAACTGTTACTTTTAGTGCCTTTCCCTGCATGTTGCAAAACTAGCAGACTTATAAGTGACCTGATCTGCTTTCTATGACACTGCTTGGCATTCTGGCCACAAACCACTACCGAACTACAATCCTTACAGAGGAAAATTTGAGGGACAACTAAAACATACCAGTAGCACTTAGCTCACTAGTACTTTCAGCCCATTTCCTACTCAATGAAATGTCCATTTTTAGAAATATTTTTATTTATGACCCCTGTAAATAAGTTCTCAGCCCTGTTTCCTGTCAGGTATCTTAATCAGATACTGACTCTACAGTGACAGGCATATAATGAAGTAAGCACAGTATTTATTCCCCACCATCATGCTACCTACTTGGGTGCAAAGCATGTTAACATTGCAAAGCACTCTCTCACTTGAGCACTGAACACCTAACTGCCAGTTAATACTAAAGCTTAGACCTTTGGTGATAGCATCACGGTGTGGTTTGGTTTATTTATGTGGAGATTCCATCTGCATGTCCATCTAGTTCCTGAAGGCATCCATAACAAATGCAACTCAAAAAACTCATCCAAACTTATAAACCAGTTTTTACTTCTAAGATGTCATAACTTTTCCATGCATCTAGCAAACCAGAATCATAAGATCAATTCCCCTCCCTCAGTCACTAATCACGCAGGAATATTTACTCAGTTTTAGCACCCATTGGCTTCAAGCCAGTCCTAAAATATACTTTGGACTTGGACCAGCAGAAAATTCCAGGGACAAGAAAAGTTCCAGGCATGAGCTGGAAAGTTCCATGGCTGCTAGGGTGGAAATAAGAGATGCAAAACCAAAATGAGACTCCAGGGGCTGATATTCTGTTCTTACCTCAGTCCCAGGCTGCTGTGCAACCAAAGAACACTTCTCAAACGCTGCTGTCGTGAGGACCATACAAAGGTTCTAGAGGTGGAACTATCTAGAGGTTAGAAGGGCTCCACTGCTACCCAACCAGGGCAGGATGACCCAAAAAACCAAACTATCTAGCTGATCCCAAGCTTTGTGCATAGTTTGCGGGGTAAAAAAAATCAACACAAATTGGTAATTTCTTGAGCTGGACTCCAAAGGTGTTAAAAAAAGAAAAAAAAAAATCACAATGCTATTCTTCTATAGATGAAAGGGAGGAAGAGAGAGAAGAGCCAAAAAACAGAGTCAAGAGAAGGAGGCAAGAGTTCCAAGACTAAGGTCTTTCTAGGCATTTTAAAAAGAAAAAGAAATAAGTTGTTCATTAATAGCGTTCTGGTGCAGGAAGAACGTGTATGGTCTGTAATAAGGATCTCTGCTAGGAGGGAGGGATTGCTTCTAATTATTTTTACTATCAGGAAGCATTTATTTTTACTGAGGGGAGGTTGTTTAGGGGTTGGTTTGGGTTTTGAGGGGGAGGTGAAAAGGGTGGGCACGCACATATGTGTGTGTTCCTGAGAGGATATTTTAATTCCTTAAAGCATTACTTTTAATTACAAGTTAAGCTTTGCAGTCTAAGGACCCTGTATCATGCATAACCACTGGCTTAAACATTGAATCATGAACCCAATTACATACATGAAATTGAGACAACAGTGAGATGAAACACTGTCTCCATTAAGACATGTTCTGCAAAGTCTCTTCTACTGAGGATGTATCTTACCAAAATATGGCTGTTATCTCCATGCTATGATTATCTGGACTGTTATTCTAAAAATAATTGAACTATTTTTCTTTAGTTCAGGAAGTTTAATTTTATTAAGTGATTAAAAAGCAATGTACAATATTCATAAGCAAGTAATGAAGACTGCAGGCTAATCCTGGCACAGTCAACTTACACAATAAAAGGAGAGATTAAGCTTGCTGTCTTAATTGCACTTGTTTAATCAATTTATTTTGATACTGAAAAATTGAACAAAATGATGCTTTCATTTAATTTAAACACTAACAAAAATTAACATTTGGACTTCAAGCCATGCAGCTAGAAATTACTTCCACCGCTCATATTCTTACTATAAATAAATAGTCTAATGAAATCCAAACAATCCAATTAGTCAAAAAAAGGACAGAATGAAAACTTATTTTAATATTCTTCGCATTTTAGCATGACAGAAGTTTATTAGTGGTGTCGACATCTGAGTTCTAAGACCCAAACTGAGGTTGGTTTTAACAACCCTAGCCAGCATAAGGCTACAGAGCAAGACTAGTCAGTCAGAATAGAATTTCAGTATTTTAGAATACTGAGAACAACCCTGAGATTGAAGACCTTGTTTTCAGAAAAAAACCAAGGAGATGTTAGATTATATATTTTTAAGGCTTTTGTCTTCTGGTTTACAGATCTTAAAATTCTTATTTTCCTAGAGCTGGAGAAACTAGAAGTGGTATTTAAAGGTGAGAACTGACTGTAATCATCCCAAGAAATCATACTAAAATCAGCAGTGTAGTGGGTGTCCCTATGAGTGCATGCTGCTAGTAGTAAAAGCAACCCATTTAGTTAATATTCTATTTAATCTTCCAACAATGCTTGCCAAGGGGAAATAATTGAATCTTGCAATAAAGTTATTGCATTTAATATTTCCCATAGCACGATGCACATGGTTTACTTTCGCATATCCAGAAGGCTTTAAAAGGAAAAAAAAAAAATAAAAACCCCACCAGCCTCCATGTCTCCAAGTGTTAACTGTGGCATTACTGCCAGACCTTAACAGAGGGGGGGGGGCAGCTGCCTGCAGTTCCACCTTGGCAAAGTGGTACCCAATCTCAACAAATGAGGAGGCTACATGTTGTAACAGGCAAGCCCTGGAGTCCGCTGGCCTGGGTTTGCATGAAAGAGTTGCCTTCAATTTTATGCCTAGGTCTTACTGTTCCTCTTGGCTTTTCCGATCCCCTCAAATTTATTTACACAGCTTAGCACGGATAGAGGCCAGCACCATGGCAGACTTCGTGTTTGCTAGAAGATTATCAGTACTAATGCTCTCCTTCCTGCCTGCACGCAAACAGGCTTTCTACCAAACCAAGGACAAACACACCTCTGTTTTGGATGCCATCTGGTTAACAGAGCTCTGTTTTGGCCAGACCATGGGACAGGCTGCCCAAGGAAGACACAGAGTCTTCATCCTTGGAGATACTGGAAACTCAACAGCAACATACCCAAGACACATGCTCACACCAGGCCTGCTTAGAGCAGAAGGTGGGAATAGAGGCACCCAGAGGTCCCATCTAATCTACCTGAATGATCAGTTCTGTGATCCATCTCTCTCCTAAAACTAGGAAGAAAAAACTGTGCAAGGTGTTAACGTGAAAGATAGTGAAGGTAAAAGGAGTTTTATTTGGCATGATTAAGATATGGAAGAGATTTTATACTGAAAGCTTTGAGGAAAGATAGAAACAGACAAAGGTTTCAGTAGCTCTTGCCCTGCTGTAACCCAGAACAGTCATTCATGGTTCATCATAGGCAGATACTACTTTAAGAAAGAGGCTTGAAACTTCTAAACTAAATATAACTTTAAAACAGCAAGAAAAATAGTCTTAAATGCCTTGTGCTTAGTGAGTTCTTTTATCTATTAGAGCTCTGTTCAGTTCTCATGAGGCCACAGTCCACACATTAATTTTAGTGCAATTTGGATCGTGACCTAAATTAGTTGGCTACTCATACTGTCTTTTTAGTTTAAGCATTTTGAATAGTCACGGTCATGGCCAAAATTGATGACAAAGAATCTCTCCAAGGCTGTTCCACTTTTAGAAAGGTCAACATGTTTTTTTCAGGAGGTTAAGTGACTGCACCAATTCATGCTCTAAATCATTGATTTCAAACTGTATTTACTTGTTCCCAGTTGCCTGAGTTCATACACCTAACTTGCTTTCTTCCAACTGCCGTACCTAAATTGCTACCCAAGCACACTCTATACTTTTTGCAAAGAGAAATGAATTGTCATTCAAAAGCTTCAAATTCTTTGGAATGAATTTAGGCTGATGTATCTAGATCTCCCACCAGTAATAACTACAGACAGATCAATGCATTTACATCAGATACAGGACTCTGCTTTCTGATTTCCCACTATTTTGGAAATTAGACTATCACCATTTTCACTGCCACAGTAATTCACTAAATAAGGGACACGGTGTTCAGCAGAGATTACTCAAAGTAAGTTTGACAGAAAATTCATATCTATACTTTTGACAGAAAAGACAATTTCTGTAAAAATTCATCAAAAATCAAAATGAAATAGGTTACAGTTAGCTTCACATAAAAGAAAGCGTGGACTGTGTTTGGAAACTTCCATTCAATGGTAAATTTGCTGTCTCTCTGGGAGCAACAAATACACTGTCTGATCAGTAATTTCCTGGCCCTGCTGGACTTCAGTTCATGGGAAACAAGGAAATAGGAGAGGAAATAAGCTCTCTCTCTTTGCAAGCACCCAGAAGGCTGCAAAGCATCACAGAAAAGCTAATGCAGATTTATCAGAGACAGACTATGCCACTCTTCCTCCCATGACAGGATAAAGGGCCTTTCTGGGCACAGCAGAAATAGGAGATGCTCTGTATCTTCAGTTAACATATGGATTTTTTTATCATAATACAAATATAGAAAGTGCCTCTCAGTGCTCTGTGGCCAAACAGGGAGGCCATACTGTGTGATATTCACTCAGTTCCTGACTCGGTGAAACAGAAAACATGCATTTTCCACATACAAACAGCATCTGGAAGGGGCTGCAAGTATGTGAGAGGCCAGAATTAGAAACTAAAAGGACTTGAGAATTTGCTTGGAAAGGCCTTAAAATAAGATAGTAACACAGCATGAACAGAAGAAGTAGTAGTTATCAGCTGCACAAGTGCAACATGGAGAACGGATGGGTCTATAAATCAGTTAGGGTAACAAATATACACCTGTCATGTTATTGCAAAAACAGACAGATAAACAAATTATGACCCTAAAACAAACTTCAGCTTAAATTCTATAAACATTTGTTTTACCTGTATATGTAAATGCTTCAGTAAGAACATTGCATCCAGCCTGGGCACAACACTTCTCAGAAAGCATGGACTGCCACAGGGTGGCCAAAGAAGAACCCAGCTAATTAAATATAATGAGAAAAGTAACTGGGATTGTGACATTTGGTCCAGGCTTTTTCTCCTTCTGTTCTTTGCTGCCACTCAGGATACCTGACCATATTCTACCTTCCACAGGGCTGCCATTCCCTTTACTCATCCTGCATCACAGAGTGGTCAGATGAAGTTTTCCATATTGCAGCATGAGAAATTTTGTTCTACAGAAATTCCAGTTCCTTTAACAATTCCATAGCACTGGTCTCCCAAGGAAATACATTGGGAAGTTACCAGTGGGACAGCCAGCATCAAAACTAGAACTGAGGCCCTGGGTTCATAATATCCCACTAAAATCACAGCTAATCTTCTTGCCTACACTCTTTATTTTGCCAGAGCAAAGATAATACTATGACCTTCAAGCTGTTCTCTCTATCCCAGATGACTTGATACATACAGAAAGGATAGGGAGGCACTGAAGTGGCTCAGTAGCATTACAGCTTCTACTGTAAAGTGACAGGGAGGAAAAAAAAAAACTCGGATGAGTAGGAAAAGAAGCAGCAAAAGCAGTGTGCTTACAGAGACAGAACAAAAAAAAGCTGGCAGGGGGAAGAGAGTCACTCCTAATTGAAGAAATTCCTGCTTTTGACAGCCCCTAAAAGTCCAGATGTGTTCACAGGCAGCTTTAGCACCAAACGAAGCACAAGAAGAAATATAAAAGCATTTCTTTTCTTTTTACATTAATTAATATCAACGAAGCATACAAAAATCAAAAGCGACAGATGTCTTAGAAGCAGCATGGGAATCCACAGGGGCCCATGCTTGTTTGCTGTACTTCACTAGTATGTAAAAAACGTAAGAGATTCATCAAATAGCCTTGACCATCATCCTACTCTGTGATGCTGCAGATACCCACGTTTCCAGCTCAATAAATGCTTGGGAAATTCTATAACTTAAGAGAAGACAAGTAAGTGCTGGTTCAGGATCTTCGCTTCTCAGCCTAAGGGAATGTTATGGAAAAGAAGATAAGTTTATCTCTGGAGAAGATAAGTTTATCTCTGACCAGATAGCATAAGCCATCATCATTTCAACACCAGTGCCTGCAGGAAGTTAAGGCCACCTGCACTGCCTCACAAAGTGTTTTTTATTTACTGTTTTCTGTAAAACATGAAGTTCTTTTACCACAGGCAAGATCTGCACAGCAGCGCGCCCCTGCTCTTCATCAGAGCCCAGCAGCAGGGCTGGCAGTGCTCCCAGAACAAGGGCAGGGCTGTGGCAAGGAAAAGCTCCACCACTATCCCAAGAAAGACCTCTGGCTACTCACTCCCCTGAAACCCAGCCACTGCCACCAGCTCAGCTTCATGCGTGTGCCCAAGCTCCCCTGCCCTGTGCTGGAGGCAGATAGAACACGCTCTGCCCACACGGCACCACAGGGCTGCACGCACACCTCCCTCCTCCTGCTCTGCCATCTCCTCCCTTACATAAGCAAAGGTAACTCAGAGGCCACAGCAATTTCTGCATGAATACATGTCATACAAGATATCTGCTGGCTCAGAAGCCCTTTTTTGTTTGCTTCAGATACTGCTGCCTGATAAGGAAAGCAGAACTATTTTAGCCTTGAGAATGGACAGTGCTTACAAAGTCATCCGCATCATTCAGTCCTTACTTATGCTTACTTGGGCTGGAGGACAAACTCAAGCCATCTCTCCTTCAGTTTGCCATGGGGCCAAATAAAAAAAGACACAACCTTCATCATAAAACCACATATTGACTACACACCAGTAAACTTCTGATCAGCTACACAAAATTAATTCATTGCTGATTTTCTATTTGGAGGATCATTCTAAAGATAAATGAAAGATGAATCAAAAACTAGAAGGGACATCAGTAAATCTTATAAACCAAGCAAAATCAAAAGAAATCACTTTCCAATGGAGTTCTGCAGGATAATGCACAGCCATAATATCTTTTTATGGCTACAGGTTGAATATTTGCTCCACAGGGCACAGGAAAGAGGGCTTTTTACCCCTTTTCTGCCCACCTTTCCTCCTCACTCTTATGGCATGTGTAGTAGCTACATTAACAGAGACTCTCCCTCCTTTTTGGATCTTTTCACCGTCTGCAAAAACCATTCTGTGACTCTCCAACTGTAAGAAATTAATCAGACTCCAGTCTGTATCTGCATAGGTGATATAGGTATGAGAAGCTTGGTCTGAAATGCTACAAAACACAAAAACAAAAATGCAAAATCTACAAGTATCAAGAAAAACTCAGTAATAAACTGCTGGGAGCAAAAAGATTCACTGGAATGAGATTACATGCTGTCATTTTCCATGAGTCTCCTCAACTGATTGCAGCATTTGATTTATGCAAGCAAGATTCTAGGGTGACAGCAGACAAACACAACTCATTTCTTCCATCATTTGAAAATCATTAGGATTAGAGCACTGCATGTACCAGAAGCATCAAATTAAGCACCCATCACAGAATCTATCCCCACTATCCCCTGGGGTTTTTCAAATTAACACTGCAAATTAAGTATTTTAGTGAAATAACTTCTAATTTGTTTTCTTGGTTAGCAATGATTTAATTATGCCTGCTTTTAAAGCACATGATAATCAAAAGTTTACATAGCTAACTCTACATTAGACCTAACAGAATTACGATGTGAATACAGAAACTACAATTCAAATTAAAACTTCTCACTCGGTTGTTATTAAACCCATTACCTTGCATTACCAAGGATTAGTAGAACACAGTTCACAAGCAATAAGAGTGGCAGGAAAGTAGCAAATGAAGTGGTACCCACTTCCAAATAATTTTATCCATCTGTAGTGTAACTCAAGACATTCTCTGATTTGGACTCACAGCCTTCCAAGCTCTCTGTACATTGCTAGAATCAAAGCATTCAGAAGCACAACATGGGCTAAATGAATTTTTGTGATATTTTGATTTGCTAACCAAAGGCAGATAATCTAGAACACTATAGCAGTACAAGTACCACCAAGCACAGAACAAACAGGCTCTGTATGTTTTGCCAAGTTCACTTGGCTATCATGATCTTTAGTATAAGATAAAATATTCTGGCTTAGGCTTGCTGGATTTATTTACAAAGACAAATAACAGTGGGAGACTAAATCTGGGGAATACATCTCCACAACGAGCATGCCTCAAGAAGACAAATTTTTCAAAGTGCTACTGTGTACAAGAAAAAATACAGAATGGTCGACAGAGGAAGCAGAAAAATACTCCACAGTATATGGCTTATGCAAATTGGAACTGAAGTCTGGATACAGAAAATGAGAATGAAACATAACATTTATTAGATCTTATTCACTCAAATCATAAAGGTGGAATTATAATAGCAGGTGTGCTCAGATATATGTTTCAATGCTAGGAAATTACTCCAGTACAATTTTTGTCTGCTACAAAGTGCACATCAGTAATTTAGCTTAAAGTGGTGTTAGTATTTCTAGGTCTCCCAAGTCTGCTTTCTTTCCCCAGAACAGTTTATCTTCTTTAACAGCTCCATGTACTGTACACACAGCATCTTTTACACAGTATGCTACAAAACAGCTGAAAATTGCTAATAAAAAATGGTAAAAGTCAACCTTTTAAAACTGTGATTTTTTCCCCAGATGTTATTATGGATTAACACCATACACACCCCCACAAGTGAAAAAAGAGAGAAGGCAAATATGAGACATGCATAATGATGAACCTATGCATTTCCAAAATGAGAGATCACCACAAAGGATTACACCATTCTCTCTCTGTGCAAAAAGTACACAAACACTAGTGAAAACAGAACCGTATGTTATTAGCCCCCTCAAATCCCATTCAATGCAGGCCTCTTCAGAGCAAAACGTGCCCCCTCTTTCACAGCTGTATATTATCTCCAAGGTAGCTGGTATGCTGATAGACTGTAAATAACATTCAAGAACGCTTTCTTGAACCATTATCATACTGTGGAGCAGTTGCAGCTCCCATTCAGCAAGATATTTCAGTACGTACTCCCTGGAGACCACTGAAACATTGGAGTCACTTTATACACCTCATCATTTAATGAGTTAGAAGCTTTTTCACACAAACGTCACCGCTGTGGCTACTCTACAAACCATATATGCTGCCCTAGTAACTTCAAGTAACAAAATCCAGTTGTTTAATTCTGAGCCAATTTTTTTTCCCCCAAGTACAAAATCAAGATTTGAATGCAGGATGTGCAGATATGCATAACCAAGCATGTGCATTTGCTTATGCGTACGTTCATGGTTCATAAACCTTCTGCTAAGGTTTAATTCTCATCGGATCATAAATATCTGAAGATTGATCTCCGAGAACTTTCACAGAGTAAACACGTTAAAGCTTATAGCTAGATTTTACTTCCTGCTGTTATTAAAACAGAGAAATACAGTCTAGAACTACCAAGCATGCATACTAGGGCTTGTCTTGCAGTTATTGATTCCTGTATCTTCCCAAACAGACCCCAGATGCTCATTTCAGTCAAGGACTGCATATTGTATCATCTACTACAGACAAGTGTTTTTTCTTATCTGTGGGCCAGACAGAAATTTATTCCAACCTGAAATCAGAACACACAAAAAACAGCTTCTAGAGAACTTATATTCCCTAACACCTCTCTCAGTAAAGACCAAGCATCAAATTTACCCTTGGGTCTTCCCAGAGCAGCAAGCACAGCTTTAGTTCTGCTTTGCACTTCTTCAGAGGAATCCACCAAAGAGCTGGGGTAAGCATACATGCACCCACACTGTTGTTCCAGTTTCACCTTTCTCCCAGCCAACAGTGTCTCCCTCAGGTAGCAGCAGCAGAAGAAAACATCAACTTTATGGCTGAATGCTGAAGCTCTGTGACACAATTTTCAACCAGAAGAGGCAGCTGTTAATAATCCCGTGATGAACCTGCAATGAATTCAAACCTGAATCCAATTCTGCAGTCATTACCCCTGAAGCCATAGGACCAAGTGTTAAAGGGAAAGGTCTCTATGAATACAAGAAAAAGCTATGTGACTGAGTCACTGTTTTAAGCGTGTTTCATTCCAAAAGTACTTTCAGGAAGTTTATCTCTGTTCATGTGCTGTCCTGGAGAAGAAAAAAAAACCTCAGACACAAAAATAACAGAAGAAATATGTTCTTGTTTTGACTGCCAAAGGACAGCCAAATTAATGCCAAGCAGAGAATCAGGCTGGAAAGTAATACAAGGACATAATTCCAGAGGAAAGTAGATGTCTTGACACTAAGAAGAATGCATGTAGCTTATCAGATAAGGCAACATGGTTTACACTTTCCTTCTCCTCTCCCCTTTCAGTGTTGCAACTACAGCGTGCTCAGCTGTGCTAAGCATTACAGTACAGCAAATGTTATTTATGAAGTCTCACGTGTGCATACATAGTAGTAATAACACAAGACTGTAGTAACTGGGAACGTTTTGCTATGAGATTTTTCTATAGAAATTCTTGTTTCCTTGATTTCTGCAGGATGAAGGAGAGGAGCATGCTCAAAACTCTCAGACCTGCATTTAAAGCATTGATGGAAGACCAAAGCAGGCATTCAAATCTCCACTAAGTTTCTCCTTTGAAGGTGAAATGCTAATTTAAAAGTGGGTTTAATTGATTGAAATGTCACTTGCACAGCAGAAACTGTAGCTTCTGAGCAAAGTCGTCACCAAAAGGAAATGAAACCACTAACACAATGTGAAGAGCTGGAAATAAACAAACAAGGGACAGATAACACACTTAACTCATGGATGCTATGCACCTTTATTTTCTTAGGTGGCCTTTGTTTAAGGTTGTCAAAGAAAGGCTCTACAGGGATGATTCCCAAAAAATTCAGCCCTGGGCACCGATCCTGGAGAGATTTTACTTGTCACAGAATCCCCTAAAATTTGTCTGCTGGGTGTCTTACAAGAGAAGCATGTTCCTGTGCTTCTGTGTTTTCTGTTGGAAGAAGATAATAAAAAATTATCACTCCCATAGCATTTGATTGCACTGGTAAATGAAAAAGTGATTCATACTGTTCTTTCCACCCTCAGAAGATTAATAGGCTCTGTTACAAAGTCAAATTATTTTCCAAAATCCTAGCAAAATTAAAAATTCAAAATATTTGCGGTTCCACAAAATCATTCATCATTGTTTTAAAGTTTTAATTTTACTTAAAAAGAACATGGTGATTTTACAGAAAAGCAATGATACCTTGATTTTTCAGAAGAAATAAAATCTTGCTAATATCTCATATTTACAGAACGTGATCGTGCCATTGAATCTGCTTTTTCTCTCAGGAGAAAATCTGTTCCACATTAAAAAAAAAAAGCATGTTTATATCTTTAAATCATAGAATCATAGAATGGTTTGAGTTGGAAGGGACCTTAAAGATTATTCAGTTCTGAGCCACCCTGCCATGGACAGGGACACCTCCCACTAGACTAGGTTGCAAAAACCTTCATCCAACCTGGCCTTGAAGACCTCCAGGGAGGGGGAAACCATGACTTCTCTGGGTAACCTAAAAATTTTATTAACCTGAAGGCATTAAACTAAGGTAAAGTGACACCAGAAAACCAAAGGCAGCACCAACTCTTAGCAGAATTACTTGAGCTGATGTCCACCCTAGGTCTTATGAAGAAGGATGCCAGTCCACTGCACAATTTCCCTTCCATTCTCTTTCCCTCAAACTTACATTTGGTTTTGGCCTTGTTGTGTGGACTGATAATGTTGCCTGTCTTGTAAAATTAGTTCCTGCATTTGTAAATAACAATAATATTTCATCAAGTATAAAAAAAATGCTAAGGGAAATATTGCAACTTTATATTTTTACTTTTTTTTTTTGTGTTGAATACCGTGCTGTATCTTCAGAGTTTTGAGCCTTTACTTCTAGATCATTTCATATAACAAAGCCAATAAACCAACACAAGATGAACACACCAATGGAAGCTAATCCCTTTACTATTAAAAAGGGCTACTTAAGTCATATACTACAGAGGAATAAAATGCTTCAATTACACAGCTACCATTTTGGAAAGAAACCACGTTAATAACAAGCAAATGTCACACTTATGGTTTGATTTTTACCTGGCATAGTTGCAGCAACTCTTAAGTTTATCAGAGCACAAGATGCTAGCAAATAATAGCATGGCCTCTCTGCCTTCCAACTTATTTTGTGCCTTTGATGGCAATTTTTATACAGCCACTCTCAGAGCTTCTACTTTCTCATTCACTAAATTACTCATAGAAATACTGCAACAGGAACAAGCAAATCCTTTCAAAAACATGCTAGGAACGTGAGTACAAACTGCATCTTTAAATAAACTGTTGTCCTTTTCAAAAGGAAGTATTTGCTGTGATTTCTTCAAAAGTGCAAGACAAGAAATGGTATTTTGACGTGCACTTCATAGGTTTTTCCCAACACTAATGAGTGCAGCCTCCCAGCACTCCTCCAAGGATGAAGGATGCTCCTTCTCCTGCTGCAGAAGAAGAGGTACTGTGAAACTCCGTGAGTGCCTTGAAGGTCATGGAAGAAGTCTGGGGCAAAGCTCAGCTCAGCATTTGGTGCCCTCCCAGCTGTCAGATCCCTGGTGTCCCCAGGGCTCAGTGCTGGGTCCAGCTCTGTTCAATGTCTTCATCAATGACCTGGATGAAGGCATCGCGTGCACCCTTAGCAAGTTTGCAGATGACACTAAGCTGGGTGGAAGTGTCGATCTGCTGGAGGTTAGGGAGGCTCTGCAAAGGGATCTGAAGAGGCTGGACCGCTGGGCTGAGACCAATGGCATGAGGTTCAAAAAAGCCAAATGCCGGGTCCTGCACTTGGGGCACAACAACCCTATGCAGCGCTACAGACCAGGCAAACAGTGGTTAAAAAGCTGCCTGGAGGAGAAGGACCTGGGTGTGTTGGTTGACATCTGACTGAACATGAGCCAGCAGTGTGCCCAGGTGGCCAAGAAGGCCAATGGCATCTTGGCTTGGATCAGAAACAGCATGGCCAGCAGGTCCAGGGAGATTATTCTGCCCCTGTACTTGGCACTGGTGAGACTGCACCTCGAATCGTGTGTTCATTTCCGGGCCCCTCACCACAAGAATCTGGAGTGAGTCCAGAGAAGAGCAATGAAGCTGGTGAAGGGGCTGGAGAACAGTCCTTATGAGGAACAGCTGAGAGAGCTGGGGTTGTTTAGCCTGGAGAAGAGGAGGCTGAGGGTTGACCTTATTGCTCTCTATAAGTACCTGAAAGGAGGTTGTAGAGAGGAGGGTGATGGCCTCTTCT
This sequence comes from Phaenicophaeus curvirostris, assembly GCF_032191515.1. NCBI lineage: Eukaryota > Metazoa > Chordata > Aves > Cuculiformes > Cuculidae > Phaenicophaeus > Phaenicophaeus curvirostris. Next base: position 39,296,040 of record NC_091392.1, on the reverse strand, counting down.
CCCGAGTGACAGGGTACAGGACAAGGGGCAATGGCCTCAAGCTGTGTCAGGGGAAGTTCAGACTGGATATCAGAAAGAAATTTTTCACAGAAAGGGTCATTGAGCACTGGAACAAGCTGCTCAGGGAGGTGGTTGTGTCACCATCCCTGCAGGTATTTAAAAGGTGGGTAGACAAAATGCTCAGGCGCATGGTTTAGAGGTAGATAGGAATGGTTGGACTCAATAATCCAAGCGGTCTTTTCCAACCTGGTGATTCTATGATTCTATGAAAAAAGGGTTTGATTTGGCAGGATCCCCCTTTTTCCAGATCATGCAGAAACCTCATTAGCTATAGAAAATAATAGCTTGAAATTAAAATCACTGCCTACCTAAGACTCAAACAAACAAACAAATAAAAATCAAAAAGGCTCAGATCCCAAGCTGGCCCAGCTGTCCTGTAGCATGGGAATAAACATTTGGCAACGTACATAATGCCGAGCTGTTTATTACTGAATCACATCACATCCATACATATCCTTAGCAATTCGTTGCTAGGTGCTGATTTATTTGATAACTTAGTAGGCTTTGAACATTTTCCCACAAAGGAATTTTAGATCTGAAGGTTTTGTTGTTGTTTTGTTCTAACGAAGCAACAGTAGCTAAAAAAACTGGTATGACACTTCAGCAGACATAGGAAAAACCCAATGGTGTTTGCATTGTGGCTGACCTTGAAATCAGATCAAAGAGCATCTGTGAAGCTGCCTGTTTTGAACTCCATGAGCAGGTGTGAAGGATTATTTAACCCTACGCTCTTACAGTGAGATTAGATGCAAAACTTGAAGAGACTGGTTCACAAACAACCTTAATCAACAAATCTTTCACAAGATACATACTGTTCAAAATAAGATGAATCTTTGAACTGGATGATCTTGGCAGATGTGTTTTGTCATACTTTCGGTCCTGCAATTTTACATCACTAAAGTGAAACTCAAAGGACTAGTTAGGCTTTCCATTTTGGCTAAGTGTAAAGAGGTCTTCTTTCATTTCTGTGCATTGGTTAATGCTTCAGGATGACAAAACATGCTGCAGAGTCCATTAAATGTCATTCCTTTTTGCAGGGAAGGTGGAGCAAATGATGCACAGAAAACTGTGATGACCCCCCTGGAAGTCACAGAACAGTAATGTTCTGAAAAGACCCACAGTAAACCCTGCGCCTTCCTTACCAGGCTGCTCTGTGGAATGGAGCTGTTGTGACTCCAGAGCACCAGTCCCTCTTCAGGGTCTATAGACAAGGCCTGGGGAACCTATTTCTTTTGATGAAGAAGGCTTGTGGCTGGTGAGGGTTTGCAAGCTAAGATTTAACAGATGCCTCCCAAAAACAGTTCATACTAGCTTCTTCCCGCTGCCCTAGGCAGCTGGTGTTCCCTGGGTGCCTTCCTCCTAGCCTTGGGGGCTGGTGGGGCATGGGAGTGGAAGAGCCCATCGGAAACATTTGGCATGTGCACTTTGGCAGGGGAGCCCCACATTGAAGGGATGAGCCGTATGGCATGGCAGGTTCTGGAGTCAATCAGCACACATGGTGAGTACATGGTGCTGTGCACCTGGGGCTGGTGGGCATGGGCACAACATCCTACAGATCTTCAGCTTTCTCCATGGCTAGATGAGCAATGCAGGCTCAGCTCCTAGGTATTGTCTTCAGTGAGACCTGACTATCAGACAAAACCAGAGCCTAAACTTTCACTAAACACTGGGAAAACATAGAACCAGGCTCAAACCTTGCTGTCTTTGCTGCTAGTAAGGAGATGGATCTGAATTTCTTAGTCACGCAGTCTTGGTGTTGGAAGTCTTGATATGGATCTGAGCGGATTAGAGCTAAAATTACCATAAGAATACGATAAAACCCCACTGCTAAATCCAGAAAACAGGACTGCATTTCCCCATAAGAATCTCTGTTTTATTCTGTGCTACGGCATAAGTCTTTGAGCAAAAATAAAAGAAATATTTGCAATCATACAGTGTCAAGGCCAAAGCTATACACAGTTACAGCTCACTCATGCTCCAGCTCTTCTGAAAACGAGATGGTTATGGTGGATGAAGTTACACACTGCCCTGGCAGTTGAAGGCACTAGTCTCTTCTGGCAGCCTACATGCAGATTTGAACTTTATTTTGCCCTTTAAGCAAGTTAAACCCTACGCAGATCTGTATCACTGCCAGCTGCAGTGTTTGCAGAAAAGTGGATGCAGTGAGCCAGTCTTCTAAAGGTCCATGAGACACCTGCCCATAGGAACACCACAAGCTGTTGTCCCTTGTAAGGAGTTAATCCAAAACCACGTTAGAGATGGCAGAAATATGTCTCCATTTGAATTCTGTGGCTTGTTGAGTAATCAAGGTCTTACTGCCATTCTAAGTGTACACATTACATGTACATAAAGTAGAAAATTCTATTAAAGTCACATCCCTTAATCTAAAGGGAAGCAATAACTTTCAGAATAGGTGAAGCAGAAGGACTTGTATATTGTACCTTGTAATGAGATCCCGCTGATTTACCTGTTTCAAAACTCCATGTAATCATTCGGTCCTTTGAAGTCAGGATCTAGGAGCAAACCCAGAGCCAACTGAAGTCAGAATACTTCATGGCTGTCTGTAAGCTTTGGATTCGGAGTGCAACATCTCTACAAAACTTCAATCTCAGCAAACTGAATGCACAAGAATAAACAGGACTGATTGTATTGGCAGATTCAAAGCTTGTGACAGCCTTATGTCATTTTGTATACAAGGAATTTAGGTTGCAGGACAAGTCAGTCTTGGTTTCTTCAAGCAGATGGGGTTAATCTGTCTCTTGCAAGGACCCTAGCTCCTACTATGATCTCTCTCATAAATAATCCTTTTTCTCTTGCAGAACTGCATTGAAAGGATGCAACAAAGCAGGAGGCTGAAAGCTCAGCTACCCAAAGCTCACCATTCTAACACACTCCTGCTGAGTATGGCAGGGCCATACTGCCTAAGAAAGAGGAAACCCAAGAGAGCATTCTGTAGAGCTCAGGAAAACAAACCGGAAGAGAAAGTATTATGTTGCATTTTAGACCCTTAGCCTGCCACTTCCACATCACAGGCCGAGTTTCTCACCCACATCACACTGACATAACATATTGATCCTGCAGCAGGATCCATGCTAGCATGAAGTCCTATGTAACATTTATTATCCAATGCCCTTTAGCAGCCCTACTTTGTCCATCTAGCTTGTAGCATCCATAGTAATTTTCCAAGGGATACACCAAGAGGCTTAACTCTGAAACAAAATGCTCTCACAAAAGAAGTACGTGTAGTGCATCATTCTCTGTGTTGCATACTTAATCAATTTGCACTACTCCTTGTACATCTGTGCATCTTTTGAGGTAAAAAGGGTCAGAAAAACAGCCTGACTCTTTTTATGACACAGATAACATTTTCTGAATCCTAATCATCTGTTAAAACAATACAAAGGTTTCAAATGCATTAAAAAAGTAAACTGCATAAAAATAAGCCATGAGTATTTACTGGTGAAGCAATTAGAAGATCACAGTTTAGGCATCACAAATTACAGTGCTCTGACAGATGCAAAAAACCACTAGCAAGACGTGGCATGTTTTTCAGTCTCCTCATCTTGCACAAAGCTGTAGAGAAAACAGCATTCAGCTACACACACAGCAGTGAGGTCTTGTATGCAATTGTGAGCAAACCTCCAAGGCTGACAATTAGAGATGCTATAAACCCATGGATTCAGTTGTAGGCAAGTAAAGATCAGCACATCTTTAAATCTGGCCATGAATACCAATGAGAGGGTTGGAAAACTAGTGTGTCACATCTTCATATCTGAAACCATAGTTAGATGCCAGGGAATGTTTAAACAAACAACAGTGACAAAAGACTACTCCTTCTGAGGTAAGAAAAGTAGGGAGAGAGAGGAAAGATAGAGGGAAACAAGCAGAAGCTCTTTGTGGAAGAACACTCAACAGCAATGCCTTGCCAACACGAGTCTCGCTACAACTATGAGTCCTCTTGAACTTGAGAGGTTGTACATCCTCAGAAATTCTTTTCAGAAACAAACCAAACCCCACTTTCTTGACTCATGTAATCCTGAGTCCTTTCTATATGTTTTCAATTATACTGGAAAACCTAGCACTAAAGAACTGGGCAGAATCTTTGAAAAACTTGTTTCTTTGTCTCTCAAAATCAACAACATAATGTTAAAGTTACGAGTACTTCTGTCTCCATAAAACGTGTTTATAAAAAAAGCCTCAAACCAGTAAGTGCTGTCTCAAAAATACATACAATAACAAAAAATGTACACACTTAAAATGTTAACAAGTCAAATGAAACTTTAAAACAAAGCTATAACTTTTACTCCAGTAGTACCACACTTCTAATAAGAATATATATTACTCCTAAAAATTAGACTCCTATCTTAAAAAGAATGGAATAAATCCCTTTGGTTCATTTAATAATGCAGAGAGAGGGTCCATAAATGCAAATACATTCATGCTACTGAACATGACCAGTACTATACACCTGTGTGTCACAGGGTCCTGTATGGCTTTAGTAAGGTTCCCACTTAAATCAAGAGAAGACTGATGAGCAAGGAGCTCTGATGTCCAGTCCTTGCAATCAGCATACCAAGTTGTCACAGCCAGCTATGCATGGTCACCATACAGAATTTTTCAATGTGCCTACAACTTACCCGAATCTGGACTGAAATTATTTACCAGAAGCTGCTTGAACACCAGAGTTACTTAATACCCCAGATACATATAATTTTTATATCCAACAGTTTGTGTGACACCCATAAATCCATCATGCACCGGAATGAGAATACAACCAATGAATAGATGATGCTTGCTGTAAAATTATATAGAGGGCACAGAGGAACACAGTAAGTTTCCTGTCAGTGAGTTCTCCCACTTAGGATGGATTACTGAGACTTAGTGGGACAAATCCCATGACTGGGGTGTGGCTATCAGTGGCTATATGCTGCTCAGAGGGGACAGGTGAGGAAAGAAAGGTGGAGGCGTTGCCCTCTGCATTAGGAAATGGATAGAGTGTAGACAGCTTTCCCTAAAGAATAGCCACATGCAGGCTGAAAGCCCACGGGTGAGAATCAGAGACCAATCAGGGAACCTTGTATTTGATGTCTGCTACAGGCTGCCTGATCAAGAGGAGCCTATTGACAAAGCCTTCTTCCTCCTGCTACAGGAGGCATCACACTCGCAGGCTCTTGTCCTGCTAGGGAACTTCAACCACAGTGACATCTGCTGGAAAAGCAGCACAGCGAGCTGTAGGTATTCCAGGAGACTGCTGAAATGAATAAAGGATAACTTAAGCCAGAGAATAGACAGCTGTACCCAGACAGCTCATGCAATTGAGCTAACCAGTGACATCAAGATTTGAGGCAGCCTGGGATGCAGGCATCATGCACTGGTGGATCTCCCAGTCCTGAAGGATAAGGGTTAGGCAAAGAGTGAAGTCAGGACCCTTAATGTTAGGAAATCAAAGTTCCAGCTGTTCATGGAATTAGTCAATAGGACCTCCTGGGAAACTGCCCTCAGGGACAGGGGAGCAGAACAAAGCTGTCAGATCATTAAGGATGGTTTCCATAGAGCACAAGAGCTCTCTGTCCCCAGGTGTAAGTAATGACGAAAGGAAGGTGAGAGACTGGCATGGATGAGTCAAGACATGCAGGTCAAATTTAAAGGTCAAGAAGGAAATGCACAGGCAGCTGAAGCAGGGTCAGGTGTCCTGGGAAGAGTATAGGAACAGTGCCTGGTTGTGTAGAGATGACGTCAGGAAGGCCAAGATGCACTTGGAACTGAATTTGACAAGGGATGCAATGAGTAATAGGAAGGGCTTCTACAGGTATATCAGCCAGAAAAGGAAGGTCAGAGAAAGAGTATCCCTCCTGCTTGACATGACTGACAAACTGGTAACAACAGTCAGGAGAAGGCTGAGGTACACAACAACTTTTCTGCCTTGGTCTTCTCTGGCAACCTCTCTTCCCACTCCTCTCTGTGCGTTTTGTAACACCAGAGAGAGGGGAGGTCAAAGTTTTGATTTTGTGGTCAAATCTGTCAAAAGAGGCACCCTGCATGTAACTGTGAAAAAAATTGGCAGAAGAAAGATTATGAGAAATGATGGGAATTCTATAGGATCTCACCTTTCTAGGTGAGAACAGAAAATAATAGTACCATTTAATTTTTAAAACTCTATGAATGAAAAGGTTCAGGACCACAGGAAACTGAGTTACTGCAGTATTCACTGTAGCCACGAGATTTAACATATACACCCTTGCGAGCAAGCTAAACTCATAGCAGCAGGTATATTTAAGCCAATATTAATGATCAGATTTTCATTACTGAGCTTTACTGTTTCCCACAAAAATAGGAGTGATACTGGAATTTGAGGCAATTTAGCACTCGTGCTGGGCTGGCCATCTCTGCACAATATTCAGTAAAGCTGTTCCGTAGTTTCTGTGTACATAAAGAAAAAGGAAAGGGCTGTATATAAATAATAGAAAGAGTCAAAGTGTAGCTAATGGCTCCTATCTTATTTTACCCCCGTTGCAACTGGTGGAGAGTCAATCCTGAGGATAGCAGTGGTGACGGTTGTATAAACTGCACTGAGCAGCAGTGCAATAATGGTTTAACATTAGTCCCATCCCTGTGCCAATTCTCATTCCAGTTCAAACAGCTATTTCCCCAAGAAATGGATTTCCTCTGCATTCAGTGGGATAGCAAAGAATCCCATCTTCCTTAATTCTGCTTCTGGGATTTAAGCATTGCAGCTGTAGGAAGAAATTGCTACTCTTAAACCTAGGATGTAATTAAAGTATCCCCAGGATTTTTCTCCTGTAAGTCAGTGATTCTTCTCTCACAAGCTAAGCAGAATTATTTGTAAACTGTTATGGATACTGCAGACAAAAGAAGTCTCTGAGCTGAATCAGTAGCTGTAATTAACACATGAGTATACATCAATATGTAATTGACTTCTCAGGGAATTCAGTGCAGCCACACAGCTCTGACAAGGTTTTGGCATCCAGGCAGCAGCTATTCCTGCCAGAAACTGGAACAGGAGCGGGAAGAGACCAAGAAGACAAGTTTCTTCTGCAAGGATTTTTCTGAGATCATCGTCCCTGGATGCAGGGTTACTTCCAGACCCATGAAACCCATGCTGCTTAGGGATTGTGAGCAACAGCAATGCAGATGCTGAAAGCCTTTCCTTCTGCTTTTGGCCAGCCAGCAATCATTTACCTTGTTGTGAATGACAGGACCATAGGGGTAGGTATGATGAATATGAGCTGCAGCTACCGAGGTTACAGATTGTGACATTGGGATGGAGCGCAACATCTCAGCTGAAATGGAAGCCCCAGACAGAAATTGCACATGCACCTCTACAAGCTGTCTGGGAGGGAGAGATCCAGGGCAGGATTTTATTGCCCATATGAGCAATGGGATGGTTAATAGTACAGAGGGAATGGCAATTCTCTAAGTAGCAGGCTGTTGCACTGCAGTCAGTCCTGCTAGTGATAGGTATAGGTCATCGCCAACCCATGCCATCAGGAAGCACAGAAAGTGACCATTAAAGAAAGTTAAAGAGCCCAGCAAGGTACACATGATGTTTTGCACGGGTGGGAGGCCACACGGTTCCATTCTGAAATGAACCATAAGGTGGCACTGCTTTGAAACATTACCTACGAGTATTTTCCCTGACATTTTTTGTACTCAACAAGCACGCAGAGAGTTCCCACTGATATCAAGTGAATAAAGTAATCCTACAGAAATCTCAGTGACATTGTGAGGGTTAACATCATTGGCATATATACTTTCACACACATTATTTACTCTTAACTTGCTACATTTTGTCCTGAAAAACAAAATATCTCAGATACCTTTGTTCAAGCACTGCACCTCCTGTTTCAAAATGTTTGTTTGCATGTGTAACACACCCCCACTTTGTACAACAAGCTGTCCACTGGCATGTAATACCATAAAGATTCTGCTCTTTTTCTGTGCCACAAAGACACTTACAAGAAGTAATATTCTGTTTCTCATCTAATGTGCAGGACAAGGCTGGCAGAGTGATCAGAAAGGGAAGTTTACAAGCATGGAAACAGTAAGTGCAGTCACAGAGAATGAATGGTGGTTATGGAAAAGTGAACTATAGATATTCCCTGTGACTACTGATTCGATGTTGGAACACAACACAGTAGAGCAGGCCTCATTTTAAATGAATAGCAAGAGGGACTTAAAGCCAGGTAGTAGAAGGCAGGAGATTATGACAATCTGGGACAGAAGACTGCAAGACTGTGTTTCTTACCATATCTTCCTAAACACCATACTGAACAACCCGTATCTGCCAAATATCCTGTGCACACACAGAGAATGAGATACCGGTTCTGTGTCGGAGTACAGCGCCAGTTATTCGTAGCACAGGGAAAAGAAATGGGTCATAAGATAAATGCTCACCAGCTGAAGAAACTTCTGTGGGGTTGTCATGTAGGAATACAACTCAAAAGGGCAAGGCCACGAGTTCAGGTCCCCCTTCATCTTCTGCATCCAGCTGTTCTCCTGCACTGCAAAGAACCCCTCAGCTTTCAGGCAGCCCTTTACTGTGAACATGCAAGGTTGTGAACAACTGCTATTTTTGCAGTCTCTGTCACAAAATGTGGCTTGCCCACCTCCAGCTACCACTCGCTATGCAGAAGAACACATTAGGGGCAGAGAGCAGAACTACCTGAGCTTAACCTTAGACATTTTCTTTCTTACAGGTACTTCTGATCTATAATTAGATTCCAGTAGTGACCTTGCACTGGCATCCTTTTAGCCAGTGGATTAAAGTGTTCAAAAATACAGTGAGACTATGAATGAGCCACAGAATCCTTTTCAAGCACAGTGGAATAACAAAGCAGTGTCAGCTACAGAATGACTTCCAAACGTGCAACTGCCAGTGCTGCATCTCAACAGACAAACAACATCCATTCATACATGCATCTGTTCAGACTCATTTAGTTGTTCTGCCAGTGGAGAAGAAGACACACACAGAGTCTGGTAGAATGCAAAGCAGTCAAATAAATCAGCTGGAGAGCCACCAAAATGGTCCACCCATATAAACACTAGGATATCCTTGCTTGCTATAAACTTACTGGTATTTCAAGCATAAGAATATATTTGCTCGTACCAAGAATGTAAATACAGATCACTGCAGTGGGCAGAAACTCAGATGATTTTGAGTTGATCCCTACTATTCTGGTAAGGTAAGATGAAGAGTTCTTATACTGGAGCTCTCTGAAATAAAACCTTCACACATTTAAAAACCAAAAGGCAGTGCTAGTGGGAGGCAGGAGAATGGAGGAACTTATGAACATCAGCATGCAGAGTTAATAAGATTCTTTCAATAAGATTCACATGATGAGTTTTAGCCTTCCCCACACCCCCTTTTGGAGTATCCAAGATTGTCTATGTTTCAAATATCACCATAGGAGCAGTAATTTATTCACATGAAGTGGGATTTATTCTAAATGAGCAAGAAAATATTCCAAAACATTCTGAGCTCCAAATCTTAAAAGAAAGGAAAATGTTTCCCTTTAAAATACAACATTCAGAGAAAATTAAACCCACTAATACTTTTTTTAGTCAGCAAATACACTAACTGTGTGACAACAACACATTGTATTTCTTTGAGAAGCAGGCTATCAAACTCTTCTTTTCTGTCCCCAGTACTTGCTAGCTGAAGACTACCAGAGGCAGTAAGAAGCACTTGGACCTACCTGGCTCTTATGAACCTTTCTAAATTGGATACTAGTAGCAGTTACCTAACTGGAGTCCAAACATTAAATACTGTTACACTCTTAGAATCAAGTACAGAAGCAGTTCAATTATGCAAGCTTTGTGTTACCCAGATGAGGTTGTGATTCTTAACGCTTATCATATTGAATATTCCTGCCATTTTCTGAAAGCATGATTATCATAATACTCCTTTGTCCCTTGAGGTGTATGGAAAATTGAGGTTTATACTTTTCATGCAAAACAGGGTTTGTACCTCATTAAACAGACTCGTCTGTTTTTCCACGACACAATTCCCAAACATAATCTGTGCAGTTTATATGCTTATGAGTGGACAGTGTGATTATGCTAACTGTAAGGTAAACTGGGCTTTAAGTCTGAAACTGCTACAAATGAAGTGGCAGGGCTCCAGCTCTGGAAGCAGATTGATTTTCTGTGCTCTGAATAGGCATGCAAAATGGCACCATTTGTTATGTTATTCAAGTTGTTTAGCTGAACTGCATTTTACTCATGTCTAACTTACACTGGCCCTGATCACCAGTTGTTTTTAATAGGAGTGAGAGTCCAGAAGGTAAATCATACACAGCTTAATTAGTTTAAACTAGTACTACAAAAATGTGACATGCAGATACTAATTCTTAGTCTGTTGTAGCAATGCAGGATACTTAAACAGAACAAACTCAGCCTATGACTTCACATACCTCTTTTTTATATACTGGTGTCGGACTCTGCAGAAGTCCTCAGAACTAATTAATTCCCATGTGTTTATCTCAAATGCAGAAGTATAGGACAGTACCGAGGCATGAAACTCACGAAGTACTACTACCAGTATCTGTCCAGAGTTCTTAAAAGAGGAAACAAAACCTTCAAGACAGAGAATCAAAGTCTAGGGGAGAACAGAACACTTTGCTATTCAATCAGCCTGTCTTCTTGGGAAAAGCCCATGGAAAGTGTATGGAGGTCCACAAGTGTCAAAGCATCACAGGAGCCCATTTCCTAACAGTGTAAGATAGCTGAAAGAGACCTGTACACAAAGTCCTAGTGACAGGGCAATTCCATGCAAAGGTGCTGGCTCTGAGGTGGCTTTCAGAAAAGAAGTGGGATTTAGAAAGGAGAGGAGAAGGAAAATATCTGGTGTCCACCTCAGCCCAGTGACTGAAGAAAAGATGAAGCTATGCCAAGAGGTGGAGAGGGGGACAACAGAGTAGCCATGAGGGAACCAGGAACAGCTACACAAAGGTCACATAGCAGGAGACAGGGACCAGGGCCAAGGCAGGACAGAGCTGCAGAGCCTTCCAGGGCAGGACAAGGCAGCCTGAAAGGAGATGGTGCTGGCAGAGGGACCCCAAGAGGATAGTGGAGCAATTGAAGATGGGAAGCAGCGTTTGTGGGAGCATCTCCCTTGAAGGAGGACAGAAAATAAAGATGTTATCATAGAGCAACCCAAGGTACAGAAAAACAATGGCCTTTACACCTCCTAAAACAATGTTATTTTGAGCCTTTCTGAGAAAAAGTCACAGTGTCAGGCTGTCATGCTCAGAGTACACGAGTTGCAACAGGGATTAGAATCAGCAGTGATACAGCTGGTGAGCATTATGCCTTTTAAAATGCCTCAGAAGGGTTGTTTCATGGATATTTCAGTATGCAGAAACTTAATTTGATCAAAAACATAATTATCTGTGTCCTACTTCTTCTCTATACCTACTTATTTGTCTTACAAGATATTAATCCCAGTGCATCTCTAGATTTATGCTATATATAAAATAAGTCTTGAATGATGTTCAGTGACCACTGATCAGAAAACATTACTGCTACCTATAAAGGAAATACATGAGTGTTTTGAAATCAATAATATTGAAATAAGCTTTCATTTTTTCCCTAGCTTTTTATTTGTGGTAGAAGATTCTTCCCCCAGAAAAGGAGATTTTATACAGCTAGAATTAGCTTACAGACTTCTCTTGAAAAATTTTATTCATCATACTGACTTCTACCCTGGAGCAGTTAATGTACTATCACCATAAACCCACCTGCGGGAAGGCAGTCTCAGCTCAGAGTGCCAAGTTTAAGCTGAGTTTATCTTTTTGCAGGATTAAGCCCAATGAAGCAGAAGTAGCCTGCAATACAGAGGAGGTCACTTCTCTAAGTAAGGCTGCATATTATATCTCATAAGGCAGGTTGCCAAGGAGCTGCTAGGAGCAGAGAACAAATACAGATGGGAGGAGGTGGATACAGTAAGGGTGGAACTATGCTGAAAAGGCTTTGGCTACAAAAGAATAACAACAGGCGGTAGGAGCAGACAAAGCACAGGACCTACAGCGTCCAGCCAAGGATGCTCCAGCAGAACTAGCAGAACAGTCCCTGAAGGTCCCAGCAATACCTCCCCCCCTAGCTGGAGTCTCTCAACCACAGCCCTGCCAGGCATCCTCAGCCCCCAGCCACCTCCTTCAGGTGCTCTCTTTCCTCTCATCTGCTGCCAGGAGACCCAAGCACCTCTCCTCGTGTATTCTGCAGGTGCTGTCCCTTCCCCTCTGCTCCGTTTCAAATTGACGTATTGGGAAGGAGAAATCACATGAGGAAAGTCTGAAACTGCTAAACAAGCTCCAATCTTAAACCCTACTGGAATGAAAAACCTTAGTAAGCTCAATAGTAGACATAAAACCCTGACAGCTCTTCTCTTCAGAATCATTCAGCTATTTCAAAGGTGCACTGCTTTCCCAGTTGCTAGCTTAGGAACGTTTCTTTATTCAGGTGAGTGCTGACGCATGTGCCTACACAAGTGTACAGAGTGTCTTAAAAAGACAAATTCTAGTTGTCTTGGAAAAGACAGTAATTTAAAACCACTGGGTTTCCCTTGGCTTCTTTGGTGAACCTTACAGAAGAAAATTTTATCTCTTGCTTTCTCATGTAATATAGTGATAATGTATAACTACATCATTTCATAATGTTGTCATGAGGATTTGTTATTGCTTACAAGCACTGTGAAGATGAGAAGTTTTTTCATGCATGCTTAGCTCTACAGTGAGTATCTCTCCCCTTCCACCACCCTGTATTAGCATGTCTAAAGCTGTTTGCCAAAACATGCCCTGAGGAACAACCAAAGCTGCTCACTGTATAGGTCCAGGGGATTGAGTCTAACGCTGAGGTGAGTAAAGTTAACCCAGGCACAGCAAAAAATTTGAGAACACACACGTACTTTAAAAATCCTTACAGCAGCAGTGCTAAGGGAAGAAATGTGCTTATGAAATCAAAATGAGCCCCAGAAGCAAAGAACAAATGAACTGATTGTTACTTAGCTTGGGGAAAGTGTTACTTTTTCCTCATTTGATCCAATGCCATGCTTCCTTCTGATTTGATGATTTGTGTCTTTAATTTCTAAATTATATTCCTAGCAAATTTAGCTCCCATAGAGAACAGCAAACCCAGATTGAACACCTGGGTACTTGTTAGATGCAGGCTATTCTAGAGGTGCCAGTTCAGCACACCAGAACCAGGAATTAACAACTGCCTCCAGCATGTTTGGCTTTACTAAGACTCATGATGACAGTGCTTGGTTCATCAGGCAACTCCTCTTCCTCTCTCCTTTCCTGCTCTGTACATGGATATCTGGTCCACGCACAGTCCAAGCCCTCAAAGCTGGAAATAGTGGCTATCTGGTCAAGTGTCCACCCTGCTCAGATACAGACGCTCATGTTCTCCTCCGTCCCCATGGTGCTGCAGCCTGACAATGATCCACATCGTCATTTAAATTCACCACAACTGGGAAACCAGGGCAAGCAGCATAGCCTCTAAAACACTTGAGCCACCAGCCCTCAAAGATATACGAGGTGTGGCACAGCTACTCCACCTGGATGGTCAAGAGTCAAACTTCACGTGTTTGCTCCCTGAGGAGCAAACAGGATCTACCCAGGCTCCACCAACTGCTCACAAAGGAGGCACAAGCAGCCTTTGCAAGTGCTAATAACACGTATTATTCTTACAGAGGGGTTGTTACAGGAGAGTTCCCTATGCCTAACTTGTCAAAGCACCAGCTCACCCTCTCTTGACAATAGTTTTAAAACCATACCCTAACCTCTGAGGATCTAGCAGAAGAATATCATAGGTGATCTGCAGTGCAACATGAAGTAGTGCTAAAGTACGTTGGGATGTGTGCTGGTACCGCTCTAAGTCCAGCTGGAGGTCAGCACAGCTGCTGTATGAGGGCTGTGTAGAGAAAAGGCTCAGCTTCACTGTGGCTGACCAAGCCTCCTGCAGGCAGCTGTTCTCAGGGGCAAGCAGTAAGCAATCTAGTCCATGTCCTCCCATCCCTGAGTTGCTGGATAATGGTGCCCAGAAAAAAAAAAAAAAAAAAAAGGATGTTAGGCAGTTATGAGGAATTTCAAAGCCTTAAAAACTGGTGAAGAGAACCTAGCCACTTTTAAGTCTGAATACTAGTTTGCCACAGGAGACTTTAAATGGTTTCTGTGATGCTAGGAAAGTATCCGCCTTTCTTTAATGAAAACATTCTGTCACCACCTGTCAGGAAAAAATTTAGGCAAAGAAAACAAGACAATATTGAACTAGAAGGCAGGATCTTGCAAAACATGAGAGCTGATTCATCCCTTCCCTCCCCTATTCTGGGCACCATGCCAAGAATACATGAATTTAACCTGCCTGAGGATTTACATTAGATTACTATCCACTATCAGTGATTCAAAATGTCTTTATTCTTCACCATCATCTTATTTCTGTAAGAGATGTATGGAATAAAAGTAACTTCATTTTTTTTCCTGAATTATTTCTATTTCTGTAAAGTCTGGCAGCAGAGGTGCCAAGTACAAAAGTCTTGGCTACTCACTCCCACCTCTGGAACAGGTGCATCAGTCCATATGTAAAGCTGTCATTTTTCAGCCACTGTGAGTGAATTACTAGAGTATTAGGTATGTAGATAAACATTCTTGCTTGCTAAAGCTGCAATCCCAATTTTTAGGATTTGAAGAGCAGTTAAAAGAAGTTACCTGTTGTCAGGCTCACTTAAAAAACTCTCTTAGGCAAAAACCCCTTTGTATTACATATAAAAAAGAGAGGCGATAAATAGTTGTCAGGGAACTGTGGCTTCTATTATCACCCAAAAGAGAAGACATTTTATTCTACGCACTCTCAACTTGTTCCACATAGTTTCTGCAATGTCAGCACTCAGCATCACAGCCTCATTCTCTCTGGTTATGCTTCTCCCCAATAATAAGAAAAAATCGAACTTTATTCATGTAATATAACACTCACCACTCTGCAGAACTTTCATCCTGCTTTCTCCCTTCATTGAGGTAGTCTCTGTACTCAGCTGCCTTCCCGTGCAGGTGCTCTGCAAGCCACAAAAGCCCAGTTTGCCCACACCAGTAGTTGACAGGGCAGCAGGGGTGAAAGCAGCCTCTCTGAAAAGTTTTCTTTGTGTTACAAAGCAGTTAGGAAAAACAACTCAGTCTACTTGATCTTTCCCACAACCCTGACAAACGTGTTCAGCAACTGGCTGCTCCAGTGGAAAGGGAATGGCAGGAGAAGGGAAGAGTTTCATCTGGCAGCAGTAGGAAAAAAGCCTCTGAGGCTCGACACAGCTTCTCAGCTGAGAGGCTGAGCATGGTTGTGCCTTTGCAGCAAGGGGATGCAAACAGCAAAAGGCTTAGAAAAGTTGTCTGAATTCTTTCTTACTAAAGGTCAGAGGGAATTTGTTTGCTGAGAAGACATCCCAGGTCTGTACAACCATTCCTACTTTCAACAAAATAAACCAAAACAGAAAGGAAAAAGGAAGAGAAGGGAAAAGAGGGAAGGAAGGGATGAGGAAGAGAGGAAGTAAAGGGAAGAGGAAGGGAAAATGGAAAGGAAAAAGGGAAGAGGGAAGAGAAAATAGAAAGGAAAAAGGAAAGAGAAGAGAAAGGGAGGGGAGAGGGAGGGGGAGGGGTGAAGAGGAGAGGGAGGGGAGGAGGGGAAGGAGAGAAGGGGAAGGGAAGAAGGTAAAGGAGAAACGGAAGGGGGAATGGGGAATGGGGCAAGGTAAAAAAGCAGCGGAAAGAGTATTTCTAACAGCTTCCTTTACACATTTAAAAAAGAAAAAAAACACACACAAAAAAAAGAAAAAGAACAAAAATCCCCCTTTATTTCTGAGCAAGTTAATATGTATCGTACATCTATTTGCACTCATTAACTCAAGTAGGCCAGTAGCAAAGACCTGCCATTAGGGAATACATCCTTTTCAAACCATTAATGGAGTTTTAATTAATTGTGTTACCTCAAAATATATCTTGACCAAAAGGAAGATAATTGAAGTGCATTAAAAACCATGTTTATATTCATCTGCCCAGAAATAAGCTGAAAAAGGCAAGAAGACAAAGAGAAGGTGATAAAACAGTTTTTAGAGCATCTGAAAAAGATGGAGAACTAATGAGAAATTTGCAGATTCAGTTACTGGTGTAAATAATTATATGCTGCCAAATGTCCAAGATTAGTAAAATTTAAAAAAAAAATAGAAAAAAACCGTTGTAAATACTAACTCATATACAAAAAAAAAAGAGTTTTTTACTTCCCATTGAGAATAAAGAGCTTTAAGCCAGTTTCTTCAATTAAAGGTTAGTTTTTAAGGGAAAAATTAATATTTTCAGAGACATAATTTTGTTAGGTTTGTGTTTGGTTTTTTATCAAAACCTTATTTTAAAAATGGTTTTGACAGAAAATAAAAAAAAAAGAGCCAGTGAAGCACTTCCTTTTTATAATGGTTTCTGACATTCAAGGTCAGGCTCCACTACATTAAATATAATAGTTTAAGATCAATCATTCAGAAGCAGGAAACCAGTGACCAAAGAGCCAGTGTCCTCATTTTATAGATCCTGAAGCCACATGGGAACTGTCAGGGCATGCAAAGATGTTGTAATGGGGCAGAAGAGGTGAGCCCTAGCGACATTTCACTTTTCAGCAGGAGACTATCAAAGATTTTCAGAAGTCTTACTTACTCTTCAATGAGAGAGAAGCTTTTTTCACAGACCGTAGCAGAAAATGATCAAATTTGCTTAAAAATTTCCACATCAGGTTAACAGCCAGTGAAAACAGCAGACTTGTTTAACCAAGCCCAAAGCCCAACCTGCTGAGCTACAAGACCTGTTTTAGGGGAGGCATCATCATACCAAGGACTACAGGTTCGTGACATATGTCCTCTGAAGATGGAAATCGTTCCTCAGGCAGCAAGGAGGAGATACTGTTTGGTGCTGTTTGCAAATCCTTGTTTGGTGCTGTTTGCAAATCCTTGATGAGGTCTCAGAAAATGGTGCACAGACCAGACAACTGTAAGAGTTTCCAACTGAAAATCTATAAATGTAGTTTTACTGTGGTTAATAGTTCACCACATTCTGCCGGTCTGAAATGTTTTGGATGTTTGGCCTAGAAGTCCCACCACAAAGCATTCAAGATGTCACATGAGTTAGCTGGATTAGGATCAAACCACGCCGAATCTAGTATCAAATGATCTAGTTGGTCCAGCAGTTGCCCAGTTTTGCTCAATCTCAGGTGAATTATTTGCAAGAGGAGTGTCCCTGCCTCTCTTTTCCACATATATATTTTTGAAAGTTAAGATTTTATTGTCTTCTTACCAGAACAACATTCCACCGGTGGAGAACATATGAAATCTTTTGTGCTAAAATCTGCTTTGTCCCCAGCTCAGAACATGAGGACAGGGGAGTGTTGGTCCTGGTGCAAGCAACCTGTTAAGAAAAATGTAACTACCACTCTGACCTACTGTTGTCCTCAACAGGAGTCACAAACATGAGAAATTACTTTTAAACAATCCTTCTGGTTTCAGTTCGGTGAAAACAACATGCTTAAGAAATCTTAGTTTTCCTCCATTTGTTTCCCACTGCTTCAGCCAAGTGCGCATTCTCTGTGATGACATAGACTCATACGGTATTTCTTGGCTGACCTGCTCAATCAATGACTCTAATAGGCTCGATATCTCAGAAGCAACCTCATGAGAAAACAAAGCTTAATTTTGTGGTACTGGACTGTAAGGAGCGTATTGACTTCCATTAAATTCGTGCCTGTACCTTGGCTGAAACAGTGGCCAATTGTAGATGCCTTGGGAAAACTCATCAGAATAATGGTGTAATATTGCTCACCAGAACACTTTCCAGCTGCTGAGGCTCTGCAATTCAATGTTTCTCCAAGCCAGTGACGTTAATTTTGAAGTATTCTTCCTGAATTTCCCTGCTTGTTTTTTTGAGCCCATAGAAACTCACACCCTTCACAATGCCCAATGGCAAGGAATGGCACAGCTAAGCAACTAGCACATCTTTCTGCTCTGAACATGGGGCCTGACTGTTTCATCTGAGGCCTTGAGTGAGACAGTGAACAATCAGTCACTCCTTAATTCTTCCTCCCTGTGCCACTTAGGCTTTTGTCTTCTCTCTGCTTACCGACAGAAGTGGCAGATAAAAATGCAACCAGTAAGAAAGGCAGTTGAAAGCACATTAGCCAGTTCAATCCCATTTTCAAAAGCAAACCCAGGGACTTCACTACCTAAATCTCAGTGGCTGGAACACTGGGCTGAGTCCAATGGCATGAGGTTTAACAAGGCCAAGTGCCGGGTCCTGCACTTGGGGCACAACAACCCTATGCAGTGCTACAGACTAGGAGAAATCTGTCTAGAAAGCTGCCTGGAGGAGAGGGACCTGGGGTTGTTGGTTGACAGCCGACTGAACATGAGCCAGCAGTGTGCCCAGGTGGCCAAGAAGGCCAATGGCATCTTGGCTTGGATCAGAAACGGCGTGACCAGCAGGTCCAGGGAGGTTATTTTCCCTCTGTACTCGGCACTGGTGAGACCGCTCCTCGAATCCTGTGTTCAGTTCTGGGCCCCTCACCATAAGAAGGACGTTGAGGCTCTGGAGCGAGTCCAGAGAAGAGCAATAAAGCTGATGAAGGGGCTGGAGAACACGCCTTATGAGGAACGGCTGAGAGAGCTGGGGTTGTTTAGCTTGGAGAAGAGGAGGCTAAGGGGAGACCTCATTGCTCTCTACAACTACCTGAAAGGAGGTTGTAGAGAGGAGGGTGCTGGCCTCTTCTCCCAAGTGACGGGGAACAGGACAAGAGGGAATGGCTTCAAGCTCCGCCAGGGAAGATTTAGGCTGGACATTAGGAAAAAATATTTCACAGAAAGGGTCATTGGGCACTGGAACAGGCTACCCAGGGAGGTGGTTGAGTCACCTTCCCTGGAGGTGTTTAAGGCACGGGTGGACAAGATGCTAAGGGGCATGGTTTAGTGTTTGATAGGAATGGTTGGACTCGATGATCTGGTGGGTCTCTTCCAACCTGGTTATTCTATGATTCTATGATTCTATGATTCATTGCCTTTCCATTAGATTTTGGTTGCTTATTGCCCAACTTCAAAACATTTTACTCTAGAACCTTAAGAAAACCTCTTAAAGATAGAAACTTCAAAACGTTAGTAGATACATCTGAGAGAGCCCACAAAAATTTATTTATACCTCAAGACCCTTCCAGCTTAAGACCTCCAAAAACCTCAGAAACATCAGCCTACCTTTTAAACATCTCAGTTTGTGTCACAGAGCTAAATGAATTGCCCTTCCATCACCTATTGCCTGCCACAGCACACACCGCCACTGAACCTGAAGCCTCAGCTTCATTGCCTTGGTCCTCTTTATTCCATTGCTTCTGTTTCAAGCCTTTTCAAGTATTTGGGAAATTCTGGCATTGCTTTGGTCCATATATGCATCAGAGACACTGTTGGCAGAGACTGCTAATCCATTGAGTCACAGAAAAATAACCCTGCAGAAGTAATGATGGTAAAGATGAACTCTTCATCAAACAGGAGTGTTTGAGGTGAAGGCAGTAAATTCCCTTACCTTTAATCCTTCAACACCGATGCTGATGTCCCACCAAAATCCTCACTTGCACATCATGTAAACTTATAGGCACTTAAAGACCTCTAGGCACTGAATTCACTAAAATTCCACTAAACCCCATCCCTGCCTTAGTCACATCGCACACAAGCTGTAGCAGAAATTTCCCACTGCCTCTCTGCCTCATTTCTCCCAAAGGCCAGAGACTGCTATTCAAACCCCCACTCTGCTGTGTTTGGAGCAAGTATTTATTGAGTTCTCTCTCATGCCAGGGTGGCCTGTGTCTTACTCAGTTAAACTGCCTGTACATTAGCTCAGCTAAAACTAATGCTTAAATAAGTTATTGTTGTCATGGATTTAACTGGTAACACATTTTATATTCCCTAAGGGTAGCCAAAATACTAGAGCCTCTAAAATAGCTGAATAAGAAAAATCACATTGTTACCACAATGCAGAGTTATAGTCTTTGACTGTCAGTGCTATATACTATTTGAAGACAATCTCTGAGCAACTAAAAATACCCAAAGGGCATTTTTATCTCCCCAGCAGTCCTATGGTGCCACCCACTCCCATTAGCCCAAATTGCCCCAGTACATGCAGCTTCGCCCAACAAGTTGTAAAGACCAGACAATGTCAACTTGGTTAAAAAAACTTTCATTCCATTCAGACACCTGGTGAATAAAATTTATAGCAAGATGCAGCACTGCTCTGCACCTGTCAAGGTGTATATGTCCCTCCTAACTACTTTATGAATTAAACAAAGCATTACCAAGCGAGGCTGTTCCCTTTCCCTCTTTATTTTTACCTAGAAGCGTAGCTATTGACTATTGAGAATTAGAGCTAGAAAACATCTAAGAATATTAAACAATGTATAATGAAAACAGAAGTGGCACACAATTTAATTTATTACATACTTTGTTTAGCCCAACCTGATTTTCAGTATGTTCTTCCCATACCAATTTCTTCTTTTTGTTGTCCCTAAAAACATATTTCTTGCTGATTTCCGTCCATTTCCAAGTGTGGGCACATTCTGTCTGAAGAAATAACTCCTGCAGTATTTGACACGTGAATTTGTTTTCCCTAGCAAAATGAACAAGGTACACAGAGCTGATATTCAAAAAGATAATAAAAGCAAATACAAATGAGAGTTTATATCTAATATGCACTTCAGTGATTTGGTGCAAGGCTGTTGAAGTTGAATAAATTAGATCCTAATACAGTCAATTAAGACAGGTAGGTCATCTGGCAAGAGAAGCTGAGAGAAGCAAGTCCAAAGAGACAAGAATGCTGAGCTTGGGAGAATCAGCTTTCCATCTGTTGCCTGGAAATGTAGTCTCTCTTCTTTTAACTCTGTTACCACCTTCCTGCAAAGTCTAATAGACAGCTTGTCTCTATTAACTGGAATGCCAATCTATTTCATCTCAATGGCCAGGAAGTGGGGAGGCGGGGGGTATGTTAAAAAAAAAATTCAGGGATCTTTGTCCTGCTTATATATGCATTAGTATTTTTTTACTAGTATGAAGCCAAGTGAAAACTGGGGGGCATATGGAAGAAAAATAATCAGATCTTTCACCCGGAATGAAATCAGCCTCAGCTGACATTAACTTATATCCAGGTGTAGCACCTAGGTACTACACAACAGTGTTCTTAGAAACATGTATTTGTGCAAGCAAGAAAGGACTTGAAAATGCCTTTGTCATCTTTAATTATTTTGAACAGCTTCAAGAGGGAGGAAAAGCAGTGGTGGCCAGGAAACTCTGTACATATAGCCATCGTGTTTCTCAAATCCGAAAAGAGAGTGTGTAGAGATGAGAAAGGGGAAACACGGACTCTGGAAGGATGAAACTCCCATAAAGCATCTCAAACAAGGCATTAGGATAATTAGGAAACCTTGGTCTCACTAGTACTCAGAGGATTCTAGAAAGCACTCCATTTGTGAAGAACAGGTTGGACATACATAGTTGGAGGGGGCAGAAGCAGGGAATGAGTGGCAGGCAGAGAGGTCTAAACAGCAGGCAGAGAGGTTTAAACTGCTCCCTAGCAGGAGCTTTTAGTAAAAACTGCTGAGCTAGGCTCCAGATTCAGCAGAGAGCCCTGAAAGCGCCGGTTAACTCTGTCTTGCTACTGCCCGTCCTCCCCTGTGGCAGTCTCTCTTCCTTACTGCACAGCTCTGATGCATGCAGTGCCAGACCCAGGCTGCTCCGCTTTCCTCCACAGACTATAGCAGGGACATGAGGAACACACAGAGGGTTGTCTGCCCAAGATGTGCCTCTGCACTGGTGAGCAGAAGTGCAGAGAAGGCTGTACAGAGCATCACCGTGTCACTCTTGAAGCCACAAGACTGCCAGCACCTGCTGCTGACTTCAGGTCACCACTGCCTGTAGGAAGTTCATCATGTTTTGGTGACTGGCACACCGGGAGCAGGCAGGCACCTCGGAGACATCAGCTCACATGAGAAGCCAAGGGCTCAGCTTAGTGAAAGCCCACTCCCCAAACACAACTCAACAGCAGTTCCAACAAGACACTAACATTTCACTGATTCATCTTTGGTTGATCTTCTCCATGTTAGAGTTGAAATACAGTACACCAAAAAAAAAAAAAAAAACAAACCAAAACAAACCCTTACTGCTCCTTTATGAGTGCAGATGGCATTGGAAAACTTGATACAAATGAAAAGTGTGGATTTAACACTGAGCTGCTGACCCATACTAAACCTTGTGCAAGCCTTTCAGCTTTCTATCTCAGTGACCAAGTCATCTCCAGCTTAATTTATTTTTGAAGCAATTGATGAAACATCAACTATATTTACGGACAGCGAAGTCAGAGAGGTCCCAAATGTTAAGCTTCCTCTTTTTGGCCATAAAATCATATAACAGGTAGAACAAGAGAAAGCCAGGAGTTTCTCCCTGTTTTATCTTTCTTTCCTGACAAATACCAAAAGCAAAAAGGGAGTGCTAAGGCACAAATGGAAGAAACTCCTTGGGAACAGCAGAGAATAAAGAGGAGACAAAGCAATCAACACTGAGATTTCACACTCCAGCCTAGAGAGTCAGGGCATGAAATTAATTTTAGCTGTTTGTTACCCCCATGACTGCTGCTTTCCCAAGACATGCCAAGGACCTGATCAGGACCTGATCCATGAACTCAGTGAGGAAGGTTCTCCAATGGGATGCCTAAAGTAGGATTTAGGCATTCATGAATCAAAGTGAGGGCTGCAATTGTGTGGGGTTTTATTTCTTGGTACTTTTTCCTAAAACTTTTTCCCTTTCTCAGAAGGTTCTCCATGTAGCCTTAATTAGCCCTGAAACGTTGCCTAAGAATTAGGGATTAACACTTTTATCATTTCTAAGCTAAAATAAGCCTTGTTTAACTTCTCTTGGTACCACTCTAGTTCTAAAGGCCAATAATTCACAGAGGTCAGTCTGCAATGGATGGCTTATGATCATGCAGCACAGAATAAGTTGCCAGCATAGAGTAACCCTCAAACTCCGATTTAGACCTTGTGCAGTGGCAGAATGAGACATGAAAAAGAAACAAGACTCAGATACAATGTATCCACAATCCCCAGGGTTGTATTGACCTCTAATGAACCCTTAATTTCAAATCTTGACCATATCTGCACTCCATGTCCTAGTAAGCAAAGGGGTATGATGTGTAGTGGAAGAAGGAGAAATTCAAATGAAGCATTTGTTCCACATTATTCCCACTGCAAGACTAGAATTAATCATCTTTCTCTTACCCAGCCTGTCCAAACTGTACAATAGCTACATAATAATTACCACTAATGGTATAAAATACTCATTTGGGGATACTGGTAAAAAGAGATTTGCGATGCCGGGCTTCAGGAGCCTGGTTAAGAGGAGAGTTCCTCTCCAAAACAAAGGGAAATCCTAAATCACCTTGTTTGTTCTGTGTCACTCAGGCTCTGCCAAACTAAGTGCAGACACTGGAGTCCAGATCAGCAGCTCAGAAGCACAGAAGAGGAGCCCAATCTGTAACCACCTCACCACACAACAAGGCTAGTGATTTTTGTTTTATCACAAATTTTGAGGGATATCTTGCTACTTCAGTTGTCTTAGCTACTGCACACTTACACTACTGGGCCTAAAACTGCAACAACAAAAATTGAGAAGATAACACAAGACAAGAACAAGACAGGAACAACATCAGGACAAGAAGCCTGAACAGTTATGTGATTCATTCTTTTGATAACACTCCTTCTATGCTGGCACTTTCCTCTTACAGCCCCTTTTCTAGCAATGATGGGAAGGAACCCAGGTCCAACAAGGCGGAAAGCTTGCCTTTTGGAAGGAGTGCTGAAAACTGTAATAGGAGCTGGAAGGTATATAAGCACACTCTCTTATGCCAGGGAAAGGGTTCCTACTGACTTTAATAGTTTTTGGCTGCTGCTCCAAAGTGGGGTCTGGTGCTGCTCTGTAGCCACCCTCTCTTTGGCTCAGACCTCTAGGTCTGCTTTTAGCAGCACATTCAGCAGTGATGAGAGTCTTGCATTCGCCTTCACACACAATAAACACTGCTGCTGCCAGGGTACAAATGAAGAGCTGTTCCATTCACCCAAGTCTCTCCCTGCCTGAGCTTCTACAGTGAAGGGACCGCCTGCTGCTTTGCCAGGAACAATAGCAGCAGGCAGGCTGGCAAGCCATGGACCGCCGGTCCCCAGGCTCGATTGGTGCACAGAGCAGCATTTGCTCCCGACAGCAGCCCCAGGTGGCTCCGGGCACTTAGCACTCACCCTGCGCCGGCTGCCTGAGCCTTCCCCACCAGCACTGGCGGCCTTTGGAGAGACCTCGCACCCTGCTCTACCAGCCACAGGCATCCATGGCAACTCCAGCTCCAACGCAGCCCCGCTGGGAAACCCGCCCTCCGCGGGCAGCAAAGTTTGCCCGTCAGTGCCCTCCCGCTGCCCCGCATAGAGGATAGCGCCTGGAGCTCGCTCAGCACCACGGACAGCGCCCGGCGTCTGCACCCAGCACCATGGACAGCGCCCAGCGCCAGTCCCGCGCCGCGGGCAACACTTGGCGCCAGACCCGCAGCACCACGGACAGCGCCCGGCGCTCGCCCAGCACCACGGACAGCGCCCGGCGCCCGCGCTGCTCCCGGTCCGGCCGCGCTGACTGGAGCCGCCGCCACCCCGGGGCCGGTCGCGGCGCCCCCTGGCGGAGCCCCGGCAGACGCTCCGCTGCTGCCGCCCCGGTCGCTGCCTCGGTCGCGGCCCCCAGGGCTCCGCGGCGACCCCCGGTGTGCGCGGCCGGCGGGGCAGCGGCGGGGTCCTTACCTTCCGCAGCATGCCGGGCAGGCAGCGCCGGGGCTCCCCGCCGCGGCGGCGCGCTCTCCCCGCCCGTCACGGAGGGCTCGGCGCGGAGCCCGGAGCCCGCGGCCCCTCCGTGCGCGCCGCCCGCCTGCCCACACTGAGCGGCGTCGCGACGGCTGCCGCCCGCCACGAAGCTGAGCGGCGAGGGGGGCCGGGCCCACCCGCCCCCGCCGCCCGGCCCCCTCCCCTCCCGCCGCCCGGGAGAGCCGCCGCTCCCGGTCACGCCGCCCGGGCGCCCATCGCGACCCGCCAAAAGCAGCGTGCAGGGCTCCTTCCCGCCGCAGCCGCTCGCTGCCGGCTGCTCTGGGCCAGGCTGCTTCCCCTCAACCCCCGGCGAGATGCCAGGCAGGGCGGGTTCATCGCCCCGCCGGGATCCGGGCCGTGGGGAGTCACTCGGACCACGCGGCTCCGGTGCTCGAACGCTCCGTGCACGGTCATAGCAGTCCAGCTCACGAAGCGAGTCTCACCCGAAGCAAATTACACCTGGTCCAGGAGCGTTTTACTCTTCCTGCAAGCTACAGTGCGCTGTCAGAGCTACAAGCTGTTCTCAAGTTAAAATAGAATCCGATCTCAAAAGGTATTTAGTGCTAATTATAAAGTACTTTCTGTATTAACGGTAAATGCAAGAACCAGGGGTTCCTGCTGCCTGGTGTGGGGAGGTGAATTGTCACTCGGTGTGTTACTTCTGCACACATGCATCCCCTGGCTGAGCCTGTGTGCCCAGCGTCCCAATACAGACAACGGAGCAGCAGGTTGTCCCCTGTCTCACGAGGACAGGACCACATGTTTCAGATTTTGAAGGATGTGGCTTATCTCAGGGCAACCTGTTATTTCATGTTTTCCCTGTGTCCTCGGGTAACTTTTCATGCAGCTTCAGTCCTGTTAGCATATAGTGACCCATGGTGAATTAATTTCAAGCAAGACAGCAAGTAAAAAGCAGACAAAGAAATTAGAGCAAGCTGTCATCACAGTTACACTGGGAATTAGTTGACAAGGAGTAATTTAGCTGCAGTGGCTGAATATTAGCCGGCATGTTAATATGGAGTTCATAACCTTATGTTGTGGAGAGCATGGAGCCACTCCATGGTGCTTGGCCATCAAATCTCAGCCATCACATTTGCAATGTGTGCAGACTGAGCCAGGTGCTGCTGCCTTTGATCTTGTGGTGTAAGGTATTACTCAGTCCAATGTTTCATTAATGTGCTAAAATGGAGAGGGGGCACTTGACTGGAACCTGCATGATTAGTGGTTTTTTACGTTGGTTGCACTTAGCTAGTGGTTGTTACATGGTCCAATGACTACTATTGGGCTCAGCTTTGCTGGGCTCCTATTAGCATGTTAATTTGTTTCACAATGCTGGCTGTTGGTTGCTTTTCCTCTCTCAGGTCTGATGACACAGGCCTCAGTCATGCTTCTGAAAATGAAGACTCTGTCCTTTTGTCACAATTTCCGTATTACAAGTATGATATGATGTTTCTACAGTCACATTTCACAGAAATCAGTGGCATTTCCAAGAATACTACCTGCTACAGTCATTGACTCTTCTTGTCCACTGCTAAGATCATGACAGACTCTCGAGTGTTTTTTCTTTCTTTCAGATATTTCTCATTGAAATGCATGTCCTTCTTGTGTGAAGGCTGATTGTGTAGCCTTTATACAATCAGTAGTTTGCCTGTAAGTGAAATGGGATAATTAAGAGGAATCAGAATATTAGCAATAATCCTGGACCATAGGCATATGTGAATCTGCTCTGGGTTTGTTTCCTCTGTAGTTACACTCATGAAGAGACATGATTAAAACAGAGTTGGAATCCTAAGATTCAGGTGTTGCAATGTTTAAATTACAGGCATGGGGTTCCTAGAGTGCCCCATATCTCAGTGCTTTGTAGCTTGGCATTTTATGCTTTAGGCGAGTTCAAGACCTTGGAACAAGAATCTTTCCTTTCTGATAACACAGAAACTATTGAAAGTCAGCAGCTGAATGTGGTTTTCCTCAGGATCTCTAATGACAGGCTGTTGGAAATCTAGCTCTGCAACTCAAGGCCAGAAGTTTTTTCTTCTCAAAAGGCAGGGCTGAGCAATTTGTCCTGGCAATAGATCCTGGTATCCATATCTTTCAAAAGCTGTCTTAGATAAAACACCCCAGTGCATGTTTTTCACCTGTTTTCTCACAACAGCAGAAATACTGCAGCCTCCTTTCACTATTGACCCCTACATTTTTTTCTGGAGCTATAAAAGTTTGAGTCCATCCTTTTATTTTTTAAACATAAGCATTTAAAGGTAGGTGAAAACTTTGGAATCCAGACTCAAAGAAACGTGGTGGGCAGTTTTGACAGAACTCCAATACCAACTGGCCAATCAGCAGCAAATAATTAAGATTTCTGACTTGTCTTGTCATGTCTTGTCTTATCCGAGATAATATCATTTCAGGGCATCAGGACTGCTTGTGTTTCCACTCTTCCACTCCATCACTGTTTGGGGCTTTTTGTGATCTTTATCAGCTGTTGTGACTCTAGATGGCTCTTGGTACACACCATTTCTCCTGCCCTTCTGGTGCTGTAAGCTGTCTCCGTGTTCTCACTCTTACATCACCCTGTGTGCCCCTTTTCTCCTACAGCCTTAGTCCACTTACCATACTTGTGCAATGCCCGGCAGAGGAAGCCTGGGTATGAAGCAACGCACGACTTGGTGGGATTGATCCATGATTTCCAGAAACAGACCACTGAACAGTTCCCCTGTACACAATCTTACTTCCTCCTCCAAGAGGACAAGTATTGTCCAATTATTTTCAAGCTCATTTTGACAAAACTGTGTTGGTTTGCTGGTCTTTAAAGAGCTTTACTCACAAGCAATAATGCCATTTAATCAGAATATGATAGATGTGAACTCCACCCGATGCTGGTCAGCCCAGATGAACCTTGGATGACGAGAGAAACTGGCATTCCACCTGACCATGCCTGCTTCATATTTCCTCTGGCTTTCCCTCATATTTTTCAATATAGGGTGTCTTCCTTCCACAAAAATTCTGAAATCGATCCGCCTGTATTTCTTATCTCAAAAAAAAACTTTAGCCAACAATGTACTGCTTTCTTATATTGGGGCCACTTTACAGTTTTGGATTACCAGCTGAATGGTGCTGCAATTCAGCAATGCTCTCTCAACTTGTTCCCACTAAGGGATTTGCCAATAACATCACCATTTTTGTTATTCTTAATACTATTAATTTGCTTATCAGAGTCCAAAGGCAAACATGGAGAAAAGGTGACTCAATTTCCTGTTAAAGAATCACTGTCAATTAATGTAATATATGATTCCTAAAATACTCTTACATTGACTCTATAGGCACATTTTGTTTGTGGTTCTATTCTCCTAGGTGACTTGCCATCGTTTCTTCCTGGACCAAACCACTGTGCTTCTGATATGTGTTCTGTGCTGCTGAGTTGTGTACCTCCCAAAGTGAAAACCTGGATAAATATGTTGGAATCTTCTAGTTCTGCCTGAACTAGATTTATGCAGAGTAGGAGGGTTTGTCTGGTGAAACAGAGATAGACGGAAGCCAAAGATGAAGGGCCAGTTGATATCATCTCCCTAAAAGACTGCTCTGATTTCCTCTGCGCTGTCCTTCTTTCCCAGTATTTCACAAATGAACCAGAAGTCCTGAAATGAAAGACACTTCTTGCCTTGTCCCTCTGTCACTGAAGATCAATTTCTTCTTATTTAGCCACAGAAATTACCCCTGCTTCCACATGACCAACCTTTACAGTGTGAAGTGCAAAAGCCAGAATCTAAATTGGTCTTGTCCTCTGTTCTTTTTCCAGTGGAGTCTTACTTCAGCAGCTTCTTGTATTGGGAAAAAAACTTTTTTCCTTCAACCTAGCTGCCACTTCTGCAAGAATTCAACAGCCCCTCCCCTACCACTGCCCCACATCTCTGAGAGAACTATCTCCTGCATGGATTTTATTGTTCCTCAGCCTATTAGGCAGTTCCCTCTGAACACCATACTCAGTGTTGTCTCTGCTGGAGGTAGGAGAAGAACTCTTACAAAAGTGACCCCTGAACTTTGGACTGATTTTTATTTGAAGTTGTGGTGTCTGCTTAAACAACTAACAGCAATGTGGTCAGGTGCTCCACTGTGCACATTTTACAAGAGCAGTTCAAGCAATGCTCTGTAGCATAACTAATATCAGCAGGCTCAAGGTTCACGTGTGGGGATGCAAAGCTTTTTCTTTTTGTTTCACTGGTGTTTACTAAATAATTGTGTCAGATGCAAAAAAGAAAACACACTGTAGAGCACAACTCTTCAAATGCAGCATATTTGAAATGCCTCCAGCCAGCCTCATTTCTGCAGGCTTGAATGCAAAATGTTGCTATGGGAACAAAAGCTTCTCTCCACCCAATCAGCTGAAGAAAGAGGTGTCGTTTTTTTTAAATAACGAGGATGTCTGTATCTGCACTTCACCTAATCAGTCAACACAAGACAGAGAACAATAATTTTCACAGCCAAACAGTGGAAAAATATGACTCTTTCACTGCCAGAAAACTCCTATAAGCCTCTTAGGGATGGGAGGTTGACATGTTATTGTAGAACATGAACAGACAAAACAAACTGGCAAATCAATCCCATTTGACAGTGGAATCAAGGCAAGAAATGGGTGTGAATCTGCTCAAATCTAACTAAATCTTGCTTAAGGAGAGAAAGCTTGAGAGGTTCTCAAGGAATTTACAAGAGTAATAGTTGTAACAGAAGACAAGACTTAACATGATTTTGTTGTTGCTT
Source organism: Phaenicophaeus curvirostris (assembly GCF_032191515.1). Classification (NCBI taxonomy): domain Eukaryota; kingdom Metazoa; phylum Chordata; class Aves; order Cuculiformes; family Cuculidae; genus Phaenicophaeus; species Phaenicophaeus curvirostris. The sequence goes on along the minus strand of NC_091392.1, from coordinate 39,266,268 downwards.
CCTTTCCCCTGCATGCACATTGAGACTGGGCTGGTGTGGTGACGTTCTTTTCCATGAGATGGTACTGTGTACCCTCAAACAGCAGCTCACTGTCAATTGCACCACAGGAGTGTCCAGGCTGCTCTCACACAAGATACAGCCTGGTAGCCTGCAGAAGCTGGCGTCAACATTGTCTTCCCTCAGTGATGGGTGTGCACTGCTGCTCCATGGGAGCACGGACCAGCCATCAAGCACCAGCTACTCCAGGAGAAAAGGCTGTGGACAGAGCTGCTCTGTGACTCAAGGCTCATACCCTGCTCTGCCAAGTCTTTCACGGTGGACTCTGTCATTAATGTTTTAATTGAGTCAATGTAAGTCGGAGATCTCCGTCCACAGCAAATTAAAAACAACATAGCCTAACTTGATCTTTTCTTGCCTGGAGCGATGTATTAGTCCTTTAGAACCACTGAGGTTTAGCAACCTGCTAAACTAATGTAACCATATATTTAAGTCCTGATTCTTTCCTGGCAGAAAAGATATTTCCCGATATTTTTTTTTTGAAAAAGGGAAAAAGATCAGTAATTTTGGGGTGGTTTTCAGACTAATTAAAACTGTCTTTACTGATAGAGGTTTTTCTACACTGTCATATGAGGGAAAGTGCTAAATCAGACTTTAATAACAGCCTTTTAATAATGTTTTAGAATTTGACTAATGCTTTCATGAATGGGAATACAGTAAGTCTTTATTAATGAGTGATTGAACCGTCAATCTTCACTCCTTCTCAGACATTACAATGAGAGAAAACATATCCTTATCAATCTTGGATTCTGTACATGTGTCACATCCTGTCGCTCTCCTCCAGAAGCAGTTTAAAGCTATGAGATGGTCCATAGAAGAAAGGGAGTAGCTGTCTGCTTATAAGGCCCATAATAAAAATAAAATAATACGCACAAATACAGAATTAAATGTGAGCAATCATCCTAATTATTTTCTGCATATCAAATGTAGAAGAGTGATCTGTGCTTGTGGTTCTTACAAGTATATAGGAAACTATACTGACATAAATTATTGAATTCCAGATCAGCCTACATTCAGATATATTATAAGCATTATTTAAACTCAGTTTTTTTAAGTCAGCTGAAACAGATTCAATAGTAAGTTTTAAAGCAGGAAAACTGTGATGGTCTCTGTTATGAAAAGACCTCAGCATTTCTCACATGAGTTAGAGTGTTGTCAAATGTGGTGCTAACTCTGAACGAGAGGGCAGGTTCTGGGCTCAGTCCATTCTGCAGAAATTTTCAAGATCTCCTGTCACTGTGGGAAGTGAAAATCTGAGGATGGGCAACACAGGAGAGATTCACATCTTTGTTCATACACACAGCATTAATAGCCAGAGAAATGGATGATATTCCTGAGCAGATTTTAGCCCAAAATAGAGCGATATCATCAAGTTTGGGTAGATACGAAGAGACCTGGCTTAGCAGGGCTATGGACACTGGAGTGCTCGGCTTGTAGTGGACCAAACAGGGCTGCTGCCTTACTCATATTTCACCTTGATCTGAGGAGATGCCAAATACTGCAGAGAGTCATAATACCTTAGAAAGAAGGGAGGTGTTTCAAAAGAAGAATGGAAAGAAGGTCCTGAGGACTTTTCTGCACATCACAAGTTTATTGGCTTAGTTAACTCTGTTAAGAGTATGAGCACTCACCATTGCAGCTACCCTAATTTAAAAAATATGGTGACAATAAGGATACTATGAGACAATTATACCATGATAGTGAATATTGGTTCCAAGGACAAGTATTTCCACTGTAAGCACTTCCATTAGCAGCATAATAAGTTGTTACTATTGTGCCTATCCTTGTCAGCTCAGTTGTTATGCTGAGCTTGTTCACCTGCTGTAATATCTGCAGCATAACTGGAGGGAAAAGCATGTAGGGTGCAGGATAGTTGGGAAGGAAGAGGGACCACATCTTTAAAGCAGTTTTACAACCAAGATGTTCATGTGGTGGACATGCAGCCTCAGTTACTGCTGATGCATACTGGTCATCTGGTCTCACTTGAAGAGATGCCTTGATGATAATGGCAAATCGAATTTATTAAGGGGTTTTATTTTATCATTTGCAGTACTGAATGTTACTGTAACATTTTCAACTCTATCTGTGCTTTTCAAGATGCATTAAGCAACCTGAGTGAATCCTGTACCCAGAACCATCCTTGTCACTATTTCCTGGAAACTGTCATTCAGAAAAAAAGAAGATACAGATACAAAAAAAAAAAATTATTTATGGTGTCCTTTGTTCCTAGAAATTTGGAACGTACATGGTGTCGATCAAGTAACCATTCCAGTTCCTGCCTGTAGGAATGCTTCCACATGTATTGACACAAAGAATTTGAATATAACTCTAAAATGTTAGCGTTATTCCTCATTCACAAAGCAAAAGATTTGGCTCATCCTTGTGAAACAGTATGCTGCTACAACTGGTATGACTTTTAACCTGCTATGAATTTAGCAGCTGCATTCAGGGTCATTAAAGAGCACTTCATGCTCTTGTTTTTCAGGCAGCTACGCCATTGGTCTTGCTGCTACTGATTTGCCTAATAATTTTACATACACAAGGCCAAATCCTGCTATTATTTATGCACACATGCATTCCCACTGAAGACAATCCAAAGATTCATAATACCAAGACATTATGCTAGTAGCATTGGTGGCAGATACGAAACTTCTCATGCTGGGAGTCAATTTAGGATCTTGTTAGATCCTAGAGCATCTCAAGTCATAAAAAGAATTGTCATATTTTAAACAGAAACTTAACAGATTGTGTCTTTCCTCTGCCTGCAGAAAAAGGAAATACCACAATATATTCTTCCCAGTTTCTGTACTGAAGGACATAGCAGCTTCTAACAGCTCCATAACAGATGCTTCTTGCATTCCTTAGTCATCATAAAGCAAATCGTGTATCCAAAAACATATGTTTGTGTTCACTCACCTATGAACTCAGAGTAAATGGCCATCAGCAAGCAGTAGGGAAAGCAGAGAAATCCCAGGAGCGCTAGCCAGACTGACTTAGCTAATGAAGTGCACATAAAAACAGCAAACATCCATCATCATAAATTACCCTCAAACTCCCCTTTCACATGCATTCATCTCCTTGCATCTAATGCTCCTCAGACAACCTGTGACATCTGTAGCCCGAATCCTGCAAATGACTAGACTGGGTAGGAAATGTGCTCTGTAAACATGCTGTTCATTAGAGCTCTTTTACCTATTGCCAGATGGATTGATTTGAAATGTTTTATTGCTTACTCACCCTTTCACATATTTGAATGAGATGAGTTAGCAAACTGCCTCATAGTTGGGAATTAAGTCCTTCAGGCCAGCAAAGATTTTGAAACTACCTTCCCTTTTCTGCCTCCATCAGTTGTTGCAGAGGGTTTGAAAATATGATCTACATAGACAGATCTTAGTAGCAGAACTCAAATGGAATGTAAGAGAGTTGATATGAAGAAGATAACTTTCCCCAGAAAAGACAATGAAGTAATAGCAAACATATAGTCATTCAGTATGTCTATTTCAACAACATCCCCTAGTCATGAGATCAAAATTATTACAGTCATGGCACTATCAGTACCCAGCAGCTATTAGTAAAGCAAACATAGACTAAGCAGGCTACATAAGCATGTATTTTGAAGCACATGACTAAGTTCAAGGAGTAAAAACCTACTGAAAGGAAAAAAATATTCCAGTTGGGTAGAACAGACCAGAATGTATGGAAATATATTATCCTGTGGCCAAAGGGAAAAGCTTAGCCAGAATTTATGCTCCCCTTAAACATTTTCATGGCACAGTAGCAGATAGCTACCCTGCTACTTCTGAGATTATATAAATGCAACTACACTGAACTCAGCACACCAAGCTGCATTTGTAACAATTTCCATAGCTGCCGTTCTGGTTCAAGCCTGTAGATTTTATAAAAGATACAAGAATACATTTGTATTTGGCTTTAGCTGCTCTACAGATAAAGTAATTCTGTCCCCAGGTGCTCAAAAATAAGCCAAACCTTTCCCTGAGCTGGCTAACTCAGATACAGTGCTGGTGCATCCAGGAAATATTTTGCATCTCTTAACTACACTGACATTTGAGAGTATCTGCCCTCTGGAAGGCTGCCTAGGCTGTAGATCTTTTATCAAAATGGGTTTTTTACTTCAGTTTTGCATCTTGGCAAAGCTTACAGAATTCAGAACTTTATTTAAATCACCAGATATCAGTCCTGACTCAAGGAAGTATTTTATAATATCCTTGAATCTCTTGTGTGTTTAAATGACTTCTTGCACTTACACCATACAGTCCTAGACTGCCCTGAAATGACTTTCTGTCTTTCTTAGCACTGCTTTCCACCACCTCCACAGACAAAATGCAATTTAGCAATATTCCTTCGCTGTATTCTTCCCCAATCCACTACTAATCTCTTTCTCACACAAAGGGTATTCTGAGGAGTAGACACTAGAATCATAGAATCACCAGGTTGGAAAAGACCTCTTAGATCATCAAGTCCAACCGTTTCTATCTACCACTGAACCATGTCCTCAAGAACATCATCTACCCATCTTTTAACTACTTCCAGGGATGGTGACTCTACCACCTCATTACAAATTACATAGCTCTCAACAGTACCAGCAGGTGTGTACATCCACAAAAAACTATAAATATGGCATAACTTGGGGTGGGTAAAGCACCACAATCCACTTCAGAATCCTAAAAATGACCTACTTTTGATAGTAGCAAGGACTTGGGAACACAGCAATTCTGAATGAATGGAGAGGTATTACTCTGCTTTTCCCAGTTTGTATACTTCTGGTAGGTATTCATGTTAGATGCTCAGTGCTTAGCTCAGCTGTCAGCAAGTTGTTTAATTCTATCTTGCTTATAGGGAGGCTCCTTATATGACAAATGAAGTAAATTTACTTACAATCGGTAGCGTGAACATCCCGTCCACTCAACATCCCCACCAAGACAATAACTGCAGCCAGTTCTCTTCCTACAGAACAGAGAAAAGAATATTTTAAACATAGGAGTGATATGAGTATAAAGCAAAAATTTGGCAAAGAAAATGCAGAAATTTCCAGAACCATTTGGACATCAAGTTGGGCCCCTTTAGTTACCAGATACAAATGAAGCTGTCAGGCATCTACTGACAGTTTTTTAAAGAGCATGGAAAAAAACGTAACTTCAGCACACGGTGTCAGATCAGTTTGTCTGCTATTAATTAGAATAAAAGAATATATTAAAACTCAAGATGACATCTGGTATTTCAATGCAAAATGGAATCTCTCAGACTTAAAAAGGCTTTCGTCAAGATAATCTCCATTTAAAACTCAGCGATATAAACTGTGACCAGATTGAAGGCTGCAAGCACAAAAAAGTGAGACACTGAAAAGAAGACTTTTATTTAGTTGGCATTTTCCTTTCTTTTAACACAGTGTGCTTTGAGTGTTATATGGGCTGTGCAGAGCAAAATGGAAAGCGACGGATGGCTGCATTGAATTAGCCAAGTACCATAACGTTTACTACTTCATAAAACCCATAATAAGAAAATGGATTCCCATCACAGAGGCGGCTGTTATGTATTTTGGCTGCTGAATGGTGAATCAAATTTCAGAACCACAAGTTCAATATATAATGTCTTGACTTAGGATTTTTTTAGTTTTGTTTTTAGCAGTTACTCTACACACCAGACTGAATTTTTGTTTTGAATAAGTGTAAATAAATCATCTGTGGCAGCATGTATTAAACTGATTCAGCTATAATAGGAGAAGGGAAGGGAAAGACTCTACTGTGCCTACTCTACTGGGATGCAGTCAAGCCATAGAAGGCTATTACTTTCTGATTACAAAAAACAGGTGAGAACTTGGACAGCACGCAGAACTGGTATTGATCACAGAATCACCAGGTTGGAAGAGACCCACTGGATCATCAAGTCCAACCACTCCTATCAAACACTAAACCATGCCTCTCAGCACCTCGTCCACCCGTGCCTTAAACACCTCCAGGGAAGGTGAATCAACCACCTCCCTGGGTAGCCTGTTCCAGTACCCAATGACCCTTTCTGTGAAAAATTTTTTTCCTGATGTCCAGCCTCAATCTCCCCTGGCGGAGCTTGAAGCTGTTCCATCTTGTCCTGTCCCCTGTCACTTGGGAGAAGAGGCCAGCACCCTCCTCTCCACAACCTCCTTTCAGGTAGTTACAGAGAGCAATGAGGTCTCCCCTCAGCCTCCTCTTCTCCAGGCTAAACAACCCCAGCTCTCTCAGCCGTTCCTCATAAGGCCCCTTCACCAGCTTTGTTGCTCTTCTCTGGACTCGCTCCAGAGCCTCAACATCCTTCTTGTGGTGAGGGGCCCAGAACTGATGAGGCAACCCCCCTTCACGTCATGGCTCAGTTTATTATTTTCAATACATCAGCTGTTAAACGTAGGTAAACACAAACACTGTTGCACAAAGTGCTGGAACTAGGGAAGACCCCATGGCCCCATGTTACCACCAAAATAACTGCAGCGTTTTCCTCCCTACATGACCCCATGAGGGTGTGTTTCTTCCACACACCCTAAATCCCCCTCCCTCCCTGCCATCACACTGGTTCACACCTGGCACTTACTGGCTACCTGGGTTGTGCAGGCTGGTGTGTAGGGGCAGGCCAGACAGCACAGTGACTGTGAAGCTCACACAACAAGCTTGCCTCATAGTGAAGGAATAACTCACTCTTTGTCCTTTAGCCAAGTGTCAGTACTTCCAAAACTTGTAGGAACTTGATATCCCTGGTACAGGCACCTCTCGCTTTCTGCTCGGCACTGTACTCGTTTGCTGTTAAATGGTTGGCACCAGATGTCCTACCTTCGAAGCTAAAAACAGCATGATGCTGGTGCTAAATTCTCCATGGGGCTCACACGTTAGGAAGTCAACGGTTCAGGAAGCACCAGTGTTAATAAAACTCCTTAATGTACAGCAGTTATCACAGTCAGAAATAGGAGCAGCGTAATTTGGTTTCCTTTAGAGATTCCTGAATGACAGGATGAAACAAAAGTAACAGAATCAAAATAAAGCTTGTGCCCCTGAAGAAGTAAGGCCTAACACATCAGGTGAGACTCACAGAACATGGTATATTAATGCAGTTGGGGATTTTGACAAGCAACTATAAAGTACTATGTTTTTAGGGCCACCAAATTCTAAATTTAGAGAACAGCTACAGCTGGTGCGAAGCCACCCTGTCAGTTTTATGATGACACCACATTGCAGCTTGTTCAGTGGCTGCTTGGAGCAGCCTTGATGGGATTTTCAGCCCTGGTCTAATCTGTCAAATGAGTCCACACACTCTCTTATCAGTCAGCAAAGCCTTCTGCAGGATAAATTTTCACTAAATACATAAACAAGGTGTAATTTTAGCATTACCTGCATCTTACATTCTGACCTTGATACAAGCCTTGTAATGCAAAAAAATAGAACCGCTACCCCTTGAAGTTTTTCTGATGCCAGAAGGAAACATATTGAAAGAGCTAACACAAAACATATTCTGGATGAAATTATCTTTTTAAATGAAACCTAACATTACAGAAGTCACAGGAAGAAGATTCTAATGAGATTCCTGGCTTTGATTTTGTTTTCATTTCATTTTAATTCTGATTTCCCCATTTGTCTGTATGATTTTGAACTGAGGGTGATCAGGGTGGCAGTAAGCACCCCTGATGGTCAGGGAACACAATCTCAGCATAGCTCTTGAGTCTGTAGAAACTGAGAAAACTGAGAACAGCAGGAAACTAAAGGTAGAACAGGAGTTTCCATCTTTCCTTAACAGCCTCCTGCCCTGACTACACCTACCCCAAGGAAAAACATTTATCCTTATCAGATAGAGTGGTGCGAGTCATCTGTCTTTATAAAACCTGTATTAGCTTGTGAGCAAGTTATCATCAGCTGAAATTATTAACAGTCATCAAAGAGGGGTGGTGAACAAACATGGCTTAGTGGCTTGTTCTTCCCCACAGCTGTCATCAGCCTGATTCCACCTCTGAGAGACCAGATTCTCCTGGCCTCAGGCTTCCCTGCGTGGAAAAGCAAAGTGTGCAAGCATTTATCTTCTTACCATTGCCCCTAAAGATCAGGCAGTTCCTGCTGAGGAGGATTTCATGTCAGCTGTGAGGCTGAGGTTAATACTTAAGTACACAAAGAGCCAAATATCTCAGGAGAACAGACTGTTCAGAACTGTATGGTGAAAATGTTAGTATTATAATTCAGAACATCTTAATATTTTTATTTTGTATCTGGGAAATAATAGGACTCATATAATTCATATAAATTAGATCAATTTGGGTTTTGATCATCAGGAGCTGAGGACAACATGTAGGATGAGCGTCACAAAGCCGGCACGTTTAGATGCCAGTGAATACCAGGAGCAGTAGAAGAGTCGGCTGAGGATCCTTCTTTCTAACTGACCTTGATTTTGAATGTACTGGGGAAATTCTAGGAGACTGGTAGAACATTTCTGCTCTGCTAGGATATAAAAAGTTGAAGTGACTTGAATGAGATAAATTTATTCTAGCAGTGACCAGAAGTGTGGAAAAAACATACTGGTAGAGACAACAGGGGGTGAGAGCACTCCAAGAATTAATGGTAGGCACTGAGTGTCGGTTGTCGTGTGCTTTCTGAGACTTGCCAAAGGAATCTTATTTCACCATTTTGAATTACAGGTTTGTACAGGTAAACGTGGAGATGTAACACACTTAGATGATTGCAAGGGGGTTAATTTTGTGCTGTGTAAAACCTGATGAAAATTTAGCAGTATAACATGTCAGAAAAGTGCGTGCTAAGTGGTTTAAAACTGGCTAATTCAGCAGTTCCCATTAATACGTATTTTTTTTTAGTTAGCTCTTCCCCCTATATCTCAAGTATATGTCCTAGCCTGTACTCTCTCTCAGTGTTTTCTAACATAGAATTCAGTAGCTCTAGAACTAGAAGGATGTGCCTGAGAGTGGAGCTGGAGCTACATCCAGCAGAACATGGGTGAGATGGGAACAGCACAGTAAAAGGTAGGTCTGAAACACAGGGTAAGCAGTACTTGGCACTGAAGCTGGGGGAGCCTGGGTTTGCTACAAAGTGCTAAGCCACAGCCAGACTTCTCAGATGGGACCTACCTTCAACCAAAAGTGAGCTCCCTGTGCAATCCTGCAGCAAACAAACAAACAAGTCTACTATATCCTTGACTTCTTGATACAGGTACAGGCTTGACAGGAATAAAGTAAGCAGGAGAAGAAAGACAGTATTTACAAATTGTACACAGGATTGGTATGGTAGGTAATCCTCATCCTGATAAAGCTGATGAAAAATCAAAGAGGGCAGAGAAGCACAAAAATTACAAGGGCAAAATGCTTTTCATAGAGAGATGGAGAGTTCCACCTGTTTAGCTTGTCAACAAGAAAAGTGAGAGGTGACTTAATTACAGCATATAAGTGCTTCCCCAGGCAGAAAATACTAAGTAGTTATCACTTCTCTCAGCTTGCAGAGAAAGGCAACAACAGGATCCAGTGTCTGAAAACTGGAGCCAGACAAATTCAATTAGAAAATCGGCTCAGCCTTAGGACAGTGGAGGCAACTGCTTATTATGACACGTGACCAAGAAGAGATGGTTCCACAGAGCAAGACAGGATGGTTTGCAAGAAGATATTCTTTAGCCAAAACTGAGAAGTTTCACTCAACTCTGGGAAATACAAATGCAATTTAGTGATTTCTAAGAGGAAAGATTAAATGGTCAAGAACCTACTCTTAAAAAACCCTACTTTTTAGTCTATTTTTCTCAATTCATGGATGTCTGTCAGATTAGGAGAACCAGGGGAGATCTTTCCAGTCTCTGCAGGCTAACAAAAGAGCCATTCATATTTGAAAGGAAAATGGCCAAGAATGATGTGCTAGGAGGACAATCTGGAAATCTTACAACTCTTGTTCAGTTCCTTCATATTGGTAAGTAATCATGCAACTGTCCTGTTAGTTAGGATGTCCAGGAGAAGAATGTAAAAGACCAACTTTAATTAGATTGGAGATTGAATTAATAAAATTACATTAAACCCTTGGCTCCACCGGTCACGAGCACAGTATTAATACCCAGAAGGGCAACCTTGCAGGATTAGACAGGGAAGGGGAAAGACAGACAGCTTACTGGCATGAGAAGGGGGGGCAGAGTCTGACGCAGGAAGACAGAGTTGGCACAGAATCTCTTGGCTGTGGATGAGGGGAGGTGGGCAGAAGGCAGCACACAGACCTGCAGTGCCAGTCCCTGGAACGAGGCAGCACAGCAGGGAAGCTGCCTAGAACAGGAGGGAAGGTGGCCAATAGCACACAGAAAACTGCAGGGAAGTTGGAAGATGCAGACGCACCTCAGAGCAATAACATGTGAGTCCATTGACTTATTCAAGAGAAGCAAAACTATTATGTACAGAAAGACTCCCCCTGCTTTCCTCTCAGAAGCGATTACAACTACAAAATCTGTTAGAGCTACCTACCTCCCCTCGCCTGCTACCGTCATCGCTGTAAAAGCAGGATGTCCTGCTGTGGCAAAGCCAAGCTGCAGGGAAGAGCTTGCTCCTGGATCTCAGCAGCTGTTGCCACAGTGCTCTCACAGCAAGAATCTTATCAGAAAAAATCTGAACAATCCAGCACAGCAAGCGAAAAGCTTTTCAGTGCTCTTAAAGGCTCCACTGAAATGCAGAGATAAAACATTTAAGTATCTCACGAACTCAGGCATTCCTGACTCACTGTGGCACAGCTTTTGAGGAAGAATTCCAGGCAATTATGGAGGTGAGAATAGACTAAATGTACACCAAAGCTAAATAGCTGCCGAAAGACATTTAAAGGCTCAAGCAACTCAAGTGATAAGCATGAATATTCCTTGTATTAACATATGTACGTATAAAGGTACATCTGTTTATTAATCCTGTTTAGGGAGTTGGTGTCTCTCTTTGGAGAGTTTGTTATTTTAATTGTTAACTTTTATTTGAATGGAGGCATGGGGGAAGAACAGAAAGGAGGACAAAATGGTCCTACACATTCACTCACAGCTCCCTGTCAACACTGGCAAGCTGCTCAGGAAAGATATTGTCTAGATGCCTGTGAAATTTCATTGTATCTGAAAGAATTGTATTAATTATAATACACAACTGCTAGTTTACAGCAACTTCTAAATGCTTGATTCTAGGCAGCATATGGTGGGGGATAAAAGTTCTTTGTTTCTTAAATGTCTTTCTGTATCAAGATGCTATTTTTTAATCGCAAAGCAGGAAGTTAATCATAGAATAGTTTGGGTTGGAAAGGACCTTAATGATCATCCAGTTCCAACCCTCTTCAATGGGCAGGGACACCTCCCACCAGCCCAGGCTGCCCAAGGCCCCATCCAACCTGGCCTTGAACACCTCCAGGGATGGGGCAGCCACAGCTTCCCTGGGCAACCTGTGCCAGTGTCTCACCGCTCTCATAGTGAAGAAATTCTTCCTTATGGCTAGTCTGAATCTGCCCCTCTCCAGTTTACATCCATTGCCCCCTGTCCTATCACTATAAACCTTTATAAACAGTCCCTCCTAAGCTTTCTTATAGGTCCTTCAGGTACTCGAAGGCTGCTCTAAGGTCTCCTTTTAGCCTTCTCTTCTCCAGGCTGTACAGCCTTGATTTGCTGGCCACATTACTTTTGGTGCAGCCCAGGACACAGTTGGCCTTCTGGGCTGCGAATGCACATTACCGGTTCACGCTGAGCTTCTCATCAACCAGCACCTACAAGTCTTGGTGGTGATGGAGGTGTTCACTGTTTTGGTGTTGGCTTTTTGGAAGCCGGTTTGTGCTTTTCTTCATCTGCCAGAAGCAGGCCTGCAGCTGTAGCATAGGTAGAACCGGGTAACCGCCCCCTGCAGTGGTGGTGAGGCTGTAGCTGTCAGGTGCCCATTACCATGCGGGTTACACAGCAATGACTTGCTACCTTTCCCTTTGCAAGCTATGGTGGTAAGTAGCAAGCAGCAGAGATGATTGAGCTTCAGAGAAGTTTTTCAGCTCTAGGGATGAAGGCTGTTATTAGCTTAGAATCATAGAATCACTAGGTTGGAAAAGACCTCTTGGATCACAAAGTCTAACCATTCCTATCTGCCACTAAACCGTGTCCTTGAGGGTCTTGTCTACCCATCTTCTAGAAACCTCCAGGGATGGTGACTCAACCACCTCCCTGTTAGCAGAGCTGATAGAACCTTTAACTATTGTTTGGATCCAAGTGAGGGGCTGGCACATTGCCAGGAGAACAGATTTGTTGGGGGTGAAAGGCAAAGAGAGCCAGGTAGCCACTTCGCAACCACATGCGTGCTTGCAGAGGAGTTGTTGCTGTGGATTTGTGTGAACACAGCAGGGACAGTGCAAACAGATCCAAGTCCAGTGGATAATATGGTTCCCCAGCCACTAAGTGAAGATGGATGTTACGTTTGAGATCAATTTCTACCCCTTGGTTTTGTTTGTCACAGATGTAAATAACCATATTTTACTGAAGGACAGCAGAGCATCCAGACATGCTGCTGAGCAGAGGCCGGTGCCAATATTGCCTGAGTAGCCCCATCCCAGTACATGCACCCAGCTGCCTGGAGCCAGCTCTGGGTCCCCAGCCTTGTGCTGCGTACCTACCACAAGGTTTTCAACTCACTTTGATGAATGCAAAAAAGAAGCCATGCTTAATTTAATACTTTCAGCTCTGACAGTTGGTTACAGCAAGTAATAGCTGGGTGCTGAATTAATTTTTGCCCTCTCAAGCTGTGTACTTTCAAGTGTGACACAAAACACGTCACTATTTACTGCACAGTTTGAAGTGATACTGCCAGGACACATTGGCTTCTGTTGCTGCTTTTCGGAACCTAAACTTTTACAGCCAAATCAAGCCTTAAAAGTCTACAGACTAACAGATGTGTAAGGAAATTCTTTGAGGAAAAAAAAACCATCAGAAGAAATCTATCAGAAATTATTTCAAGTCCATCCTTTGAAGTCCACCAGAAACCATTTGAAGTTGATAAAACACAAATTAACATTTCCTGTTAGTGTTTACAGCAACAGCACAGTGGGACAGAGACACCCAAACTGCAAAAGCTTATTTATATAAATGAAAACATTCCCACTAGAGGGGAATGCAAATTAAATAGCAGGAGTTAAAGGAAAGCCAGGAAGATTTTGATCTGATAGCTAAAAAATAATTTAAAAAAACCAACTGAAGTACAAACTCTTTCAGACAGCATAAGATTCTGCCCTGACCTGCAGCCCATAGGTTTTATCTCAAACCTGTGCCTGAGTTTGTGTCAACTCTCCATGTTTCCCCCACAGGCTTTAACTGTCACAGCTGATACTGAGTTAGTGAAGAAAGATTTTTCTAAGGCAGAAGAAATAAACTCAGATATTCCTTTCACCCTTCTGCTTTCAAATGAGTTAAGAAGTTTGGATTTTCACACTATAATATAAAAAAAAAAAATCTAAATCTTGTCTTACTCTTCATGATTTAATTCCCTACTTTTTAAACACAAAAATGCAAGTTGATTAGTCTAAGTATACATTCCCTCTCTGTGATTCATAACAGGCCCATTTTTACAGCAGGTTTCCCACCCCTATTTTAATAGTTATTGACAGCAAATAGCAAATTCTTGAATGGAGAAACTTGTTTTCCAACTGCATGGCCAGAGTCCATCTGGGGAAACCTCTGAAGTCACCGTGATTTCCAGCTGCCAGGCAGAGCTCTTGGAGTCACCTGCATCTCCTCCCATCCATGAAAAAGGAGGTAGCACAACTCCCTTGTCAGCTTCTGGTTTGATTTTCAGACTTGATTTTCTGCATTGGTTCACATTATTGATGGGCTTTCTGGGGCACAGATATCTAGAAATTAGATTTGATATACCCAGGAGGCCAAAAGTGCTGCTAATGGTTGGCACCTAATTTAGATGCACAGTGATAATGATTGAGATTCAGAGATGGTCTCTCCTGCTGTAGGTGGAGGGGATCTCTGTCTCAGAGTGGCTTTGTGCTGAGTGGCCCAAGTCACCCCCAGAGAGATGTGAAGGTCAGACTGGAGATGGCCAAGATCAAGTTAAGATGTGTCAAACGATCAAAACCATCTCATTTGTGCTAACAACGAATGGTCTTGCTGCTTTGTTGTGGGCAACCTGAGACACATGCTGTAAAAACCTCACACTCAGTTTTCTTCTTTGGAAAGTAAAGCAGCTCCATGAATTCCCTAACAGCCAGGGTAAATAAATCCTTTCCTTTTCTAACACAGCCCTCTCAAATTAAAACATGCAATGGTTTTCTTGCTTTCTCTGGCCATTGTTTCACTGCAAGACACGAGGGAAGTGCCACACAGACAGATATTGCTGAATTTGGTTTTGCCTCATTGAATTTTTACGGATGATTACCCTCAAAAAACAGACTATTAATAGGCCTGTGTCTGAATGCTTAACCACATGAGGCTTCATCTGCTACATTCAGGCTGCTTTTTGACGGATTGCTATTCCATCAACTAAAAATCCTTTGGGCTATGAACCATTTGCCCTAAAACTAATATTTAAAATGTATATCACAGGGGAAAATAGAGTAGTACATTGAAGGGGTGGGAAAAAAATTACACCATAGACAAAGAGAAACAGATCCAATATTCTAGTAATATAAATCCATGTAAAACAAAAGTCTCTTGAGCTGCAACTTGCTTTAGTGATGCTAAAAGTAGTATGGATTATTTAAACAGATTTTGTAACCGCTGTTGTTATTATATAAACTACATTACACTAAGATATGTAGGCTTTGGTGGGTAACTTACAAAAAGAAAAAGATTCCAAAATGCTCTAGATTTCAGAAGCAATCTGCGAAGCTGTCCTTTAATCATTACTCCTGCTCTAAATACCCACTGCACACAAACAAAAAATTTTGGTTGCAACATAAAAATGAATTTCAACTGCCTTATCAGTTTTGTAGTGCATAATAAACAGATCTAAATAAAATGACTCATTATTTTAATTAACCAGCAAGAAACTTGATTTGAATACCAGTTTCTAACATGTTTTACATATTTTCATAATTTGACAGAGAAAGTTTAGCATTGTTTATTGGAAATCTTGTAATGCAAATATCCAACTAAATATAGTCTTTATGCTAGGTTTGGTATTTCTCTTTCCTACTAAAAGTGTATCTCTGCACATTTGTGTACAGGTATATTGC
The DNA here is from genome assembly GCF_032191515.1 of Phaenicophaeus curvirostris. NCBI lineage: Eukaryota > Metazoa > Chordata > Aves > Cuculiformes > Cuculidae > Phaenicophaeus > Phaenicophaeus curvirostris. The sequence goes on along the minus strand of NC_091392.1, from coordinate 39,251,029 downwards.
TTAGCACACGTATTCATGATCTAATTTTTTTTTTACTCTTGATATTTAATAAGAGAAGAATCATGATGCAAGACTTCTAAGTTAAATGTATAGAGGAAATAATTAATCTAATTTTTAAAGTGCATTTTAAAAACAAAACCATCTTATAGGGGCTTGTTTCACACACAAATTTCAAAAAAACCAATTTTTTTTCCTCAAAACCCTACTTCGATTCTGCCCTTTGTGTTTATCATGTGTAAGACCACCTGTAAAATTTACCAGTCTGAGAAATTATGTTGTATGGGTTAAAGTGACTCAAAAATACAAGTGAAGGCCAGACCTGGTTTTGGCTCCTCAGCAAAGGGAAGTCTCTAAGGGCTCCAAGATCCTCTGTGGGCTGAGTCCATGCTCCTGCTGCCAGCTGGGAACGGCACAAACAGCAAACACACTTGTTCCTGGACTTCATGCTGAAATTTGGTTGGAAGGAAGAGTCATCATTAGCTCCAGTGCATGGGCGCTGCTCTACTTGGGAACTAGAAGGTGGTGTTCAAAGCCTACCACGTCTCCAGGAGGAAATCCCTGCTGGGCACTTCTCAGCTGGCATGCGTTGCTCTGATCTCTTCCACCGAGACAGGCTTTCCCCTCGGCATAATGCAGCATTTACTGTAGGATTTTCATGAGCAACCTGAAGTGCCATTTAAAGGCTGCCACTGTCCCCCTACCTTGAAGTATCTGCTTTTCTACACTCCTCGCAAACATCATGTGATGGGAGAACCTTTAGACTTGCCATTGGTTGAACCTTCTAGCAAAGCAAGGATCTAACCCTTGTCTCCCTCTTTGTTGCCAGCAGGATAACAAGCCTCACAGAATTAGTAACTCAAAGGTTTTATCCCAAATGCATCACAGCTGTGGACAATACAGCCCTCCTTGCTGGGCCGATGACTTCCAACTGTATCCAAAACAATTATCCCCAGAATCCCCACTCCAGATTGCCTCCCAGCATCACCCTTAGCAGGAAATATTGCAAAATTTGAAGCCTGAGCTTATATGACCTGGAAATGTGAGATTGTCAGTATCTGAATGCTCTCCACGTGCATCTCCGAGGTGGGCACAGTATGGAGGAGTCTGTAGTACAGAACAGGCTGGGCAGGAGAGGACAAGGCCTCCTCTCCTTCCAGCTCTCTGAAACTGCCCAGGATGCCCTTACCTGCCAAAGATACCTTACCTCTTGCTATAGCCAGAAATGGTTGAGAAATGTTAACCCTTTGCTGCAAGCTCTTCAGTGCAATGCTAGTGCTGCCTTTCCCCTCAATCTGGTGAAGTAACATTTTGCCATTTGGAATTACATTGGACTCATTGGCTGCTTTCAACATCACAGCCAATATCAAGTCTGGAGAGCATTGAACAGTGTTATTTGTAGTCACTAACAGCATAGGTCTTCTGTCTGAAAGGCAGCTTCCACCTGCTCCAGACCTGTGCAGCCAGGGCAATTTTTGGGTCTTAAGGTCAAAATCTGGAGGCTTTTTGAGCAGCGTGCCCTGATGGTTTCCGTGGATGGAGCCCACTCTTGTTACTTTAATGCTGTGTTACGCTGACTGGGGCTGTTGGACTATCAGAGTCTTGATAAACTCTGCTGGCAGAATCACGCACAGTGATGGGGACTGGCTTCCTCAGCAAGCGGGTTGGATGTGGCACACTGGAGGTGCTCGTGACCAGCGGTGCAGCTGCCATGTGGCCTGTGCTGCAGAGCCACGTTGCACACCCCAGTATTCATAGAATTATACAATATTTGGGGTTGGAAGGCACCTTAAAGATCATCCAGTTCCAACCCCCCTGCCCTGGGCAGGGACACCTCCCACTAGATCAGGCTGCCCAAGGCCCCATCCAACCTGACCTCAAACACCTCCAGGGATGGGGCAGCCACAGCTTCCCTGGGCAACCTGTGCCAGTGCCTCATCACTCTCATCGTGAAGAAATTCTTCCTTATGTCTAGTCTAAATCTGCCCCTCTCCATATTATACCCATTGCCCCTAGTCCTATCACTATCAGCCTTTGTGAACAGTCCTTCTCCAGGTTATTGTAGCCCCTTCAGGCACTGGAAGGTCACTATAAGATCTCCATGGAGACTTCTCTTCTTCAGCCTGTCCTCATATGGGAGGTGCTCCAGCCCTCTGATCATCTTTGTAGCCTCCTCTGGACCTGTTCCAACAGCTCCGTATCCTTCCTATGATGAGGATTCTAGAACTGGACACAACACTCCAGTTGGGATCTCACAAAGAGGAAGAGGGGAAGAATCACCTGTTGTTATTGGGATCCTCACACGGGGAGATGGTCTCCTGAAACTCCTTTCTCCATCATTCTCCACCCTAATGTCTCATGGCCAGTTTTGGCAGTATGGGGCAGAGAGGTGCAGCCCCGGGCAGCAGCGATGGAGGGTGCTGAGCCCCATTTGTGGGAAGGGCTCTCCGCCAATGCATGGGGCTGAGCTGAGCCATCAGCACAGCAATACCCCGGAGGGAGCTACAGCAAAGGGCTGCGCTGGACCAAGGGGATATGGAAAGCTACAACTTTAAAATAAAAGTAAATTTCAGAACTCCATTGTTCCTGGAAGAAGTAATTGTCTCCTTTTCTTTGAAAAGTCACATTTAGCACAAGGGGAATATTCCTTTCAATGGTTCAGTTGCACTTGGTTGAACACACCATCTGTAGTGACACTTGGACAACTTGGCATTTAAAATGTCATTTAGACCAGAAAGCAATGGAGTCTGAATACCGAGGCAGATGTCATCAGCAAAGGTGAATTGCCAGAGTTGAATCAGGTTATTGATAAAAAGACTGAATTGCAGAATCATTTACACAGAGCCCTGTGGAAGACCGCTGATTTTTTCTGCATGTGCTTTATCTCCTGTACATGCCTTTCAAAATCTACCTTGGAGAAACGACGTTACAAGACATTTCAGTGAAATTCTGTGTTTAAAATCCAGCATTTGTGGTTCCTGCTGATTAAAGCAGGATGAGCAGGTTTCTGTCCTCTCCAGAAACTTACGGTTTCCAAAACAAGCTACTGAGTCCTAGGTTTGCCCCAGTCCAGCAGGGCAGGAGGACGAGCCCATTTTCCTGCCCTTCTGTGGAGCAGCGCTGCACACAAAACTGTTCAAAACTTGCTTATTCCCTCAACATTTCTGTTCTGGCTGACAACAAAAGGACAAATCGGTTCCAAAGCCTCTCTCTTCAGCACAGAAGGTGTATGAAGAGTTATTGCATCCCTGTCTGTCCCCTGAATACAGAGGCTCATTCCCAACTGTGCCTCCTGACAGGTGTTTAGGCTGCAATCCAAACAATCCATGGGACAAAGAAGGAAGATAAATGAAATTGGTAGAAAACACATTAAAAAGAAGTAGAGGCTAAAATCAATAGAGTTAATTGCTCTACTCAGGTTTGTGCCCATAGGGCAAGTACAGATGAATGTTAGTAATGAAGATCTTCAACAGCACTGGGGGAAACTTGGTTAAGGTCAAACAATTTATCAAGATGAAAATGTTGAAAGAGTTCCCTCCACAACACGCTGCTCAGTGTGGCTCAAATTGCTTTTAAGCTGTGCTCAGTACTTTTGTCACCCTAAAGAAAATTAAACATTGTCCTTTTTCAATTAGGTAGGTTAGGAGATCTCAGTAAGAGCTACTTCCTACTAATTTAAAGACTAGAACTAGTTTAAAGCAATTAAAGCTAAAAAAATCCCACCTTTAAATAATGAATTAATATGGAATTTGATTTAATAAGGAAGCAACTGTGGGTTAAATGACCCAGTCAGGCAGGGATGAGAAGGAAAAGAAGCCGGCACCGAGCAGCAGTGCAGCTGCTGGGGCGTCCATTAGGGAGTAAAGTAGGTTTTCCCTTCTTGCCACACAACTCCAAGCATGTGATATATTCAAAACATTTAATGATTATAAGTCTCTATTGGATGCAACTGTCAAGGCGCTGGCAGCAGAGGCTGGGGCTGTCCTGTGTGGGACACAGCCAGTTCCAGGCAGCTCCAGTCTGAGCCCTCCAGCGAGCACTCTCCCTGTCTTTATCTCATGAGCTTTCCAATTTCTCTCCCTTCCACTTGAGGTGGTTGAGCCAGTGAGGGGCTGAGTGGGCATCTCACCACTGTCCCTTATCTATAGACTAGGTCATCTGATACAGGATGCCTTGTGGAGAGGGCAGAATATTAGCAGGCTGCAATGAGAATCAACCAACCACAAGATACAGAAAAAAACAACAGCTCCAACCAACCCTCTTTCAAATGTGAACTTGCTAACTTCACACTTTTGAGAATAGGTTCTGGTACATTTTACTACTCTAGCTCCCCAAAAAGTGCGCATTCGCAAACTTCCAAGGACATTTAAAGTCACAGCAGAGCAAACAGACCATCCCAAACCCTTATGAGAACATCGTCTAATGAACTGCAACAAAAGAGAAGCCAGAAAACAGATTTGTGTGACTCCTTATGGCTGAGTTCCCTTAGGGGGCAAGATGTCATTCAATTACTGTAGCCTTACAAGTTTTACATTATGTATCATACCACACTGTAATACAGTAATGCATGCATACTCATGCACAAAGAAATTATGAGTAAAAACTATAATTCTTGACTGGTTTTATTCCAATTTGTCTTATAAATATTTAAAGAGATGAATTCCTAAACCAGTACATGAACAGTACATTATTTGCCATGCAGAGATTATCATAGCATAATGTTAAAATTGAGAATCCTGTATTTCAAATTTGTATTTGTATTTGGATGAATGGTACAAATGTGAGAAGCATCTGTCACAAGAATGGTTGTCACACTACAAAGAGTTTGAAAGCTGCTTACGTGAAGACAAGAGCCACAGAGAATGACAGAAAGCCCAGTATTTTGATGAGATTATGACCTGTCATGTATTCTGTCCCTTAGCTCTTTCAAATGTTTTCTCACTTGTTTCCCCCCTCAATTCAATAAAGTAAACTACAGCTGTTATAGGAGGCTTTTATTTGAAGAAGACCAGTGAAAATACAATTTACACTGAAAGCCAAAGCTGAGGCAAGTCACATTTTTTGTTGTTATTTGCTAGGTGTCGTAGGTGGGATCCACTCCTGTATCTTCTTGCGAGTAGTAGAGTAAGGTACGTACTGTCCAGGAGTGCCACTCAGGTTGAATTTATGGTTCTCCCAGATAAATTTCCGAGCAACTGGTGGATGAGTAGTTGGAGGGTCATCTGTCATTGAGTGAAGCCAGCGATGCCTTAAGAGGAAAAAGACACCTTGTTATCAACAAACATTATGTGATCTGTAACAAGCCTTTCTCCTGATTCGCGAAGGTTCTCCTCCATAGAGACACTACGTATTTCTTTTGAGAGGGAGGGGGAAAAAATTTAATCCAGCATGACTTTAAATGAGACTACAGATACTGATTTAGAGTAATTTATCAGTTATGTTTGTGTAATAACAGTTCTGCTTCCAAGCAACTGAAAACGCACCTGAGTTTGAATTTCCTGTTCCTTCGTACACTGAGTATTTGGGCTGAGAGTATTTAATTGTTGCATGTTTGTATGTTCTTAACTAGTCAGCCAGGCCAAAGCAAGTAAAATAAATGACAAAACTACCAGGTTTGGGGTTGTTGTTTGGGTTTTCTTTTTGTTGCATTTGGGTTGTGGTTTATTTTTGTTTGTTTGTTTTTAATTACCGAAGACTACACAACTTCAATACCATCTCCAAAACATTCATGAGTCTACCACTTGGGATATAGATTAATGATGCAAGTTCACCTAAATGTTTACTGACTGCACAATAAAATGATTAATACCAATCAGTAATGGGGTAATTACCAAGTGATTACAGTGATTATCCTTCACCTATGAACTAAATGTCATTTGTCCCCTGCGCAAACAACATTAATGATCAGGTAAAGTATTTTCCATAACAATTTACTGAAACACTACAGCAGGGATCAACTGAATTGATTTCATCCCATTTCTATTTCAGTGCCCAAAAGCAACTTTCAAACCTGAATAACATTTTAATTATCTGCCAGTTTACATGCACTTCACACAGTCTGCCCAGTTACAGCAGAAATTTGGTTATGAGGTTTTTAGCAAGCTTATTTATTTTTTACTGAGGTAGAATTAGAGGCTTCTCTAAACAGCTTTTGCCAAAGACTTGACCTAAAAGTTAGAAGTCTTCTAATCCAGTTGTTATTAGAAATTTTAAAAATTATCTTCAGCCTACAACAAAACAAAATCACAATAAAAGTAGAGAGAAACAGACTGACAAGTCAGTTCTAAATCTGAAGAGCTCTACAGAAGGTTGATTACCCTTTCAGTTAAATAGCTTCTAGACATTTATTTCAGGAAAAGAAAAACTCACAGCTTTGGATATAACTTTAGTACAAAATCTCACTTTATAATAAAATAAAAAAAGTCAGCCACATGTTCATGTTCTGCAAGTAAAAAACAAACAAAAAGCCCAAAGAAAAGCCACAAGTTGTAGGACTTGAGGACTGCCAGGAAACTGGTTGAATACCAGACTGGATGGCACCATAAGGATGTTTCCAAAATAAGAAGGAAAAGCTTGTTTAGAGGTAGGGAATGGCCTCCTGTGGGAAAAATCATCCACCTCATGAGTCTGAAAGTTATGCACAGGTTCAGATGAAATGACCCAAAGCAACGCAGATGGGAGGGAGACCCCCTTCTCTCACCCTCCCCCCCAGCTTTGGAAATCCAGTATCATTTGAAGCACACATCTTCCACTACTTCTATTAAAAAAAAAAAAAATTTGGGGTAATGTTTCTATCTAGAAGAAGGTGGCCATGCAGCAGTACTAATCACATCGTGGTCTGAGGATACAGGTCAGGCCTTGGTTGATTCTAAAGCTGGTATAACCAGCCTCTGAAATGCCCTGGGCATGTCCCACAAAGCTCCGACCGTAGGTGAATTCCTTTTCTCAATTCACAGCCACTAGAAGAGTTCTGTGTACTACAGGTGGGCTTCACACTATCTGAGAAATCACATTTCCTACGATGGCCAGTATCAAAGACGGCAGAAAAGCTGTAAAACAGCATATATGACAAGGTTGGGAATCACATGCTTATACCCGACAAGCTGGTTCTCCATCGCTAACACAAAGAAACACAGTTTGTGGCATGGGAGGAAGGGAAAAAGAACAGTCCATGTGCCCACAAGCACTCTACCAATTCTGACTTAAGTACCGCAATTCAAAATGCTCATAGTATCAGAACAGACTCAGTTTGTCAAACCTGCTTACCATAAAATATAGAGGGAACATAAACAAACCCACTTTCATCTAGTGACGCTTCTGGTAACAGTGGATAGGGATACTGAAAATGAAACCCTATTTATGCACCTGCCACCATCCTTCCCCAAGCTACACAAACCAACAGGACAAACTAAAAAATGGGTGGAGCACAAGAACTGTTTTAAACCTCAGCTAAAACCAACTAGATTTCAAGCTCACATGACGTCTGGCACCTATTTCAAGACAAGTGTACTTATGTACTTACTCCTTGAAACATCAGAAAAATCATCACAGTATTAACTTATTTACTCATTTAACACAGAAGATGGAATAGTGTTGTTCTGTCATTTAAACTAACTTTTTTTGCTGCTTTTCTAAGACTAAATCCATAAAGTCTTGCAAAAAACAGTGATTTGGAGTAATTAACATATTTACTTCAAGATTTTCTTATGTTCTATACTATCAATATGAAACTGGGCTCAAATTTAAACGTATCATCAAAGCCAATCCTTGAACCCCATTTTCTCACTGAAAAATGGAAATAAAATTACTCACCTATGAGACATGTCAATACAGTCACAGGTACTGAAGTACCTGAAGAAATTTCAGAAGTTTGTTTAAAAGTCTGTTCACTATTAAGTATCTTTAATAGAGCTTAAGAGTTCCAGGGCTTAAGTGTCATTGCAACAGATTCTCCTTGGAAACTCAAGTGGTGGTTTATAAAAGCATTTTGATTTGCAAAGAGTCTGTTCTCTTAAACAAAAGCTCCAGCTCTCCACTTATGCAACTTACACAAAAAAATGAAAACTTTATTTTGACAACATCACTCAAAGAGTCCTTTGAAGCCCTGATGTCTCATAGATTTCACTTCCAGATGCTCAAGAAAAGCCCTTCCTGCACTAGATTGAACAGCATGAAAAAAGGAGATTTTGATGTTTTACAGATGGCCAGATTTCTATACAAACTCTGCCTATAAATCCAGATATGGAAAAATGGGATTCAAAAAGCAATTAATGACTTAAAACCTACAAAGCAGCAGACAACTTACACAGAGCAAAGAAAATCAAGACAGCAGAAGCTCTGAAGAGGCTGAGGCAGGCTCCTGAATGATAGAGCAGAGTCACTACCAACCAGACTGAGGCTAGCAAAGCCTCTGGACTTTTCCTTGGGTAAAGAGATGACACACGCCTCAAAGTAGCTTCAGCTGCTCTCCAAACTATGTAGAATTTTCTCCCAAGTCAGATGAATATTTAAAAGCAGGGAGATTTCAAACTGAAGCTATAAGAGCTCAGAGCCAACTATATGATGTACAAGCTTTCAAACAACTGATGCTACACAACTCTGTAGCTACCACCATATGGGCCTCTGCAAGGTTCAGGCACCATCTACGTCAAGTTCAGGACGTTTGCCAACTTGCTAACATCAGTTTTCTCAACAAGCTAACTGTGGTGCAATAAGACAAAAGAGAAGTGAAGATGTGTGTTACAGTGAAAGGGCAAAAAGTACTTCAGTGCTTTCCCAAGTACTTCAGGTGAAAAAGAAATCAGGAATTTAACTGTGATTGGCATGAAAAAAAAAGCTTTTTTTTTTTTAATTTAGATAATCTTCACTTATTCTTCCAGGTCTATGTATGGGAAGAGAAGGAAAAAGGGAGAAGAAGAAACAAATTTTTATTTGTGTACACATGGGAGAGAACTTTGATTTCTCATGCAAGCTTCTAAGGTAACATTGTAAAGTAATGAGACAGCACTCTATTTACTTGAAAACACCACACCAGCATTCAATCTAGTTATAAAACTCACAAATTTATCATGAAGCTACTGAAAGGATGGAAATCTTACTCCCCCGTTCCTTTTCAATTCTATCTTTTTAGTTTCCTCTCACAGGCAGACTTGAAAAGCAGCAGTTTTACAGGAGAACAGCACATTTCCTCAAATTTCTTGGTGAGCTGGCACTTCAAGTCAGAGATGCTACATTTCTCCCTCCTTCAGCTGTCAAATCAACCAACAAAGAGGATGCAGACCATTAAACTGATGTTACATCTGAAATTTTTCACTGTATGAAGTTAGCAATCCCAAAGCTCCTTCCAAGGATGTGAGATTTGCAACATAAGGAAATAAGCATCAAAGTGTAGGGCAAACATTGTACATACACAGGGCAATGCTGGCAAAAGGAAGCATCACTGCAAAAGGAGAAAACTATTCTGAAATTAAAGTTGTTCTTTCCCCACAGGACATAACATATTGAAAGAACAAATTATTTTTAACTAGTTTGTATACATAAACCATCTGATTAACCCTCTGTCAATTTGTTTTTGCAAAGTATTTGACTAAAACACAATCCAAATTACATTAAACCAGATGGTAAATTATAAATGAATAGTGTGCAAGCAGCCTCAAAAGGCTTTGAATGTGATGCAAGAGAAGCACACATCTAGCATCCAGCAGGACAAAAGGCCTTGACTTGTGTGGACTTTATATATTCTCAAAAGGACCTTATTCCACAGCACAAACTTGCCTGAAAGCAGAAGATTGGGTTCCGAACCCCTCACCCCAAGGGCTCAAGCTGAACCTCCCAGAATCCTCCAAATACATAGTTGTGCTCTTCCAAATTCCAGCTACAGGAGTATCCTGATCACTGAATAGCACATAGCGGGTCTAGGACAACTCTCTGGAAGAACAGCTCTGACCCTAAGCCTGACCCTAACTCTAATGGCTGTCCATGGAGAGCCATCCCTTCCTGGCACATAGGAGCCCGCAACAGGAATAAGAAGATACAGGGGGATCATGAGGTGTAAACATAACCTGAAAATCAAGACTGATATAGGAAATTCTGGGGGAAAAATTGCTATCCGTTCCTCTGGTCCCAAAAAAATTAAGGACAGTAAGATACTCAGTCCTCTCCATCCACATTGTTTCAGTAGAAATAACCAAAAAACCCTGAGATGCAAGGAACAATGAATGAAGAAATACAAGTCTGGAAGGGATTCAGACACTCTGCATTTGCTTCAGACCCAAGGAAGCATCAGCTAAAGTCACGTCTCTCCCAGCAGACAACTGCTTAAGTTGTTATGGAACTGCTCTAATACTGGCTTGCTCATCTTCCCAAACCAGGTTGCATCAGTGAAGATGAGCAGAATTTTTTAGTGGTAAGGATAGTAATGTCCAATTTGCAACAGCTCCTCTGTAATTTAAACCTGCTGCTTCCTATTCTACCCACCACCTATCTGAAAGACAGATTATGCTTTTCCCTTCCTTAAGAGATTAAATGCTTCAAATCACACCCATAGTCATTTCCTCTCCTTTCTAAGCAACATCAAATCTTTCCAACTCTTTTAACAGGTCTGACTGTTCCTGCTGCTCTTCCCTAAGCTTCTTCCACTGGTCAAGCGCTACACTCTCTATAAGCTTTCCTAGCAATAAGTGGAAAGGATTAGCCACTTTGCATGAGCGCAGGCAGTAATTCTTTCTACTTCTCAAGATGGCACACACTCTTCCGAGTAGTACAACGTGGAACTACTCAGCTTGCCATCCTCATAAACCCAGATCACCTTGCAGCACTGCTAGCTGCTCTCCTGTACACCACAAACAGGCTGCTGGTGCACAAGAGCAGGGTTCCTGCCCTCTGCCTCTACACCCAGCCCTGCCATTTCCACTCCTCCTTTTCCTCTTGTGATCGCAAAGCGAGACAATGCAAAGTGCCTGTTGCCAATCTTATGAGTGCAGCTAACCTGCAAGTGGTAATGGCATCCATGAAAAAAAAAGCAGTACTGAGTTCCAATTCATCTATCTATATTTTTGCAGCCCTAATATTTCACTTCTCTGTGCAGCCTTTGATTAAAGGGGAAAAAAACCAGAACGTTACACCTAGGTCTCAGCTTGCCCGTGATCCAAATCAGCTTCTACCAGGGCTGGGGGAGAGAACCATAACCCTTATAGCCCTTATGCTAGGAAGAGAGCAAACTGCATTATTATCAAGGAGCATACATTCAAGGCAGCTCGTTTTTACTGTGAAAATTCTTCGCCTGTTAAAACACTTTTTGTACCCAGGGATTCCGAAAGGGTCACATTTTCCTCTTAAGAACCCTGGTGGGAGGTGTCCCTGCCCATGGCAGGGAGTGGGAACTGGCCGATCTCTAAGGTCCTTTACAACTCAAACCATTCTATGATAGGTGAAACAAGTATTTTGGCTTTCTAAATTGTCTAAAAGTGTTAACGATGTCTTCACGCAGGAAAAATAATAGGCCTGTTATATTGTACAGCATTACAAGAAGATCAATACTAATAATTCCCAATGCAAGTATTGAAGGAATTAAAATAAAACATCACAATTAACTTGTCTCCATCAAAGTAGAAACTATTATCTTGACTTTGAAAGATAAGAAAAGAAAACCCAGAGTAACAGAGAGGTTAAATAACACAACTAAATCAAAATAAACCACAAGCCTACATATTCTGGTATGGCAGCATTTTAAAAAAAGCAACAGTCTCAATTCCCTGTATAGCAGACACATGTCAAAACAACTCTTCTGATCTCCTTCAGACTGTGATTTCAGTACATCCGTTGTCAAAAGACATTACACCAATTATTTCAGAATACTGAAAATATTCAGTAATTCCTAAAAACAGTATCACAATATGTTACTACATGAGATGTTTTTCCTTGCTGCTTTTTCCTTTTCACCAGTATCTGACAGAAGGTAAAGTACAGCTAAATTAATTCCTATGTTATTTTTTCCAGGCAGTTGTTTTCAGAACTTTTCAGTATACCAAAAGGTCTTCTTCCAATTCACCATGCATAAAAAGCTGGGTCCACCTGAGTGTATTTGAACAACCACTCATATTTTACAATCCTGAAGGCAAACGACTGACCACAAAATTACACTTGATGCACAGTATCCATCAGACACATGGGGAAAAAAACAACCTGTAGTATGACTTATACTAAAAAGAAAAGAAAGTGGTAGTCCTGCACATCTGCTAGTGTTCGCTACACTTCCCAAGAACACAGTTTAACCAGAAGGGTAATCAGTAGTGCAATCCTAGATACAGCAGGATTTCTATGAGGACTACAAAACCATTACTAACTAGCTAGCATTACTATTAAAAAAGAAATTCTGAAATTTCAAGGTTAGCTCCGATCTTAAAGCTCAATTTAGTTTAAAGCTTCATCTTTAGGCATGACAGTTGCAAAACATTTTCTGAAAGTAACACAGCATACACAATGCAGTAAAACCTGCTTCCACTTGCAGAGGGGAATGCAACAAACCCACAAAATACTCTACTGAGATGAATTAACTAAAAGTCGGAGTCAAAAATAACTTTTTAGAAGAAGTGTTATACCCATTATAACCCAGCTGTTACAATGGCATTTAATGTACTCCCCAGTTGATCCAGCAATGACAAACTTATCTCAACTTTCCATCTGTTGAAGAGAGGGCAAATGCATTAAGAAATAAACATTTTTCACAGGTGACAGAACAGAGACTATTGTACCAACTGTCCAAATGAATCTCTTTTTTAGCAGAAGTGATTTCACACATTCTCATTTATTTCCAACAAATTTCTAGGTGCAAAAAAACCACTCACTTCCTATGTAGTTGCACAGCTCCACTGTTATGTTGACAGCAACTTGTACAGTATATTAAGTCTCAATTCAGAAGTCCACGCCTTGTTAAAAATTTAAGACTGTATATGATCAGGTGTTAAAAAAAAAAACAGTCTTAAAAGATAAGATCTTGCTTCCTCTCAAAATACTTCTACTTTTAAAGATGTACCTAAGCAGTACAGAATTACAGGACAGTGATTTAAATGTCACAAAGATAGGATTTGTATATAAGAATAAACATCTAAAGTTGCCAGGGGACATAAAAATTTATCAGCAATAAGAAAACCCCAAAACAACAAACTGAACTGAACAGCATTGCACAACTAAGTTTCCTGACAAAAACATCTTAGAACACAGGATTGTTTCATGCCCCATTGCACTGAGCAGTCTTGAAAATAATGAAACATTTACTGTTTCTTCTAGGGCAACTTTTTGTGCACTGATAGGAAAACAGGTTTTTCTACCTCACTAATTTATGTGATCTAAACAAGCTACTTAATCCTAGAAACATCACTTTGATACTCAGGAAAAAAAACCCTTTCCCAAAATTTGTAAGGATACAAAGTAAACGGCACAAACACAGGCAAATTAAAAAAAAAAAAAAGGAAAAAAAAGGCAAAAGAAGTGATTCAAAATAAAGGAAAATCTCAAAAACTGGCATATTCTAACAGCGAAAGGATAAAAACTAGAATCAAATGAGTTATTGCAGATAAAAACGAGCAGCTCCACAACAGCAGCAACATGCTAGTGTTGGAAATTCTAATGTCACTTCTAGAAAACAATGCCATTGAGGTCTTACTGGAGAAGAGAGGTAAAAAATCATTAAGTGCATTAAATTTCATTTTGAGGCTGAGAGAGATTGAAACAAAACTGACTACCTAGACAGTCTACTCATGCACTTTTGATGAGAGCCACAGTTTAGGAGCTCAGATAACCAATCTCTGCCTTTGCTCAGAACATCTATCACAGGAACAATAAAAAATAGTGTTCAGCTATGCTCACTCTAACCGAGCACCTCTTATTTCATATCACCTTTCACTGAAGTGCTATTCATAATCCTCGAGAATCGGGTAGAGATTGTTTTTGCACATATTGTTATTTCATTTGGTGGGTGTTTCTCCTGAGTTACTTAGGAAGACAAAAAAGTTCCCAACAGCTGTGTGGCCAGAGACCTTCTGAAACTCACAGATGTACCGAATTATTACTGAAATGCACAAACAGAAAATAAAACCTTGAGAAAAATTATAGTCAAGTGGCAGTCAACATACGCAGCATCCTGGCTCTTTGTTGCTTGTGACTTTTTAGAGTGTCTGTGTACATCAACTGAAACAATTATGCTGTTAATGGCTATAGATTAACGAAAGTTGTTCCATTGCTACCTTATGTTCTTTAGGTTCTTGTCTAGGATGGATAACAAAAATCCTCTTTCTACCTGTGACTGCTCAGTACTATTGTAGGCTTTGCCAAACCATTAAGATGGTATCACAGCTAATAAGGAAAACTGGAATACTGGCTTGACATGTTAATTCGGTTGGCAAAATGCTTTTCTTAGCGAGTGCTACTGTAAGGATAGTGAGCAATAAAACATTATGAATTCAGTTCAAAACTGAAAGTAACTGGTCTGAAATCTTCTGGTCATATATAGGATAGCTGTATCCAATTAAACTTTATTACCATAAAATTTGTATGCATGGGGTTTTTTTTCTAATCTTCTGCTTTGTAATACAAAAAAATATACAAGCAATTGGTCCATATTACTAAGTTAAATGATTTACCATTCAGGGGGCACCATACTTGCATCAACTTCCCAAAATGTATTTTTTCCGTTCATTTCATCAGTATAGATGACCCATCGGTGTCGACCTTAATTAAACAAAGATTGTATTATCTCAAGAAAACAAATTCTTTTCATATAAAGGAGACAATTCTTGAAAATACAAAGAAAAGTATTTTGATTAAAGGTATCTACCATTATTGGCACTCATTTCAAAATCAATATAGCTTTTATTTTCCCCAAGTCTTCTGTATTTCCACTGTTACTGTATTTTCATATGGCTAACGCTCTCAAAAGGAAGCAAGTACTGACCAAGTTTGCAGGCAGAGAAACAGGTTTGGTCATTCCCACCCCAGCCCAGCCTCCCCTCTCAGGAGAATTCTTTTCCTAAAGAACACTGGCATTAGTAACATTGCTTGGTAGATTAGAAAACTTTGGGACATCGTTTAGTAGGCATGGTGGTGTTGGGCTGGCGGTTGGACTTGATGACTTTAGAGGTCTTTTCCAAACTTAATGATTCTCAGGTATGTAATAGGAAGTTTAAGCTAACCCAGGTTTCTTTGCCCTGAAGTGATCATGTAAGTAAGTACAGCTGTGAGGCAATTCTAAAGGCAGTTCTCTTTTCCCCCCCACCTGTTTAGCTATCAGCTTTCAGATTACATGGAAAAGCACCTGTCTGGTTTAGATTTATCCTGTATTTATTACATCAGATTGAATAAGTTTGCAAACGAAATGAGGGAAGAAGTAGAGAGGCAGAGGCTATCAAAGCATTTCTATGAGCCCCTTCTCTAAGACTCACAAGAGTCAAATGCAAGGAAGTTGGGAAGGCAACAAGTTCAATTTCGCTAGCAGAAACTACACAATCTATACAAAGTTGGACAGTCAGTCAGAAGGTGTTCACATTAGCACACATACCAAAGAAGTTTCTTTTGTCTTCATAGTATTTGTTTCCATATTTGTCAATCCCGACCAGCGTTCCAGTCTTCAAATCATTGACCCTGTGAATTTTCAAAACAGTTTCAATAACATCATCTTAGAATGAAGTTGTAAGAGAGATTTCTTAGGGGTTAGTAAAAATCTGTAATGAAAACTCTTAAACACAGATATGTAAAGCTATTAAAAAAAAAACCCCACTATTCTATCTTAAAGATTGCAAAACATAATCACCAATTTGTGCAACTGAAGTCAGTGTGCCTGTACTGCCCCACTGATAGGATAATAAAAAGGCTTTCCAGAGTGATTATTTAGTTAAAAGCTCTTTATAGCAGAAGATAAAAATTGTGTTGAGTTGCTAACACCCACAAAACCTTAAATACTGTGCAAAAGAGTCCCAGAGACACATGTTTATTCACTTAGTTGAAGTCTTTACCATTCTTCTCAACTACTTGTCACTACCATTTCAGCTTGAATTGCCATGAAAGTGGTCAGAACTAAAGCAGCTTAAGAGATCTCACACGTTCCTGTGGGCACTAACCTCCAGAACTGGAACAGTAACATTCATCAGCCAAGGTGGCTGCTTGCCAAGGAAATGCATGCTAAACCCCAAATTACAATTGTTACTTTCTAGCTTTTGTGTAACTGTGAAAGATGCAAGCATTTACCCTGCCACTGAGAGAATTACAGCGACCTAGATAAGGTATGTACCAGTTTCAACTCTTTATACAGAACGTATTTTACCATTACTGTACATACCAATAATTGAACCGAACCAATGATTTACGTTCTAATGACAAAACCTTAAAATTACTGAAGTAATTTTTTCCCCCCACCGCTCCCAGATCTGTGTCTTTGCTTTCCTTTCTACCAGGCAGACTTATGTAAGGAAAAGTTTACTCTCAAAGGTTTCAGTTGTCTGTAGTATTAGACTCTCAGCTCAGTCCCAAGTGACAGAAAGAATGCGCACATCCACACTCCCTCCACTGGGAAACCACAGATAAAGATTTTCTTTTGTCCACGTGTGCATGAAGGCAATAATCACTCCACCAAGTACTCGATTTCAAACCTCTGTGGTTCCAAGCAAAAAGATTCTGACACAGCTCTCCTCTGCCAAAGAAACATTCAAGGATCTCTGGCTTAGCTATTCAAACCTGAGCTCTAAGCTGAAGCTATTCTTTAACTGCTACGCTCCCTTCTTTCTTCCCCTCCCTTTCCTGTAAGGTTTCTTGTGCCTTTGCCCTGACTTCACGCCCTGAGTACTGACATCAAACACTAAGATGTATTCGTGGCTTCCAGGGGACATTTTCCAGCCAATTTTGCTGAATCTGAATGTTTCCAGGCACACTGGCCCTCAATAATTTGACTTCTACTGTATAAAACCTGTTACAGCCTCCTTATTGGGAGCCATGTAGGGAAAAGTAGGGAAATTCCAAATAAAACCCTTGCAGAGAAAGTCCCCTGCCTTGAGGAAATAATTTTTGCAAGTTACCAGCAGTTATTTCTTCAACACACCAATTGTTACAAGAAAAATACATCTAGACTACTCTTCCTGTAAGAGCCAAGCCTATGCCTTGAGCTAAGACACAGGATTGCCTTGAAAAGTGAATGGGTGGCATCAACCACGTTTGGCGCTTGTAAGCTTACGAGGATGAGGTGTGATTCTCCATCTAGCACACCTCTCTTCTGACTTTTGGCTTCCGAGTGAAAAAGAACGCTGCCTCCAACCTCGCTCTCTTTTCCTGCACAGCAGAATTGTATCAATGTGATCTTCGATTCACAGAAGCTCCCTGCAAAGGGATCTGAACAGGCTGGACCGCTGGGCAGAGTCCAATGCCATGAGGTTTAACAAGGCCAAATGCCGGGTCCTGCACTTGGGGCACAACAACCCTGTGCAGTGCTACAGACTAGGAGAAGTCTGGCTAGAAAGCTACCTGGAGGAGAGGGACCTGGGGGTGTTGGTTGACAGCGACTGAACATGAGCCAGCAGTGTGCCCAGGTGGCCAAGAAGGCCAATGGCATCTTGGCTTGGATCAGACACAGCGTGACCAGCAGGTCCAGGGAGGTTATTCTCCCTCTGTACTCGGCACTGGTGAGACCGCTCCTCGAATCCTGTGTTCAGTTCTGGGCCCCTCACCACAAGAAGGATGTTGAGGCTCTGGAGAGAGTCCAGAGAAGAGCAACAAAGCTGGTGAGGGGGCTGGAGAACAGGCCTTATGAGGAGCGGCTGAGAGAGCTGGGGTTGTTTAGCCTGGAGAAGAGGAGGCTGAGGGGAGACCTCATTGCTCTCTGTAACTACCTGAAAGGAGGTTGTAGAGAGGAGGGTGCTGGCCTCTTCTCCCAAGTGACAGGGGACAGGACAAGAGGGAATGGCCTCAAGCTCCGCCAGGGGAGGTTTAGGCTGGACATTAGGAAAAAATTTCCACAGAAAGGGTCATTGGGCACTGGCACAGGCTGCCCAGGGAGGTGGTTGAGTCACCTTCCCTGGAGGTGTTTAAGGCACGGGTGGACAAGGTGCTGAGGGGCATGGTTTAGTGTTTGATAGGAATGGTTGGACTCGATGATCCGGTGGGTCTCTTCCAACCTGGTTATTCTATGATTCTACGATTCCTTGACCAGACAGGTCAATTAAGATGTGCTTAGGAAGGAGCACTCAGGTGAAACTGAATACTTAAATTCTTCTATGCTTTTATTTCCCCAGCTCCTTTTTTTCTCAAGAACCACCAGGATAACACCTCCCACCAGACCTGGCTGCTCAAAGCCTCATCCAGCCTGGCTTTGAACACTTCCAGCGATGGGGCATCCACAACTTCCCTGGACAACCCGTTCCAGTGCCTCACCACCCTCACAGGAGAACATTTCTTCCTAAGAGCTCATCTAAATCTCCCCTCTTTCAGCTTAAAACCGTCACCCCTCATCCTACCCCTGCGCTCCCCGATCAGGGGCCCCTCCCAGTTCACCCACAGCCCGCTGTGCGCACTGAAGGCTGCTCCAAGATCTCCTCCAGGCTGAACAAGCGCACCTCTCCCTCAGCCTGTCCTGCTACCATCTGCGGGAAGTCCTCTGCCCCCGGCCCCGCCCCCAGACCCCGCCCCAAGGTCACCCCGCGGGGCGGCGGGGAAGCAGGCAGGGAGCCGCCATCCTCCCCTCCTTCCCCCCTCGCCCCCTCCCGCCGCCGCCGTAGTCGCGTTACCGCAGCAGCTGCCACAAGGCGCCGCGGACACCTCCGTGCCCGCCCAGGTGCTTGAGCGCTCGCCGCAGCACTTGAACCAGCTCCGCCATCTTGGGGCGGAGCCCAGTGGGACCCGCCCCCCGGCGCCGCCATTTTGAGGAGGGGCCAGCATGGGCCCGCCCTCCGCGCCGCCATTTTGGGGAGGGTCCGCCCTCAGCTCCGCCCTCAGCACCGCCCTCAGCGCCCTCGGCTGGGAGGCGCTTCCTAGAGCCGTGGAGATACAGAGCTGTGGGTCATAAAATCATAGAATGGTTTGGGTTAGAAGGGACCATAAAGATCATCCGGTTCCAACCCCCGCGCCGTGGGCAGGGACACCTCCCAGCAGACCAGGCTGTCGCTGCGAGGCTGATCAGGCACGGTGCAGAAAATCATAGAATCATAGAATAACCAGGTTGGAAGAGACCCACCGGATCATCGAGTCCAACCATTCGACGAATCAATCCAACCAATACTTCCCAGACCTTCACAAGGACTACGCACATCAGCCACAGATGGATCCTCGGTACCTCGTCGGAGCAGGCAGGACTTGGAAAAGCCCCCAGTAAACGCATCATCAGTGTCACAACTGGCATTGGCCAGTCAGTGGAACCCAACCATAAGTCAGAGTGGAGAGACCGAGTTTTGGTGTCGGCACTGTAGGAACTAGGCATTTGGTGGCAAAACAAGATAAATGTATGGAGTGTTTAACCTGAAAGGAAAATGAGACTGGGGGAAAAAAGCTTGTCAGCCAAGTTCACGTACAATCCCCATCTCAGCGTGAAGTCTAGTAGTTTAAGCTTCCCATTCAAATTTTTTTAATTTGAACCCAAGTGATTTTGTGTACAAACACAAAATCAAGCCCTGCTGATTCCATGCTCTGTCCTGTAACCCCAGCACCTGTTTCATGGTAAGTCTCAAGCCTCAGTACACTTGTGGTATGTTATTTGCATATTCACAATCAAAACACTCACAAAATTTATTATATATATTTAAATTAGATAATTGTACATTAGCAAGCAGGCAAAAAGGGAAGAACATCTACAGTCAGAATTCACTTGTTGTCTCTAACATCATACATAGAAAACATTTTTTTCATGTAACTACTGATGATGGGGCTTAAAATATACAAGAAATATAGTTTAAATTAGGTCAGGCAACTTTTGAAGCGCTGGATAGAAATCTTGCACCAATTTCTAAGCCCATTCCTGATTCATATAACTGAGATAATTTTCATTAACTGAGAGTATAATCCCATGAGCATTTCCTCTGCTGGCAGTGAAATAAGATTAATAATTTTTTCTCCCCCAAGGGTTCAAATGACCACTTAACTGATCCATGTGGCACTGTGGTTCTTAGTTAGACTGAGACTAATATGGGTGCCATAACACAAAGCTGGGGGAAGGTATTAATGTCTTAATGTGGCTTTGATCCTACAGATGGTGTTGTGGAAATACATTCTTGATAGCAGGAACATTTTACAGCATCTTCGGATTACATTTTGATTTTTCTTTGTACTATTTTTCTCCATTAATTGGGTCAAGTATGATCACTGATAATTTTGTTAGCTCATAACTGCTCAAGTCCCATCACATCTGCTTAAACTACATTTGTTAATGCGTTTGGCCACTGAGCCTGAAAACCAAATCTTACTAATATGTTCAAAATTCTCTCTCCAACTCAGTACAAACGTCTTGTTCAAATACAGTAGGTACAAATGCAAAGATAGCCTCTTCCTAAGAACTTATTGTGCCATCTTTAGCAGACAGCATTGGAATGCTGACTCCTAAAGTGAGACTCTCACCCCATTGAATTGACAGCATTGAAATGTCTCGTCACTCAAGTAACTTATAAAAAACTAATGCACCCATAAGAAACTTTTAATTCTGAGTTGTTAAAATTGAAGGCTCTGTTAGATGTTGCTTTTGTTCCCCAAAAGGTTAGTTCACTGAACCTCACTGCCTCAAAAACTCTTGCTACATGGATTTAATGCTGCCTTGTTTTTCTCCTGTGGTCAAAATACATGGCACAGAATTACTGACAGAACTCTTTTCAGGCCTAAAATACCCTCTTAATTCTGAAACACAAAAGTTAGTTGCTTCTTTTCCAATCCAGACACAGAGTGTAACAACAAGAATATATACTTCAAAGATAAGCAAATCTGTTTCCTGGGACCCCAAGGATGACATGAACTCCCCTTGACTTCGACAGCACATAACAGTATCACTGAATCCTACGTATTTTCATTTTTATTTAAAGAGCTTTATTCAGTGTTACAACTGATCTTGAAAAACCTAAGTTCATGTATTCTTCGCAAGTACAAAAATTAACCTATCTACAGAGTAATTCAGTATTTACATTTTACCTTAGAAGAAATATTTTTATCACGTTTGTCTCTTCCACTCCTGTCCCTTCTATTCAGAGCCACGTAAATGTATTATGCAGTGGTTCACAACTGTAGAACTTACATTTGCAACATTAATTGGAATTCCTGTTGTTAATTAAACTAAGAAACCAATCCAAGAGAAGAAAGACTAACAAAAAACCCAAAACTGTGTATATTTTGAAAATCGCAGATTTGTAGAATCATAGAATACCAGATTGGAAGGGACCTCAAGGATCATCTGGTCCAAATGTTTACCACTTTCTATCCCATCCTTTTAAAACTGCAGAGTTCCAGAAGCACAGTCCAATCCACAACACAATTCAGTCTTCATAATTCAGTGCCCTGTAATACTCAAGTCCAGTCTCTCAACACATTTTCTCTGTCTCTAGGCTAAACAATGCTTTCATGAATGGATTTTTAGCCAGTCCTATAAAAGCACAATGAAGAAGTTTAAGTCACTTGGCTTCAACTGCTTTAAAAGGTTAAAAGGTAAATTCATAGCCTGGAACTGAAATGCCATGTACTTTAAAGTTTTCAAAAACCACTCCAATGTGTGTCTGCCTCTGTGACAACTGTAAAAAGACTATAAAACTCCAAGATAACAACTTCATTGGCATTTTCAGAAAACACCTGCCACTTCACGGGAGCTGTTTGAGTTACGTCTCAAGTGCTAACTCCATCTTATCTTGCATTTCCCAGTGGCAAAACTCCATTGGTTACAGGGTGAAAAAACCCCTCATTTTGTAGTTGTTCCTTGGCGAGCCTTCGTTAACCAAAGTGTGTCACTGTTCAGTTTGCTGCCTAGTAAAACTCTTAAGAGGAAGCAGAATTGAAGTCATTGTAAAGGAGCTTAGACACCTCATGAACAGCTTCTCAGAAGGGATTAGACCACAGGTTGGCAGGGCAGAAATCTCCAGGACCAAACCACTGGGTTGGCTGCTGATCGGTCTCTTGCCAACCAACTGTCTTGTTTAGGAAGCTGGTATTGCCAGGAGGCACAAAGCATGGCAGGTTGGATGTCCAGGGGACAGTTCTGCTGAGGGAAATGCACAGTATTCATTCAGAAGGATGCATGGTGGAGTGGTTCCATTTGGTTTCTCTCCTATTGCAGGCAACTCCAGCACAGAAGTTTAGTTAAAAGGGACCCCAGAACCTTGCTTTAGTGCTGTCCCTTTTCCCCACCTCTCCACACAAAATACTCTTCTCTCTTTACTAGCACCCCACACACCTTCCTCTAATTCAAGCTGAGTTAACTTTAAAATACATTTTAGCAAGCATTACTACAGGATCCAGTTACTAAAAAATCATCAGGGAATGCATTAGTTTAGCCATTATCAAAAGTCACAAACCCCCTAAGCATCCAGATGTTGATACTTGAAGACAGTGATATTCCAGTGGTCCAAATTACTTGCTTTCATCTCCAATGCGGTGACTCAGAGCACACACTCGATTCCTACACTCAAGCCAAAAAGCACAATCCTGGCTTCTGATAAAGATCCACGTAGTAGAAAACTGTATTCTGTATAAACTGTTGTGTATCAGAATGAGGGTAGGGCTTTACTGTAGAAATATATAGTATATGAAGAAAAACAGAGGAGCTCATGAGAGAAGGGTTCATATGATGAAGTCCAAGTGTTCTTTAGGGTTACCTGATACAGAAGCGTGAGGAGGAAAGGCAGGAGTGTGTGCTGAGTAAAGAGAAAGACAGATGCCACAGGGAAACTGAGTTGGAGAGTGCCCAGACAATTTTTTACTATTCACCAGAAAAGCACTTGTATTTCGGGAGAGCTCTTCTTCTCTTCAGAGGTGACCAAAAGGTGGTGAAAAGTTACTGGCATGAGAGGGTACTTGACTAGCAGTCTCAGCTGGGGAACAGGGCTCTGCAGAAGTTAAGAGTGGGTCCAGAGGAGGGCCACAAAAATGGTGAATGGGCTGGGACACCTCTCTGTTGAAGAAGGGCTGAGCGAGTTGAGGTTATTCAACCTGGAGAACGCTCCAGGGAGACCTTATTGCTGCCTTTCAGTAATTAAAGGGGGCTTAAAAGAAAGATGGAGACAGACTTCTTACCAGAGGCTGTGGTGACAGGACAGGGGCAATGGTTTTAAGCTGCAAAAAAGGTAGATTTAGGTTAGCTGTAAGGAATAAGTTCTGTATGAGGGTGATGAGGAACTGGGACAGGTGGTCCAGAGAAGTTGTGGATGCCCTGTCCCTGGACATGTTCAAGGTCAGACTGGATGGGCCTTTAAAGAACTTGGTCTAGTGAGAGATGTCCCTGCCCAGGGCAGGGGTTAGACTAGATGATCTTGGAAGGTCCCTTCCAACCCTGTGATTCCATCCTGTGATTCTAAGTACTGAGAAAGGTAAGTTTTTAAAACAGAGGCAAGAGAGAGCCTGGAGTACATATTGATGGGGAAGAGACTCTAAATGCCTATTTTCAATTCTCATAGTTACTAAACTTATTGCATCATCCAAACTTCATCTTTTATCAGTGCACCTTACATTTTCTCTGCAGTGTGTCAGTGGGCAATTAGTATACTTCATGATAAAACCATTTCAGAATTTAAGCATAGAAAGACTGGTAGCTCATTTGTCATTATGATGCTGTTCTGGGTTATCTGTACATGATGCAAATGCCACATTAATGTATAAAAGAAGACAAAGACTAAAAAAACCTACAGTTTTCCAATTTTCATTGAGAAATCAGTTCTAGAATGGACAAAAACTTGTGATAATTTCACAGCTTTAAAAATGAATAAAGTCATTATTTATCCAGTAATACTTAAAACTGAGATAATTAAACCTGAACATATGAAATCTGTATTTCTTTCAAAAGAAAAAAATGACAGTGGCCAATCATACTCTAACTTCCAACCTACAAGTGATCCATAATTAATCAAATATCATTTCCATATACACATTATTGCATTCTATGACATGAAGATCTGTGATCAGGGTTCACTACAGTACATATTTCTATGTAGTGCTTTAAAAGGAAAAAAAAACTGGTAAATTAAACTTTACAATAAATTATTACATTTTCAAATTCATCAGCCAGAAAGCCGTAAGTATGGAAACAAAGAGTTAATAGCAACAAAAATTAGAAAACAGCAAGATATCGTAGCTATCAAATCCCAGAGACTGAATATAATCGACAACATCATGTTATATAACAGAAGTGTAAAGGATCCATAAACTCTTTGTAATCACCTACACTGGTTTAGGTGGGCAAGTTAATTCATATAAAGCACTAAAAAGGTAATAGATTATTGCAATTGTTTTCTAGAGAAGAGTTACAGTTCATTTTAAAAAAGTCAAAATATGATTTACCAATCTAGCCAGCTTTTAAGACATTTACAGTGGTGATTTTTTTTTTCATACAACAGCAAGACAGCTCCAGCAACACCGTAATGCCTCCATCACAGCTGCTGTGCTGGCAAACCAGAAAGGCTGATGAAAAGGAACAGACTGACTTTCAGTGACAATGAAGATCACACAAAGACTAACTGTATGGACAGGTAAGTTTGTAACTGCAGAAGGTGTTGCAATGAATGCACTTTTGAAAAAAAGTTTTAAATGTAATAATTCTTTGCACCACCAGGAACTTTACCAGAATGAAACAAGCAACCTAACTCCACATATATACGTACAAAATATATTTTCATGAAAACTGTTTGAGCTAGTACGCTTATTCTGTGTAATATTGCTCCCATCTTTAAATGACAGGATTCTAAAATGTATAACATTGATTTTCCTTTCATGTGATTTACATTGAAATTATTTTTCTTGCTTTTAACACTGAAAATATTAAAGCTGTTGATACTAAATTTGTCCCTTCATTGGCAAGGAGACTTCTTACTTTCTGGCTAATAAAAGCCACAGTTTGGTGAAATCCTGATTGGGTGTGAAACTGTCAGACTGCTGAAGATCAAAAAGTTGAAAAGTAAATTAAAGGTGAAAGGAAGAAGTCACAAAAATAATGAGATATTTTAGCATCCATGTTCACACTTTTGCCAGCTGATTAACAATGTTTCTGAACAGCACAAGAGAAACCAGGAATATTAACCAGCCTTTCATTCAGTAGCAAAGAACATTTATTCACAAGACTAAAACTGACAATAAATCACACAGGGGCTGATGTGAGACCACATCATAATGAAAAATAGTTGTTAGAAACACTAAGGGCCTGAGTTGAACATAACTTCATGTGCTCCGTTTAACGGAGTGGCAGTTATCTTAAAAACAACAAAGTCAGAGCTTCACTATTTCCCTGGAGGTGTTCAAGGACAGGTTGGATGGGGACCTTGGGCAGCCTGATCTAGTGGGAGGTGCCCCTGCCCATGGCAGGGGGGCTGGAACTGGATGGGCTTTAAGGTCCCTTCCAACTCAAACTATTCTGTGATTCTATGATTCTATTTAGCCCTTCCATGTTGCATTATTCTTAAGGTTAACTGCAATGGTTAACAGGCAGAAATAAGAAAAAAATATTCATCCCTGTAATTAGTTTACCTGTTTTAATGCTCCCCTTCCTGAGAAAAATCAGTTATGCCTCATTCCTTACCAAAAGTATGAATTTATAGTTTAAGAATGGTAAATAAACTGATTTTTAATTGATTAATAAAAAATCTTGATTAGCAAAGTAACGCTGAAGCAACAACCTGCACCATGGGATCCAGCTTCCAGATCACCATGAAGACAAGAGAGATGACTTGCCAGGCAGCACAGACCAGCTGCACCCGATCTTTAAACTGAACTTACAATGAAATATTTCTGCTATTGATGCAAGAAGTATTTACTGCTGCGAAAGTGGAAAATTCTGGTTTAAGCTAAAGTATAATTGGTTTTCCAACTTCAGTTAAGTCTCCTTAAAGTAACTGTAGTTTTTGAACGTTACAGACAGAATGTCCCTCCGATGGCATGGTTTTTTTTTTCTCTCAAACAGTGCTTTTCCAGACACTGTTCTCTTGAGAAATGATAACATCTTGTGTTCAGTATGATCTGTGCTGAACAGATGTGTCTTCTTCTGTAATCATCTGTCTTTCTCTATCTGAAGAATCCCAGGTCAGACAGAGAATTGGTCTTGTCCCAGTCAGTGGAGATTTGGTTGTTGTGGAAGTTCCTAATAACATTAAAATCAGTCCTTGGAAAGTAATAGAACATGCATGAGAATTCTGGGACAAGTTATGCATATGCATACAGATGGGAAATATCTTCTGTACCCAGCTCGTCTCATTATGCCTGACTAGCAGAATTATCCCTCATGCATCTGGTGCCGTAATAAAAGGTGCTTGCTTTCTAAAACTCCACGTCTTAGAGAGTTCATTTGCCAGCATTTACTGCATCACTATGAAAAAATAAAAGAAAACTTTTGCGGAAAGAAGGTTACTTACCAGTAGCCAGAGCTTTTAAATTGGTGTGTGTGTGCACGTTTACTCTGTAAACATCAGAGGTATTCAAGATTATTAAATGTGGGCTTTTGGTCCTTCAGTGCTGTAGGTGTGTTCTCATCTCTCTCCCTTTTCCTTGACTTGACATCAAGCACAAAGTCACAGCATTCTGTCAGCCACACATAGCAAGGGAGAACGGTATATGGTTGTCACATAAGGGCAACACACAAGGATCAAGAATCTCTTTGAGATATGCAACTTTTCTTCACGAGTATATCCCTGTACATGACCACAGCACGGATAACCTAAGATTCCCAGTATTCCCCGACAAAGGTGGCTAGCAGAGACTTCTTGGTTCTTTGATTGAAGATTTCTTGAACTAATTGTCCATTTTGCAAAGATATGAAATAAAGATGTTA
Organism: Phaenicophaeus curvirostris; assembly: GCF_032191515.1. NCBI lineage: Eukaryota > Metazoa > Chordata > Aves > Cuculiformes > Cuculidae > Phaenicophaeus > Phaenicophaeus curvirostris. The sequence goes on along the minus strand of NC_091392.1, from coordinate 39,224,064 downwards.
TTAAACAAGGCCTCAAATGTAGTCTAAGGACTACTGGAGTATATCCTGATTACTGATGGTGACTCAACCATACTGCTTTCAAGAGAGGTAATACAGTCTGTTACCTATTCTGGAGGTGGTTATCCTGTTTGATTTCTCACCTGGTCAAGAGAACCAGATTAAAGATAATCTGAAAGTCTCTGTCCCATGCAAATAAGACAACATTCTCTTGCTACCCAACATCTGAAAGGAAATCTCAAGCCTGAAAATACATGATTTAAAAGGAAAAAGCATGTGTGGGCGATTATCCTTAGTTGGTGATCTGGCAGCAAAAGCCTTATGAGAGGTGGCTGAGAGAACTGGGGCTGTTTAGCCGTGAGAAAAAGAGGGTGAGGGGAGACCTTATCACTGTCTACAACTGCCTGAAAGCAGGTTGTAGTGAGGTGGCTGTTGGTCTCTTCTCCCAGGTGACAGGCAATAGGACAACAGGAAATGTTTCAGAGTAGACATCAGGAAAAATTTCTTCACCAAAGGGGTTCTCAGGCACTGGCAGAGGCTGCCCAGGGATGTGGTTGAGTCACCATCCCTGGAGTATTTAAAAGACAGGTAGAGGAGGTGCTCAGGGATATGGTTTAGTAGTAGATGAGTATGCCTGCTGGACTCAATGATCTCAAAGGTCTTTTCCAACCAAGGAACTCTATGATTCTAAGAAATCCCACATGAAGTCCAAGGGATTTGAGAGGGAAAGACAGTAAAAGGTATGGGATGGAAAAAGTCAGCCATTGGGATCTGGATCTTCTGCTGCCCAGATGAGGTGATGGGTGTCAAAAAGAAGAGCAAGGATGTGTTTCAAACACCTGAGTTTAAACAGCCTGATGTGAAACACAACCAAGGTTTTTGTGTTTCTGAGTTAACACATCCTAAGAAAGTAGTCTTGACCCAGTGGTCAGTGGCAATGGCAGTTCAGACATCACTGGAGCAGGGTGACTTGTATTCATAGAGACCAGCACACACAGAGGAAACAAGAAGAGAAATACAAAGAAAATAAGGTGCTCAGGCCACCTCCTCCAAAACAGGAAAAAAAGCAGCACACCAACCACAAAAAGACCGCTAAATACCCATCAAGGACTACAAGAACCTTGCTAGGGGCTGCAGAGATGCAGTCGGGAAGGCTCAACTAGAACTGAAGAAAAACAAGAAGGCATTCTTCAGATAAGTGAGCAGTCAGCAGAAACACAGGGGAGACAGGCCTATTGCCAGGTAGGGCAGGGAAACTACTCACTAATAATGCTGACAAGGCAGAGGTTCTCAATATCTTCTTTGCCTGTGTCTTTACCAGCTCAGCTCAACCGTAGAGCATAGGATCAAGCAGCTACAACAATGTTCGTGTTGACTCACTAGTAATGGAGGAAAGGGCTGGTCTGGGGCCTCTGGCAAGGGCTCAACCCACATAACTCCATGTGCCCAGAGGAAATCCACCCTAGTGTATTAAGAGAAGTAGCTGACATTTGTGCAAAGCCACTGTCAAGGATCTTTGAGAAGTCTTGGGAGGTTGGACTGTATGATCCAAGAGGTTTATTTCCTACCTGGTGATTCTATGATTCTATGGTAATGAAGAAACTTTTTATGCTGAGAACAATCAAGCAGTGCAGCGACCTCCCCAGGGATGTGGCGGAGTCTCCATCACTGGAGGGTTTCAAGGTGCAATTGGACAAGGTGCTAGATAATCTCATCTAGGCTCCCTTTCCCACAAAGGGTCGGACTGGATGATCTTCCAAGGTCCCTTCAAACTCGGGCTGTTCTAGGATAAAGATTCAATTGCTAGAGACTTACATCTGTAGAAACACCGGTACCTTTTTAAGCTGAGCAGTACCACGTGAGAAGCTGTATTAGCTGAATCTTGTGACCAGCTGTAAGCAAAGAACTGCAGATCACACCTGAGGCTCAAGCTATGGAGTAAAAGATTTCTGCAAGGATGTGAGAGAAATTTCCACAATGTATTGCATTTAGAAGGAGAGTAAGCTTTTATTTCCATTCTACTATTATCTGGGTTACATGAATTTGCAGAATATTGGAGTAAAACTCTTCCAAGAGTACTGAAATACCTGGAAAACCACCTCCAAAATATTCCTGTCAGCTTCTTTAAAAGGTTTAGCAAAGGACTGTAAATCTCCCATGCCTTCTAGGGCTAGAAGTGGGTCAGGGATAGCGCAGGGCTAGAAAGCAGAGCCAGAATTTCTAAGGAGAGCTGAACTGAAGGACGATGCACCTCCCATTTGCAACTTACAGCTGGCAAGATAGGCCTGTAACAGAGAGACCAAGCACAGCAGATTGGCAGCAGGTGGCTTTCATACTTCCATAAACCCTGCTGATGAGATGCATGCCACCTGACACCCAGAGTAGTCCTTATACTGCTCTCCAAGGAACACGGATGAAGAGCTTGAATCTTGCACCCTCCAAAAGGTGGAATGTGGGAAGATCTCAGCTGCCATGGCCAGCTCCAACACTTGCTCTCCAGCAAGTGCCAAGGCAGAGCAGAGGGGTGATTCCATCCTGTCAGGGGTCCTCAGCAGAATTGAAAAGAACACAGAAATTAGACGGTTCCCCGATTCTTTTTGGCTGGTTGAGATCCTCAGGTGCTGAGAAAATCTATGGAACTCACCCAAGCCTCACCTTGTAGTCTCTCGATGTTAGGGTAGTCTTGGACCTGCTAGTGCAGAGTAGGCAAAGGCCCCGTTTAAGCTCATCTTTTGGCTAAGCAACTTCTGGCGCAACCACGTGTTCCTTGACTGGGTGAGGCTCTTCCTCATCCAGTGTTGACAGAGAAAGAGAAGGTTCCTGATAAATAGAATTCAGCCTTGATCCAATATTTAGATAATCCTAAATGCTAATGTCAGAGGTAGACCGCTGCTTTTACTAGGACACTTCTCTCAGTTTAAAGCAACAGGTAATAAATGTGCTAGGGATGCATCACTTCCTGTTGCAAAAGGAAGCAAGAAGCAACCACATGTCAATGTTACTTGTCAGCGAGGCACGTGCCTCAAGACAGAAAAACATCTAAAAACCACAGAAAAGCATGTAAACCCATCCTAAGATGGAGCTACAGAGTATGATTCAGGTGAAGTATATAAGGTACTCAGACCCATCTCTAATAAGGAAAGGAAAAGCAGCAGAGACCAGGCTCCTGCAGGGAGGGGCACTCGATTTGACAAAATCAAATTTAAAAAAATATCATATGAGATTGGTTGGAAAAGAGAAATACATAGGCAAAGGCTAACAATAATAAAGAAACAAAGACAGGAACACAAGTTAAGAGGCATCTAGAATGCCTCCACTGTTGTGCACTGAGTAAGAAAGAGGGAGGAGCAGTGTGAAAAAAGCTTTAAATATAAGACTTGAAAAAACAGAAGAATGCTGTCTTTGAATGCCTGCAGCATACCGCTACTCTGTTCATTTTTCATAGTATAAAGCGGCTCACATCTACCAAGACATAATACTGCAACACAGTATTCCTTTCCATCCACAAAACGGTCAGAACGGACCCTTTGCTGCTGCACATTTGATCATCTGCATCAACCTATCACCAGACCATGTTAAAATGTGAACTACTTCTACTTTCCCTGCCCTTGTAACAGTGTCCAGTGTTTAAGTCAACAAGAAACAAATCTCTTTTCAAAACAACAGGAAGAACTAAGTTTGGTTATAATGGTCTGGTTTCCATGGAAACACTGGCCTTTTCAGGATGTTTGATCATGTATTTTCCATTTGATCACTGAGAAAGCACTAGTAGCAAAACACTGAAAACACAAATCAGAGAGGAAAGTTAATTTATTTAACTAAAACATCAAACTAAGTTGAGATACCTTAGTTCAGTCAATGCTTCTTCAGTTTTTTCACAAGCCTGGACTTCATGAACAAATATTCCAAGTTCATCTATCTACAAAAATAGGATGGACAGTTCCTGACTTTCTTCAGATATCAAGTTAATTTACAAGTCCTTGAAGATAAGAGGAAAAATATGAAGTGATTCTATATTCCTTAATACACTCCACCATGTTTCCCAAGTGTACTGCAAAGGAGGAACATTAGCCTTCTTCGGAAAGGTGCATGGGGAGGCTCGTTGCCATCTCTTGGAGACAGGGTATGCATTTACATCACCATGACTGCCATGGTACAGAATCCTCAGCTGCTGCTTTTATATGGCATGACCAATTATCTGAGAGTTGTAGTCTGCCGTCTCCATTCGCAGAATATATGGGATGATGCTATCAATCTGAACATTTCCAATCAGTCCTGCAAAGAACAGCTCTTCGGTGATGGCCGCACTCATCAGCCTAAGAGCAGGCAATCGCAGAAGAAGTCTAGACAGTCTGGAAAATAAGTTGGGTAAAAAATGTTACTCGTGCGTTATTCACAATCACATTATCAGTAAGAGAAGAGGAAAAATTAACAAGGGACAATACTCGTCAAAATTAGCTGCATTAGTTCATGAAAGTCTTACATATTTAAATCAGTAGAGTATTGAAGTCATGATTAGTCACGATGAATGTTTGGACTCAGACTAAATGAGGGAATACTTCAAGTAGGTGCCACTCAAAATGAAAACATTAAAAATAGTTATTTCCAATATTTCATTTTGGAAATTAATGACAAATGAGTAGATAAAATAATAGGCTATGTATGAGTACCTGCATTATATCTGAAGTGCTCTAATGGTAATGTCTTACCTTTACAGAGGTAAGAAGAAAATGCACACATTTGTTACTAGAAATACTGTACAAGTAACTAACACTGATGCTCGGAAAAGTCAATCGCATAAGCATGTAAGTTTACAGACCTGTAAGTGTCATCCGGATATGCTTTTGTTACATAGTCTTGAAATTCCATGTAAGCCTTTTCTTGAAACTTTTCAATCTGTACCACATTTTCTAGACCCGGATGATCTGAAAAAAACCCACTCTACATTGTTACACCTGCTCTGTATACGATGCACTAAAATCTGTACAGATTATCTAATTGTCAGCCTACCAAAATCATTATTTGGTAGCTCTAACAACTTCACGTTTTTCATAGAGGACACTTCTTTCTTCCTTATATTTCTTTTTCTCTGTCTTTATGTTTTACTTAGATTTTTATAAATACAACTAGACATTTTGATATAAATAACAAATAAAATACATAACAATACAAATAAATAAAATAAATGCAGTACTTGCAATGTTTACATCAGGCTTGATACAGCTCTGTTCTCTGTGCAGCAGCAGAGCAACATTATTTCAACACACTGACATTTATTGGTATATTTTATGCACAAGCAGCATTTTGGTGGGAAGTGAAGGATAAAATTAAGATCAGTGGAAAAAAGCTGAATAAAAGGCTGTCAACCATTTGCTTCCTAAAAACTGCAGAAGACATGTAGCAGATCGTTCTTTTTCAACTGTTTGGTACAAAACTTTCAAGTATGCTAATCATGATTTTTAGCAGTAATTTAAACAACTGAAATCTAGATCTTGCTAAAATGAAAGAATATTAACGTAACTGCCAAGTCACATCCAGAAACTATCATCCAGTAATTCCGAACACTTTACACGGTCTATAAATTTTATTATCCATCTAGCTTAACGTAAATATTTTACTGTCATAGTAGCATGACAAATGATGAAGATTTTATTTTTCAGAAATGGGATCATAAATGAGCTGCCACATTATGTCAGATAAAACATTATTTCTAACAGTCGCTCTCTAAATACATAGCCTTCTGTCCACAAAACCAAGAATTCCTGGTCTGGCTCTACAGACACAGAAGCTTTCAGAGCAATTTAGCATTTATGTGATACATTGGAGTCCCCTGAACGAGGGACTTTTCACAAAGGAATACTTTGTCATATAATATAATTCAGTAATTCCGAAAGCATGAATGCAAATCTACATGGAGGACAAAATGTTAACCAGTTTGTAAAGAAGCAACACATTTTGAAGAGGAGTTGTTGACAAGCAAAATGCCTCGCTTCATGATGCTGCTTTTAGGGCAACTTCAGAAACACAGATAGAAGTCAACTTCCGAACACGCTAGTTTAAAGACCTCCGCTAGTACACTAGCAGCCGTTTATAAAGATGCAAAGTCTTCTAGGCACTCCCTTTCCACTCATCTCATTGCTCAAAGCTGTCCTGTGACAGTCAAACAGCTGACTTGGCTCACAAGATTTTCAGTAATCTTCAAGTCTCCAGCTATGGAAAGCAGCAAATCAGCAGGACCTACCAAGGCAGATGTTCTTACCTTGGAACTCTGCTGCACGCACAGCCCTGCCCCATCCTGTAGCACAGTAGTAAAATCCCTCAAACTGTAATTTCTGGCCTTCTGAGCATCCCTTCTGTTCAAGGTACTGACAATGACTTTCAGGTACATGAAAATTTTGTTATATGGCTCACAGGATCAAGAATATTGACAACCCATTGCCACAAAAGCAGCTACACGTCATCAGGAATATGATCCTGAAAGCACGTGAGTTAAAGAAAATTCACCTCATGATGTGACTGGATATAGTCTTTTTCCAATATATTTTTCCTTCTACCTTCTCTGTTGTAAAATATAATCGGACAGAGAGAAATTAACTTCAGACTAAACAAATAATATGGCTTTGCAAGTGTAAGCTTTCTAGAGAAGTATTTTCTAGTCTCTAACAGGACTCATTTCTTTCAGACAGGGCAACAGAATCTGCTTTAACTTCTAGCAGACACAGTGCTAGAAAAATGGGCTTTGAGGTGGTCTTCCATCATTCTGTTCTGAATATGGGACTGACAAGGAAGGACTATTTTGGGGTAAGGAAAACTTAATGGAGAATTAAGTCTCCTGCAAGCATGAGCTACTAAAATTAAACAAGCAAACACCCTTCCACCCCTAGTTAAAGGAAGTCCCCAGCTCTTCTAAAATAACAGTGAAAACTCCAGGCAGCTCTCCAGTCCTCAGTGGAAAACTAAAATTGCAAACAACTTCAGGCACTCTTAATATTTCAATTAGATCAGTAGTAGATACAGCTTATCCAAAAGCTGAATTAGTTGCTGTGCTCCAGTGGACTGCAGAAGCAAACGCATAAAACCACACAAGACTAGTCATGAAGACCAAGTGCAGGATTATGTTCTATAGTGAAAACACTGAGGATCTGATTTTCCTTAGTGACCCAAAATAGAAGATTACTTCTGGAACATCTCTCTTTACTGGAGGGTTCTGACATTACTTGTACTACTTTTTATTCGCAAGAAGGTCTTTCATCTCAGAAGTCTTCCATTAATGCAATATCAAAAAAAAAAAAAAAAGAAAGGAAGGCATGCAGTGTTTTGTTATGCACGTAGATGGGTTCCATGAATTCCTGACGATGCTTTATCATGCAAAGTGGATACTCTTTGAAGATACCACATACATACCCATAATATGAGGGAAACTGCAAAGCAAGAACCCCATAATTCCTTTATATTGTTATATATATTAGAAAACTTGCTTAAAATTTACATTTTTGAAGTGTCCAAGTTGCAAATTTTCTCACCTCAACTAATTTCTCTGTGGAAAGGTAAGCTGCAACTGAATGAAAAAGGAAAGTTCTTCTCAGACCTAATAAATCTACTGAACTGACAAGAGCCAGACACCCGCCCTGTTCTCCTCCATGTCCTGCACCACGACGACGGACATGGGCAGGACACTACGATTCAGGCAGCTTTTTAAAATTTTCTCAGATATTTCCTAAGGGACATCAGAATCTAAAAAAGGCGGCAGTGAGGACTAAGGAAGCTGTTGATGCCTTTAAAACTTCCTAATGTCAAAAGGAGTGACTGAAAATTTACTTTCTAAATGTGACAGTGAAAAATTCATGGAGACACAGAAGGTATTTGAGGTTTATACATTTTCTTTTATCAAAAGATTTGGCTTTGGTTTTATATCAAGTTCCTAAATTCTGAATGATGACTCTCAGACCTGCAGTATAATGATACAGTATCTGAATGCCTTTGGTGAAAAGAATTCTACAATTTTCAAATAAAGTCATATTCTCTAGATCAGACATAGGTGCTACATAACCTAACTGCTTGGTCACTGTCTGTTACAACCAGAGGACCCTTCTTCCCTCATACTGCAGACTAATCTCCCAGATGGAAAAAGTAATCATTATTTTATCTTCACCATCTAATGTATGTCCATTAGTGTTACTTGGAGTACACCAGGCAAATACTGTTCAGAAGGCTGAAAAAATAATATAAAGGACTGTTTGTGGTGATTGTTTCCTGAGAAATGCTGTTTCTCGTATTTATTTTCAAAATAGCCCCATGAAGCCAGGCGCTACATTTCTGTAATTCTGAATGTGAGAACTGATGCCCAGAGAGTGCCTTTCGTACATTAAGAACACAACTTCGATCCAGCTCAGCTGGGTGTGCAAAAGCAATGTTTCTGAAAATTAAAGTGCAAGTCTTCAGAAAATGTAGCCCAGAAAGTAAACACAAAATTAAAAGCAATAAAACAAAATAATAATAAAAAAATCAATGGCAGAGGCAAGAGTAAAACGTAAGTCTCCGAAGCAGCATTAAACTATTTACATCAAAACACGAACCCTTCTCTTCCTACAGTCCTCATACACACCCTCCCAGACTCCTCAGCAATACAGGCAGTAATTCCACAGGTGATGGGAACTGCCATATGACGAAACAAGTAGATTTTAGATGGCAAAAATTTGCACAGATTAAAGTTTTACATTTGGAATAATTACATACCAGGACTGAAGAGGACGATGGCTTTCAAATATGCATATTCATATCCATCGAGGCAAAGCTTAACCATGCTGTTACAGAACTCTTGCAATTTGAAGATGTGCTCCATTACTAATTTTCCTCTGTCTGTTGGCAGCTTATCTAAGTCAGCACACACATAAGACATGAAACACCCATGTCAACACATACAAAAAGTGTGGTCACGCTGGATTTTTAATAATAACAATTTGTATTAGATTCAAACAGTGGGAAATCCATGTCATGTACAAATTCACGTACTATAACAATCTCCACACACACCTTTTTTATGCTGTACAATTAGGCCTTTTCTAGCCACTAAGGCTTCCAATAATAACAGGCAGACTGCAGCTTGAAAAGATCAAAAGGAAAGAGTATTCTAAATAAAGAATAAACTGCTACTGCAGTTCTACACTCTACATCTAGGAACCTGGTGCCATGAGGTACGTTATGGCACCATTTCATGGGGTCAAAGCCCATACCACTGCCGAGAAAGAAGATGCACTATGCACCTTTCCTGATTTGCTTCTAGGGAAATGTGGTTGGTGCAGAGCTATTCTTTTGGGGCAGCAATAGCTACACAGCCCTAAAATCTCATTTCCTCCACAATCCATAAACTAGTGTCCCTGGGCTCCACAAACTTGGTATCTCTTGGAGATGCTGCAGCCAGCATACTACAGCCAGAAGACACTGGATATAAATTTCTAATTTACACATTCAAACAATTCCCAAGTTAAATGGCAAAAAAATATTATTATACTACAAATGATAAAACCGCAATTAATTACTACAATATTCTTTGTGGTGAATGTGCTTAAAAATTATGTAGAGCAACTTAAATTCCCAAATTCCATTTGTACCATTCCTAAAGACATTCACAGATTTATCTGTGAATATCTTTAGCTGATCTATTACATTTAGTGGTTTAATCAATTTGTTTTGTTATTTATCGGAGGACCGTGTGGATATTTTTAAAACACAAAAACATCTCAAAAATAATTCTTTAATTCCTTTACCATAAAAAAAGAGGAAAAAAGTCTATAATTTTGTGGGCTGTTTTTCTACAGCTTAACAATCTGGTGTTGCATAGCATTAATGACAGTGGATTTTCACCTACATAACAGCAAATAAACCTAGAGTGGCCAACAATTTTTTATGTACATTTTCCTTATTAAAAATGCATTAAAACTCTGAAAGATGAAGACTCTACTATTTTTGATTGGTTAGCTTTTCGTGCTTACAACCTTGTGAGCTCTCACAAGCACACAAAGATTAGATAAAAGACTCCTCTATCACTCAGAAGAACCCTTCCTTCACTGGAGAGTATATGAAAGAGGCAGCTAACTGACATCTCTTTCATTTGCATGAAAAATATGCAAAAGGTGCAGCATGTAGGATGAATAAGGAACAAAGTACACAGAGTGAAAAATCTGTTGAAGACTTGCACGTAGTCTGAAACTCCGGCACAGAAGTCAACAAGCCAAGTTAGGTAAAGGAAGTAGATCACCTTGTCATTTGGATTCTTTCTTTCATAACTAAGAACAGCAAGGGCAGGTGGGTCTTCTTTACTTTATACCCCTGATACAGAATAATCATATTCACAGGACACTTGTGTTGGTCATGCTGATGCTGCCTGGAATGTTCCTAATTTGAGCTGACATTTATTAACAGAACAGCAGAGCACTACTAGACATTACACAGACACATAACAAAATCAACCCCAGTAAAAATGGTAACCTATACCAGACAGATGGATCAGTAGATTTTACTTTCTATGCTTAATTTGGGGTAAGTATTAGCATAGTAGACTTTTGTGAAATTGCTGAATTCCACCTTGTGAACTGCATTTTCTAGTATTATTTTGTTCCAATGCTAACCACAAAACTCTATAGACAGTAAATTTTCATTAATGACTCAAGGATTAACAACAGTGCAGTCCAAAGCTTAAAACACATGAAACAATTCCCCAAGCCTGGCAATGTGCCTGGTATACACCTTACCTTGCTGTAAACTGCCGTGAAGGTGATTAACGAATGCAGTTAATATAGTTGCCACATTCATAACTTGTGAACATTGTGCAAGACCAAGTGTAAAAAGTTCGTTCCAGCAAGCCTTTACTAACGATATGCTGTTATCCTGTCTATTAAAAAATACAATAATTTCACTTAATAAAACATGCCATTTGCATTCACATAACTTATTTTTTTAACTTGAAGAACACATCATAAAACATCCATCTAATTCAACAGTGCAACAAATACCAAAATGAAGCCCTGCATCAAAAATATTTTTATTCGCATGCCAGGATTAAAATAATGGCTTTAGAATTACTTTTATAAAGAACTAATTTTTGTTTTAATGATCTAAAAGGAGATGGATTTCTATCACAGAAGTAAGCTGAAGTTACAGTAAAACTGTCTGAGCAGACTCGATCATGGTAGTTTTCTGAGGATTTATGCGAATTTTTGCATAACACATGCACAGACAAAAAAAAATTGCATTGTTCTCGTATTGTGTACGTAGAATAGACTCAAAGTTCTGGTTTTTTTCACTTGAAATCTGCTGGGGTTGTACAATATGGAACATATGAAATCAAGTTCCTGAGCTTCCTGACTGCTACTTTTGTACCCCCTTCATGTTTGGAATAAGGTTTGAAATACAGATTTCAGAGTATAAACAGAAGTAATGAGAATTTCTGTGCTGTAATAATTAGTTCTTAAATTAAGTTTCATGTGCAGTCATTATTTTTTTTTTAATGCCGAAGCTTAACATTAAGTGTATTAATCCAGATTCAGGCACTTCTGTATTAGTAACCTAAATTTCAGTACTGCAAGCATCTCTAACTCATAGAGCTTAACAAGAGCTCAGTACCTTAAAAAGGAAATCCTACCAGTGAGGAGTCCATTTCAGGTACCATGTTTCACAGTTTTAGCCAGTAAATACAAATAATGGAAATTTAAAAGAAGCACAAGTCCTATCAAAGAAGAAAAGCGCATTAAAGCTAGGACTTCAACTACGAAATTCAACGGAATGGATATTTGTAGGAACACTGATGTAATCTTCAAGAATATTTCTGATGATTTATTGCAACACTAATATGCCAAATGGCAGATCCATGTAGACTTGTCCTCTACTGCATCAGAGAACTTAGCACAGCACTTTTTACTGCAATCCAGCTCTTGTTCTGGTAGACATGATACTGTGCACGCAGCTTCTACATGTCTTTGTCATATCCTCCTGTCAAAGGGACTGTGCTGAGGAAAGGGAAAACAGGGTGTGCTGACAGGCTGAGAGATTTGGGGTTGTTCAGCCTGGAGAAGGCTGCGGGCAGACCTTAGAGCTGCCTTCCAGTACCTGAAGGGGGCTACAAGAAAGCTGGGGAGGGACTTTTAATAAGGGCTTGCAGTGATAGGACGAGGGGCAATGAGTATAAACTGGAGAGGGGCAGATTTAGACTAGACATTAGGAAGAAATTCTTCACTATGAGGGCGGTGAGGTGCTGGCACAGGTTGCCCAGGGAAGCTGTGGCTGCCTCATCCCTGGAGGTGTTCAAAGCTGGGTTGGATGGGGCCTTGGGCAGCCTGGACTGGTGGGAGGTGTCCCTGCCCATGGCAGCAGGGTTGGAACTAGATGATCTTTAAGGTCTCTTTCAACCCAAACCATTCTATGATTCTATGACTACTCTGCTGGCATGTGTGTTTAATTAATGTATCATCTAAAACAACTTCATGGCTGATTAAACTTAGACCAGAACCAGCTGATCAACCTTAAGCAGCCTCAAAAAGCTAAGAGGCTGCAAGCAGCTTGATGAACGTTTCAGGAGGAATCTCTTGCCTACAGTGATCCTCATGCAGGAAGATGAACTAAGCGGTAACTTGGTATCATTAATGAAATCAGCATGCCAAAGTCGACTATCTTGCTGAGACTAAGGAAAGCATTGCCTGAAGAGGGAACCACCTGGATACAATTATCTTCCTTACAAAACCATTACTATCATTTTGGTTTGGCTCCTCAACTCCTGTCAATTACCAGCACCATGAATTTCTCTTCATTTTAAAAGTGAAATGAGTCACCCCTCTAAAAGTCAGAACTATAGCACGTAATGTGCTCAAACTAAAAGAGCTGCATTAATTTCAAATAAATTTCCACTTGAGAAAAGTTAGCATTCTAAGCTCTTCAAAAGGAAAGCTGAATATTTATGTAAATGGTATTTAAATATAATATAATTCTTGTCTGGGACTGTAAATGCTAGCACAGGTAAATATTAGCACTATTAAGACAGCTACTCCTCCATTTTTTTATTCAAACAGAAAAATATATTGGGAAGTAACATACTTAAAACAAATGCAAATTTTCTACAAGCATTTCTTGTTTCATCTTCTCAGAGAAAGAGGGCTTCTGTACATTTGATTTTTAAAAAGCAATTCCCTTTTGCCATTATTACACTAATTAGCAGCATCTCTATGCTACAAAAACTTATAAAAATGTACAAGGATATAATGTTAATTGGCTACATATTTTGATATTCTGCAGGGCAACACCTTCTCCTAAAACAAAGCATCATTATTTACCCTTGCTATTATTTATAGAATTTTACTTTTTCCTTCTCCAAAACACAGGCTTCAAGTACACACAATACAGTATCTTTCCTGAAACTATATAGAATCATTTGGCTTAAATATAGAGGTAAATGGAACCAGTAATCACAGATTATCCTGCTTTTGACAAGCTTCCTGGAAAAGGGGACAATCCTTCACTTCAAAAAGGAAATCTCTCTGCTGCCACAGCCACAGGATATTTTGATATTGGATTAAAGAAAAACACCACAGATGACAACAGACAAACACGATGTACTCCATTTGTGTCAGAGCTGATGCAGTATCTTTGATGTGTATTCATAAAATTACTTCTGAAAATAACAAATTACTTTTCCTCAAGCTATTCTGAGATATTTTCTCATAAGGATCTGTGATGCACTACTACACTAAGCTTAACAATTTGAAGTGACACACTGAATTCTGCAGGAAAAGCAGGATGTTAAAAAATTCTAAAAAGAAAAATAAGAATTACATTCTGGTTACAGCAACCATTTGTTTTTTGAAACCCCCCTGAAATTAAACTATTTAATCCTGAATGCTTACCTGAATCTAGCTAAGCATTTTCTTCCCACAGGTTATTAAAGGCAAAATTATTACTACTAGTTCATCTATGAAAATAACAGTATTTGGGGATGCAGAGAGGAACTTACTTTGGTAACTGCCCAATAAACATCTTAGTTTGGGATGTAGCTATCAAAACAGGATAGGAAGTCCTATTTACTAAAAATTTATTGAAGAAGTAGCAGCGTGCAGTTATTTTATTGCCATAAACCTACTCCTTTTTCCTTCAAAACCCAAACAAAGTACCTGAATTGTTCTGAAGTTGGGAGTAGCTTTGATTCAGAATATTTACCTTCATGATGAAGATGCATAAACCAGTTTTAATAAGTAGATCTATATTTTAAAATGTCCCTGAAGAAGACAGTGAAAACAAAAAATTAAAAAGCGCATATTCACAGGATGAGTGAATAGAGTAACTGACCACTTACCCTAAAGCTTGGAAAGATGGAATGGAACGTGCCCAGTGCATGGACAAGAAAAGCAACCTGGAGGCAGACTCGCAGATATAGTGAACGTTAAGATATTCAGGCATAGGAGAAGGCATGGTGAGCTGGCAACCACAAAAAAAAAAGTGCAGGTCAGTTATTTTACTTTCTTCATAAACAAACACGGTAAGAAAAAAAATTCAGTCTTAGATTTTCTTCTAAGTGAAAAATTATTTTATAAATAAACATGAGGTAATCCTGAAATAAGATTGAATGACTGCCTTTTTCATTACTAACCACACTGTTATACCCTGTAGTAACTGCAAAGTGACAAAAATCTTCATCTTTCTCTTAGATAAAAATTCATATCTGGGATACCTGGGGATGGAAAACCCCAAATAAAACCCAACTTTACAGACACTCTCAAAGAATAAAAGTTTTAGAAGAATCACTGTAATTAGAAAGAAGTTGCATACATTTATATATAGAAGAATACATAAAAAATGCAAACATAGAGCCATAATTACTTTCTAATGCTTCCCCCAGAGGAGTATAATAAGCAGCCTGGAAGAATTAGAGGAGTTACCACAATGTCTGGAAAGAAGCGTGTGTGGGAATTCTACACAAAAATCTTTTTTGTACTTTCAATTAGTATTTTACAAATAAATACATGGGAAATCTTTTGGCCTGTGAGTAAAATACATAATATACAGCTGCTCCCAAGTTCTAAAAATATAATCAATATCATTCGGAAAGGATCAGCTCCACCTTTTTCAACTTACATGAGTAGTATCAGTGGCGTTACCTGCATATGTGAAGAAAGTGCTGTTTGACTCAAAACTAAACACAGCGTTGTAGTTTTATTTTCAGAAATCAATACTTCTTGATATAATGGTTTGGGTAACACAGTCTAAAAAGCCCAACCCTGACATCATCATTAGAGAGAAGTTTATTTGAGTGATCAAAACATGTGCTGATGAGAGGGTGCAAGGTTTAACACCAGCTGGTGACAAAGCACCACACAGCTGCTTGCTCATTCCCCTACAATGGGATAGAAGGAAAGAATCAGAAGGGTAAAAGTGAGACAACTTGTGGGTTGAGATAAAAACAGTTAAATAATGGAAATAAAAGAAAATAATAACAAGAATTAATTGCAATGAAAAGGAAAGTAAGAATAAAAAAATTAGAAAGAATCAATGAACAAAAGCAATGCATTCATCAGCAATGAATGCAAATACCTGAACGAATATTCTAATAAGAAATTAAAAATAAGATTTTATCAGATCATTCTTTTACAGTAGCATGTTAAAATGGCTATGAATAGTCAACAGCAAAGAAGTATTAAGTACCCTGAATGCTATGTGTGCATCACTGAGTAGTGGCCCCTCTATTTCAACAATATTCATGCTTGTTTCCCCACCCATCAGCTGTACGCCGGCTTCAATGCTGTCAGAGTTCTGGCACGTTGCGCTCTCTCCTGGATTTAATGCTTTTGCAAGAGTATCAAATGCCCTGTAAGATCACAACAAACAAAGGAGAAAATAAAATTTCATTTTAGAGACTGTTTCAATTTAGGAGGAACCTGCACATGTGCCTAACTTGTACTTAGACGTCTGTTACAAAATCCCTGATAACTCCAACTAACAGTGGCTCTGAAACAAAAATTAACAGCAGATCCTGTTCACACTGGCTGCCAACAAATTCACAGTTTTGACACTTTGATTGTGCTGCTGAATCACAGTTTGCCTTTCAGGATATCTTTAGTGATGTTTACTGAGAGCGCGGTGTGAGCGTTTTGAGCACAGACGTGCTCATCAGAATACTCTTAAAGCAACTTAAGGCATGTATAAATTTTACATTTTTTTGCTGCTATGAAGCACAAACAATATTTTTTTTTAAAAAAGTAATGAGTTGTAGTTCTGGTATTCAACTGAATTTGAAAAGATGGGTTTGAAATACATATAAGAAACCACTCTGATGCTTTCAATACCATCCTTAGTACCCTTTGATGTGGCACAGCAACTCCTGTCATATGCGCAAGCATCATGGGGGAGACGTCAGGACAAGCACAGATGTATTACTCACTGCTTTGCTGCTTGATAATAGATCTGTTGTTTTACTTGTTCATGAATACACCAAAGAAGCACAACTGATGTATCTTCAATCAAAAATATACAGGCTTGATCACTGCCTATGTGACATATTCTGAGAGCATTATCATTTGTTTAGTGTTGTATGAAAAATTTACGGACCAATGCCTAAAAACTTTACAAAAGTTGATGATCAGCTTGTACGTAGAGCTGATTCTCAATTTATAGAGCTGTTTATTACCAAAGAATCTAAAACCACCCATTTAATGCCTAAGTCTGGTGTAGAGCTCTTGCCATCTTCTCTTCCTCCATGCTCCCATGCTATCTAAATTAACTAACATGCTAAAAAAATTAAATGTTTTTTATGTTTGACATAATCATTTACAACCAAGTGGAACAGCACAATAAAAGATTTGCTGACACTGGTTCAGGCTTGAGATGGTAAATGAACTAGTTTTTAGACCTACACTAGCCAGTACACCTTGACATGTACCCGTGAGTGTGACCGGGTCATGCACAAGTGGACTTCACAGGTACAACTGGGACATTCTCTGTCCCAGGTATACAGAAAGCCGGCAGAAGGGAATGCATTCATGGGGAAGCTCTGTAAATTATATTATTGCGTTCCTGCCAGGAGATCTGAGTTTCAGGCCCTGCAGGCTCCCTCTTGGCAGCTGTAGGTGGAAGAGGCAAAGCCAGCAGCTCAGCAGCAGCTGCTTCTTAGGAAGAATAGGATCTCTGCAGGATTCTTCAAGCAGCAGGGACAGACATGTATGAGAGAAACAAGATCTCTCCTTTCCCCAAAATGCAAGCATCACACACATCTGCCACGATCCTGGATTTATTCCAGTACAGGCCGAAGAGTCCCTTCTAAACAGAGCATGCAGGTACATTGGTTAACCATGGCTGCCCATGATCCTTTGTTTCCAACTTATTCTTGAATGTTTGCTTTCAAAGAAATCTCGTCCCTACTATCTCATAAACTGAGAGTAGCAAGCCAGCAGGATTAAGTAGGAACTTGCTTCCTCAGGGCTCAGCACTGCAGGTCCTTTTCATACACGGAGCCCCAAGATGAGCAATGACTGTGAGGCAAAACACCAAGACAGAACAAAGCTTGCCTGGAAGCTATGGAAACCAAGAGAGGGGGAAAAAAAAGATCTAATCAACATTAAAATACTGAGAACAAATATTATTAATAATACACATTGGTATTACTTGGTAGAAACAACTTTGTGTCTCTTTTTGTTGGGCCCAGTCACTAACAGATATACAGGACTGCTCATAAACGGTAGAAAATGAGCATAGATAACAAAGCCATTACAGGACAAGGCACAAAACATTACAATATAAAACCATGGTAGCAACAAAGTTGTGCACTAAATTTCTGTGAGCAAAAGTGAAAGCTTAATTACTGTAGCTGCAAGCAATGGAATATAATAAAATACATGAAAAACACGGATGGGTAAGACTTGCTTCCTGAAATCCCTTATACTCTTTTCTTCAGTAAACATCTGGGTCTGTTAGATCAAACTGGCATAAGGCTGGCAAGGAAATTAAAGATTTAGACTAAAAAATCTCTAGGACACGAGTACCCATTAAGCTGGGTCAGAGCTCCTTCAGGCTCTCT
This sequence comes from Phaenicophaeus curvirostris, assembly GCF_032191515.1. NCBI lineage: Eukaryota > Metazoa > Chordata > Aves > Cuculiformes > Cuculidae > Phaenicophaeus > Phaenicophaeus curvirostris. The sequence goes on along the minus strand of NC_091392.1, from coordinate 39,206,015 downwards.
GACTAAAAGAACCTGCTGCTTTCTCATTGTCAGATTTTTAAAACTTAATAGAAACACTGGAGTTGGCAAAACCAAACATCTTGAAGTGCCTGGAAATAAAGAAATGGAAGGTTATCATGCAACTTTATTATTATGTCTTTTTGAACAGCCAAAGTATTGACTGAAGTTTACCAGTGCATGTAGCAATACATTTTACACAGCATATTCTTATATGCTTTACCTAATAGTAAAAGCCTAAATCCGCACCTATATACAGTTACATTGACTTTCTAAGAAGCGTATAAGGAAAGGAACAAAACAAATGCATTTTGCTTGCAATTATACGAGAGACTATAGGGGAAACAATGTAGTTCAGTCAGTACAAACCACTTAACTATACACCAAATCTTTTCTTCCTTGGTGGATTTATTCCACATACACATTTTCAAAGCAGCATACACAGTCTAGATGATGTATAAAGGAATATCACTGGCACAGCTGTCAGCAGCTTCCATGAGATGACAATCAAGGGCAGTACGGCTGTGACTGACAGAATAACTGAGTACGTACTACACAGAATCTTGCACACATGCTCGCCAAAATGGCTCAGTTAAGCCTAGTGAAAGACAAAAGTCTGTAAGATACTCAATGAATGCATTTATATTGACAGTTACGCTTTTCAAGCTTTTAAGGTAATTAACAGTTACAGGCATTAAACTACTTACGTGAGATCTCTAATGAACGTTTTTCTAGGACAATACAAAGTATTGACTACAGTACAAGATCTAAGATGTGTTAAGGACATCCAAAAGGTAAGAAAATCAGCTGTGAGATTGACATTGAAGTTCATTTCAAGTACGAACAACTGAGCGTATTTACCTCTCAAATGAAATTTCATGATGATTTCACTTGGATGAATCTTACAAGATTATCTTCCACATGAGCTCAGGCTGTTATTTTTAATGCAGTTAAATTACCTGTATTTTCAAGTGTAACATGCCTTACCTTGTAACGTCACTACTAGCTTGTTCTTCTTGCTGGAGTTCAGATAACGATGCATCTCCGTTACTTAAACTCTCGATCATAGACAGCTCTGTACTGCTCTGTGACATGTCTTTGCATTTACTGAGACTTGCTAATGAAGTCACCACATTTGCCAATGTACTTAAATCTCCCTGACAGGCTTCAACCTAGGGGAAAACCAGAGTTTTTTATTCTCTCGTATTGGCAGCAGTTAACTTGCAGCAGACAAATCCAACTTTTACATAAATGAAAAACTAAGTGTGTGAATAGGTCTGTAAGAAAATTATTGGTTTCAGTAAATGAGTAATCATAATGCAGCAATTAGACACTGCAGTGCTTCAAAATATGAAATATTTAGACTTTTACAAGTAATAGCTATCTACTACTTTCAGAAAGGAAGTTGCAGAAGGTAAGCAAGTGCAGAAAGAGTATTTATCATCTCCACTCACTAGTCAGTCACCAGGACTGTAAGACTGGACTAGATGATATTTTTTAGTATCTTCCCTCCTTTATCATGTAAATGAGTCAGTAGTAAAAGGGTAGGAGAATGTTTGAAAAGAAGGAATGGATAAAAAGTCACCTTCAAAAGCCAGCAGAAAAAGAACCCTGCTGCAGCCTTTTTTTGGTTTTTATGTCTTCATTTAACTGCCAGGGCACAAGGTGATTCAGTAGCGACAAGCAACTCAGAGGCAGAATGACACATTTCCCACCTTGCCCCACAAAAGAAATCAATAAGGGAAGTGCATGATTGCAGACACGTATGCTGCTGCTAACACCAGCGTGCTACAAGTAATTTAGCTTGTGTCGTCATGCCCTGCAGACAGAGCCGGAAAAGTGAAATGGAATAAACAACTTTTGATGGAGCCCTTTGCAGACTGAGCAAGGGAGGCAAAATGCATGAAACCAGTATGAGGTAATTTAATATCAGATAGAAAAACAGAAAAGCTTCCTACTGCGCACAGGTAAGGAAGTTATCACATGGCTTTAGTGGATCAGTAAGTGTAACAAAATGGAAACAAAGGAAAACCAGCACAGAAATAAGATGGTTGCTGAGATACTTTTGCAAAAAAGTTAGCAATTCAGGGGAAAAAACCCTAGCCGTAATTATGAAATGCATTGTGATCATGCCATGTGAGGTTTTTCAAACACCTCACTCTATTGGTACAAAAGAAATATCCAAGTGTCAAGATTGCCTAATACAAAGAAAAATAATGCACCCCTTAAAGCCCTTGAAAAATGCGGAGGAAGGCATTTACTTTGTAAAGTTTTCAGCATTTTCACTATGTGAGGCTAAAAGCATTCTTGTGAAGAATAGGCATTTGCAACACTGGCTAATGCTGTAAAGGAGAGTTTTAAAATGAATTTAACAAAACAGGGGTACAACTAAACGGAGCACCCTTCCCCCTACATAAACAATTACAGCAATGAGCTCTGCTTCATCTATCAGCCATATCACCATGTACCTTATCTGGAGTCAATTGCACAGTAGGCTCACTTTTTATTGCAGACTGATGAATGTTAACAAACATTCCCGATTCCAGCAGACCTGTTGATCTAACACAAAACAGCACACATATTAATTTTTATTAATGTTAGGATTATTTTTTTCCTATTTCAGGAAACAGAGATAACTACTTCTGAGTTGAATTTACATACCTTGCTGTTTCATTGTCTGTTACAAAAGTTGGAGTCGCAGCTAATGGGCTACGAAGATCTTTCCGAATGTAGATCTTTTCTGTAGAAGCTGCACAGTTTGAAGATTTTTCTCGTGACACTTCAATAGGTTTTCTCTCACACTGCACAGCTAACAAAACAATATGCAACTATGAAGCAATATCCAAAATTACAGACTATGAAATGATCCTTTTTTCCCTCTATTTAATATGCAATTTTAATAATTACTCTGAATATAGCTAAAAAAAATTACCATATAACCCATAAATTTGGGTAAAAGACAATGCATCGATTGGATTTGTTCTTAATGAAATGATGCAGTAGTCACAGTTTGAGACCAAACACACAGACACTTAATTTTTCAAGTTACAATTAAAGAGAAATCTCCTTAAACCTTACTTTTAATTTGGATGAAGATGTGGAGGCTTACAGCTTCCCTTTCTATCAATTTCACTATCTCACACTCTCAGCTCATTTGTAAAGGACTCATGGTACCCTTTTCCATTAACTGTGGGCCTGGGTTGAACCCTCATAACTTAAAGCCCTTAAAGAAGCTTCCTAAGTTAGGAGCTTACACAATACAGAGGGAAGGGGACACTCACAAAGATCAGTTCAGACCACTTAACATCTGGGCAACATCCTGACTCACAATCACCGACTTCAGAGAAGCCGCAGATTTGTAATTTGAATAATTCAGTGAAACTAGGTGGAATGAATCCAGTCTTCAGCACACAGACACCACCTTGCTTTGGATGGATTAGAGAATGTTAAAATGAGACTTACAGCGTTATACCTTACGGGGAACAGTAACAGTGTGGCAGTATCAAGGCTGGAGAATTAATCTATTGCTTTCTTTTCTGCATATTTAGCATTCCAATATTGCTGTGGCATTGCAATATCGCTACATCCAATATACGGAAACCTAAAAAGGAACTTGAAATCTGCAAGAATCGCTAAGAACTGAACTCTAGATCACTACTGATCTGTGTTTTGTGAAAAACTGTCTCTGCAGAACTCTGCCAAGAGTGAACAGCAATTGCCAGCAGCCTCAGTCTTGGAAAAAGTGGCAAGGTGGTGCAAAGATCTGAAACATTCAGTAGCTTAATTTGCACATAGAAAAAGAAACCTATCTGTATTACTACAAAGCAGATCTTTTGCACTATGAACTTTAGCACAGCTGCCAGCCAAAATAATTTCCGCTTATTGACACTTACAATCTTGTTTCATCCCAAATGCAATGCATCTCTGCAGCCTACAGTACTGACATCGATTCCGGTGGTGTTTGTTAATGACACAGTCTTTTGTTCCTCGGCACGAATAAACCAAATTCTTCCGTATGCTCCTTTTAAAGAATCCTTTGCATCCTTCACAAGTTACCGCTCCATAGTGACGCCCTAGTTACAGAACAACACAAACCATGATATTAATTTTACACTGTTATATTTTTTTAGAGTTTATATTTATTAAAAACAGAACGTTTGCTATTTTACCCAGAAAAAGAACATTTATTCCCCAGCTGTTACAGTTCTCAAAATATATCCTGGCTATAGAACAACATTAAAAAGCAAGTGAACCGTTTTTTCTAGTTCAAAGCACTTCAACAGGACAAATTTTGCAAATGGGCAAGCTGGTTACTAAATTCTTGCTGAATTTGTTGACAGAGATGTTAAAAGACCCTAAGAAAATAGTTAGCAAGAACATAGAAGAAACTCGTTTTATTTATATATTCATTAGGATTTTTTTTTACTACCCCTACTGTCAAGCCCTGTTGTTGCTCATTACAAACTCAGCTGCTGAAATTATACGCATTAAATCTAATGGAGTGGTGGAAAGCGCAAACACGGCACATGACAGCAGTAGGTAATTCACTTCAAAGTTTTACCTTCACCTTTCATTTTCCTCACAGGGTAATGGTACATCCTTAAGCTCTTTCAGCTCTTCAATGAGAGAATAATCTAAAATAGCTAAATAGGTTTTTTTCAAAAAAATCAGTTCTGTGAATTTTCTAATATGTAATACTAACATTTAAAAATGTCTAGGATATACTACAGAAAAAAGTTTAAAAGTTATTTTTCAGAAGTGAATTGTTTCAATTCTGCTATAGCACAAAATACAAACATTACTAAAAAGTACTAGTTTTGATTAAGGCATGCTTGGCACTCCAACAATTTTAACTCTAGGATTCTGAGGAAAAAAAAAATTCTAAAACCAAAGACCAATGACAAACACTTGAAATATAAACTGCGGAGCTGCTGTGGGTGCTCTTTGAACTAAGTAGGGCATATTACAAAAATAAATCTCAAACATGAACTCATTTAAGGGAAAAGATATTTTAAAATTCTTTCCTCAGTCCTCACAAACATTTTTTAGATACATCCATCTTGCCTGCCTGAAGTTTCTAGGAAATCTGACAGGCTTTCTAACTCACTCTGTCACAACCATATTAACACTCTATTAAAATTTCAAATTTATGAAAATGTATTTTATATTAAAAGAATGTAACTCAGAAAACATTTTAACAGCAGCTGGATTGCGAATATTTAATTTTCATCCCATGAAATGCCTCGGCTGCTTCTCCACCTGCTCTTTGACATAGCTACTTGGATTTGGAGGTGACTGCAAAGCAGTGTGCAAGACACTGCTAGTCACACAAGAGGTTCCCCAGAACGCGCAGCTGCTCAGGGCCTCTTGGAGCAGAATATCCAGATCTTTGCCTTACGTTTGGCGGAATTTTCCTTTGAGATGGGTGAGACCTAACACGTACTAAGAGCTCTAGGAACTATAATTTTTATGCAAAACTTTGCTGCCATAGAAAATCTTTAAATGTTTTTATTTTCTAAGCAGTTTGTTCTACATCTTACTACTTCTTATGATTATATCCTATCTTTAACCACTCCTGCCCCTGGGCCCCCACTTTTATTTCTTCTGCTTCCCCAAAGGAGCATTTAGCTGCAGCTGTCACATTTTGATATTACTGGAAGTCCACCACACAGTCGTCACTGACAAATCCTAAAAATTTTCTGATGGAGCAATGATTTCCCTAGCAGTCTAATTTTAGCTAAATACAGAGCAAAGTTAAATGTCTTATCTCTCACACCCCATTATCTTCTGTAACAAAGAAAGCACACAAAAAAAAAGAGCTTTCACCTAAACCATGTCGAGGAACAGTCCTTATTTCTCTCTCTAATAAAAAGACAAGATGCTTCTCAGTAATTCCACCTCTGACAGATCTGGAACACCTGATGGCAGGTGCACATGCAAAGGCAATGTGGGAGACACCAGCCCACTGCTCCCACTAGAATTCTTTCCAGTCTCTTAATATCAATACACAAAATTTAGTGCATGAAACATCTTTCTTTTCTACCACAGCACTCCATTTTGGACACAATATATGAGCATACAGTTTTAAAGCACACTTTTTATTGGAATTCTAATGCATTTTTACAATTTTAATTCTTCAAATAACTAACTCTAGTGCACAAATACCAGGTTAGCACTACTTCCATGTACTTATAAGTCCTTCTTAACTACTGGTTTCATGTTTAAAATTATTAACAGGTTTCTCATATATTTTAAGAGAGAACCAGTCAATAGCATAGTTCACTGCGTGACATAATTTTAAGGAAGAAAAATCTTTCAACAGTGTTGCTTAAGTAATTTTATCATCCAAATTTTTATCATGGAAAATAAGATGTATGAGCCTAAGAAGAAAAGGCAAAACCTATTTGGTAGAAAATACTGAAATATCCTATACTGTCCTGTCCTATATGTAAACCAACAATAAATAAGTCCACCCATGGACACTAGAGCAATACTTAGAGTAATTCTCCATTTAAAGAGTAGTGTATCCTTTCTGGTTTTGCATGTATATATATAGATGTAGATGCATGCAAACTGTTACACAGCTTCAGAAGAATTTTGAAGTGTTTTTATAAAATTGCACCAATTTACACAAAAAAAAAGAAAAAAATACCTGATGCCTTGTCTCCACATACAACACACAGATCGAACACTTTATTTAGGCTCTGTTCATTGGGAGAGCTGTCTGTTAAGATCTGGAAAAAAGTGTGATATAATTTTATTTTTCTTACCATCAAGAAAGACTAAAATAAATCTCATGCTTGTTTTCGCTCTCAGATAGGGGATCATATCTACAAAGTACAAGGTTTCTTCGCTACATTTTACAGTCTTCGTAGGCACAAAGGAGCTACCTGCCATGCTACTGAGCTCCTTTTCAGGATGGAACAAGAACTTCAATACTTCCAAAAAGATTTAAAGATCTCATTTATTTAAATGTTACCACTGCAGAACGGACTGAGATTTTGAAAAACATTCAGCACTCTCATACTTTTATCTTACCTTTTGTATCCCCTAATGACTAGTTCATAGTACAAAAGAAACTGAAGCATTGAATAGATGGAACAAAAAAACCTCATGTAAAGGCTACAATAGCTACAGCCAGATTCGTTAATTCCTTTTTTCATAATACACACAAGTGGCGGACCAATAGAAAATGTCGTCTGGATGCTACCATTAAGTGGTTTATAGTTTGGCTTTCAGTAACAGTTTGACATCATTCATTTATTTATCTCTGGTACCTGTAAAGCTGCACTAAGCACATATTAGAGCCCCAGCACTGCAGGGTGGGCGCTGCAGCCTTCCATAAATAAAGCACAGCAAAAATTCAGTTTAAAAAAAGGAACACGCATATCACAGTTACCAACTAAAGATCATCTTGACAATTACAAAAACCAGAAAAGAAAAAATTATTCTTCCCATTAAAAACAGATCACAGTTTACAAGCTTTAAGAATTTCTAACTTCTCCTGCATCTTACTAGGAAGTCAGATACTCTCTCTTTGCATATTCAAAACAGGACCTCTGATACAAGAAAAAATACCCTATCTTCTACAGAGGAAACGAAAAAATCACTGTTTTTTTGAAAGTCTGCAAGATAGTATATATGATATGCATGAGAATACTTCTTTCCAGTTAGCCTTTGCTAACAATACTGTCACAAAAATTCAACTATTAAGTTATCTTTTAATATAACATCTTTTAAAGAAAAATAATAACAATGAATTAAAAGAATACTAACCTTTCACTCCTTCCTAACCTTTCATTCCTTCCTAACTTCAATTATTAACATCATGTATTTTCATGATATTATATAGAACAGATATAAACAAGTCCTTCCATAAATGAAACCTGCAGTGAAACACGGAGTTCCACATAAGGAAGGACCACAGAATTTGGCCCATGCAGAGATAAAAATCCCAGAATCAGAGAACTCATCAACACAAAGAATAAAACTGATTATTAAGATGAAGAAGAATCACTGAAAGTAAATCAGATGATGGGAAAAAGGGCCTTGCCAAATGAGTCAAAGTAAAGACAATGTACAATAAAGGAGAGGGTTTTTTTCAGAGCAACTGAATGAGCAACACAGGTGAAGGCTATGGAAGAACAACAGAAAAGGCAAAACTGCAGGTGAGAAGATCATTTAGGGGAGAAAATATGAAAGATCCCAAAGAGGATGCAGTTGAACAACAAATTAATGGTACTCTCTATTTCACCTACTTTAAGTAGAGAAAAAAAATCTCTACCCATACATATTGACTGACAACATTTTGCGCAAACAGCACAACCAGAACTAGAGCTTTTAATTTGTTGCCCAGACTTTCCCTATACCTGAATTTTGCTCTCTAAACCAGTGTGGCAAACTTCACATCTGTTTTACACTTTTGCTGAGGATTACTTAAAATACAAAATGTATGATACCATTATATATGCTTGAATGCCTCTCCACAGGACTGACTTTTGTTACTGCTCCCCTGTTCATAACAATCAAATTCTTTGGAGCAAATTTGCCATTTGCAAAAATTTGTGAGTTTCAGAAAAAAAATATGTAATATATAACGCAGAGGTATGTTTCAGGCTTGCAGTGAATCACAGTAGTGGACTGGCTTCCAGAAGAGCACAAACTAAAAAGATCAGGGGGTCTTCAGTTCAAATACTTGAAAGAGGATGTCATAGCGATTTATAAAAACATCAGAATCTTTTACAGCTGTTTATTATAGTGTAAGAGACACTACTGAACAGCTCTCTCAATCAAATCATCTAAAGTATTCTTTGCAGAACATGCGATTATACTACAGGATGTTATACAGACCAAAGCATATATGGTCTATATCAATAACAAAAATGGTTGTGAAGTTTAGCAGCAGCTATCAAATACGACAGTTTCACTGCAATCTTCAAATCAGGGCATTGCTCTAAATCATCAGCTTAATGGAATTGAAAGGCTATGCTCAGAAGGATCATTATTTACTTGTCTAGTTTTCAGTATTTTTCGTTAAGCAACCGTTTCTGGCCATTATTTAAGTCTCAGCTCCTGGGCTCCATGGGCTGTAGCTACCCCAATGTTTCCTGGCCTGCCACACTGATGTATTTTAACAGCAGCATAAATGTACGTGGGTAAACAATGCACAATAACTACACTTCAGCTGGAGCACACTGATCTCCTTTATGCCGAAGGAGCGCACATCTCCCACGTCTTCTGTGCATGTTCTTCATGCTACTCACATCAGTGCTATCCCATCCTGGCCACAGGAGGATATGGTGCAGAACGCCTGGAAGTTGGAAAGTGAGGACTAAGGAAGCAGCATATAAAATGTGCATGGGAGTAAGGTGCATTGGGGACCAGTTTGGGAATTTACAACCCTGCCTGGTTGTAGTCGGAGGTTAGTTAACTCAACACCTGTAGTATTTATTACTTTCCCACCTCCACTAAGTAATTCACTTCCCTACTAAATAGTCTCCCTGAGAAACTACCTGCGAGTACAATTCACACAGCTGAACAGTAGTTACAACAGTGTACAAAAAAGGAAAACAAGCATAAGGAAATGTTAAGTGATAAAGACAATGGAGAAAAGAGTATGTTTTTCAATAACACATGAAAAGAGATGTAGAGTCAATGAATGAGAAGTAAAAAAAGACAGTTGGTATGGCAGGAGCTAGAAATGACAATATAAATAACAGTATTCTTTCTGATGTCACAAGTCAGCGTATACATTTTAAAAGCAATAAATTTACAAAAAAAAAGAGGTTTCTTCATAATTTCTAAGTATCCACACTGAGTCCTAATGCAAGGAAAAGCAGATTGTTAAAAAAAATCAAAAAAGGAGAACCCAGACAGACATATTTGGAAACAAAACATCTCTTCTTTATGCCATTTGAACCAAAATTACAAAATAAAGTGGATTATCTACCTGGATGTGTTGTGCAGATATATCAGGGGATGCAAAAAACAGTTGGTTGACACCTGCAGCATCTGGAGTTGCTAGGATAACTTTTCCTGGAGTGGAATCTTGTCTGGCAAGGATCACCTTGCTTGGGGTAGAGCCATCATGATTTGTTAAGATGAACTGCTTTCCTGCTGAGCTCTGATCAAGTGCTGTAACAATCTGAATCTTCTGGCCCGTCTGCTGATCTGTGACAATCTAATAATACATTTATCTCAAATTGTTATGGTAATTTAAGTTCACCTTTGGGCCCCAATCTGGGCACTTGAAGAAAACAGGAAGTTTGCGTTTGACATTTGTGAAGCAAGATTGTCTTCCCCTCTGTCACACAAAAGTGAAGTAAACCCAGGCCAAACCTCAGACTTTCACTGTATTTGAAATGCATTTCAATCCAGGGTGCTTGAAGTCAAAACCCGAGTTCATACTCAAGTTTTACAACTGGCACATGCTGTTGCAGTACTGCTGAAACTCTTGACAATTTTTGCACCTGGAATTCGAGGTACGCCTGTAACTCAGCACTAGGACACATCCAAAAAACTTTTTAAAAACACAAATGAAGACTTCCAAGAGAAAAAAGTAAGCATCGAACAGCAAGAAAACAAATGATCTTGTTGCATCTGTATATACATTCTAGGCCTCATTTTGGAGAGGTCTTTTTATTACATATATAATAAGTCAAACAGAATTTCTGTCCCTGCCATTTATTTTCTGTTTTTAAAGGAAAAGCTTGTTTCATGTTTCATTTCATAATTAAGAACAGACCAGCAGACTGTTTTTTCCATTTTATCTCTATTTTCAGCACAAATACAGAGGAACTTCACTGAATAATCCTCCACTAACCTCTATTTTTCAGCACAAATACAGAGGAACTTCACTGAATAATCCTCCACTAACCTCTATTTTCTGCCAACGTTGTCAGAAGATTATAAACCTCAGAGAAAATAATCAAGATTCCATGTATCTTCCATTACAAACCTCACTTTTAGCCACTTCCTGCCTTTCTCCATCAAAATGCCAATAAGATAACTGCCTGGTTTATTCTTGAGACTGAGGAGAATCATCCTACACACATTGTTTCCCGCAATTTTTGAATTACAGGTCAATAAAATAAATCTTTTTTTTTTTTTTTAACTACAACCAAACATTTACATCTATCTGTCCATAGCTAACATTTATATAGTCCTTATTACTCATGAAATTATTTATTTCATGCTCTAACACTTATCATAACTAGTTTCATGTAATTAGAGCAGCACTATTAATTATATTTTTTAGGTGAAGAACAGGGGCACAAGGAAGCTGAATGAGGCATAATTTCACACAAGCCTTTACCAGTGTTGCTACTGGACCTTCACAACCAGCTTATTACTTTCTCTAAGTGTTGAGTATACTTAAATTTGCATCAAAAACCTGTATATAGCTTATTTTTTAAAGTGATAAGCAGTGAGAGATAGAAATTGTAGAGTATCTAATTTGAACAGTTATACATCAATAATACCACTTTCAAATATTCAGAAATATACAAAAGGAGTATGTTTCTTTCAGATGATCTTTTGCTGTTAACATTTTAATGGATCAAATTTATTCTTTTTTCTCTGCAGAAGAATAATAAAAGCTTATTTAAGGGAGAAGTTGAGGTAAAACGATAATTTCAGATGCTAAAGATATAAGGAAAGGAGGTAAATTATCGTTAGATTTGGGGTGTAAGGTGGGAAGACAATACAAAACCCCCACAATGGTTATCAACATGATTAATACAGGGTTTCCCACTCAGTTTTCTCAGATATCCACAAATCTGGGACTACAAATGACTACAATATTCCCTTATTTCTCCTTTTAATTCCTTTATGTTGGTTCTATATTCTTTAGAAGGCAAACGTCCTTGCCCTTTTAATTCCCTTCTTTGCTAAACTTCCTTCCACTTTTCTTTACATACAATCTTTATTTCTCTTGTGTCTTTCCTGGCTATTTCCAAAGTAGCTTCCCCTTCTCTCCAAACACATCTACTTTATTTGGATTAGGAGAAATTCAATGCATGTTGTCATCAATAATGATAAATAATGAATACGATGTTGTTTCTTCTTTCCCTATTATAATTTAAAAGTACAACTATGCGTACACCAAAAAGGCATATACTTGATCTAGGTAGGTTTATACGAAGTATAGAATAAAACTAACTCAAAAACCAGCATATTCCAATAGCGAACATACAAATTTGAACTACAGTTGAAATGATTTTTATATATATGCTAATTTATCTTTTTCCTTATTGCAGTCCAGCTCCATATTTTAAAAAAGGTATGTATTTGTAGATAAATATGGAAGGACAACCAGTAGAAGAACCATTGCTACTTCACACAATTCACTTCACACCTATTTAACAGTGTTCCAATTCTTTACATGGCTTCCTGCAGTTCTAGGAGGATGTCCATGTAGCTTTCACTACACGAGATAGTAGGTACAGTGCTACAATAACACCCCTACAAAGCTATTCAATCTGCACAAACCGTTTCTGCAGCTGACAGAGGCCTAAGAGCAGTTTCAACAAACTGGCAGAGTCTGTCTGCAGCTGACCACTTATGGCCATACACCTGCAAAAACTCCACCTACATCGCAATGGGCCTCTGAAAAGTGGAGCAGTTCACCAAAGTTTAACAACTTGCAGTACCTAGGTGTTTACGTAAGAGGAAAAAGTAATCAAAAATAAAATCATTTATCTTCTCAAGGGAATCCATTCAGGGCTCAGTGACAACACATTATGTTTCTTAATAATCTGAAACTCAGTATCACTAAAGGGATAATATTATAAACCAGGAATATATTCAGGATTGTCTGCTTAATTAATACATTTTACCCCACGTATTTCATTTAAGCACCTAATGATAATGAAGGATGGTATTTTCCTTTATTGCTTTTAAACCTTACCCGTTAACAAATTTTGACTTCCATTTGAACATCATTTCAATAAAGAAAATACCTCAGTAATTCTGTGCTTCTATTTTAGAAAAAAAACCAACGTCTACACACAGAGGACTCAACCACCTGTTTATAACAGAGCTAGTTTTGAAAAGAAATGTCTGTTTAACAACAAATTCAACTCTACAAAGAGTGACTAATGAAATATGATTTGAAGTACATTTTACTGAGGATTTTGTATTTCGAGATTTCAAATAATTACTTATGTTCATTTAAAAAAAAGGAAAAATATTGATTGAAAATATAAACTAAAAATGAATAAATTTAACATCTGTTTTGAACATTTCACTGAGTTGTATTTGCTCCTACAAGCTACTTTACTCATCGCTTCAATTCTGCTTTGAGGAAAGCTTTCATTACTAAGTTCTATTTCAAATCTAGTTTATTTTTTATATTGGTGACATGTTTGTAGGTGCCTGTTACAGGAAGAATGTCATTCCACTGAGTGCCGTTCCACACATATGAAGAGAGAACAACCGCCCCAAAGCGCTTACCATCCATTTTGAAACAAGAATCAATGAGCATGGTGATAAAAGACAAGGGACAAAGTAGCTGGGTTAGAAACAAGTGATTTTCCAGCAACACGAGATAACGACTAACTATATAAAGGTCCTAAAGATACAATCCTTCTGTGTTCAGTATATTTGCAGTAATTGATGCCTAAGCAAGTGTAGTTCTCCTCTCTCCCCCAAAAAGCCGACACAGAAGGGTGAGAAGTCTGCCTCTGCTTTTGAACCAGCAGGACTGTCCAGCTATTCAACAATAAAAGCTCAGAGGTTTATGTGTCATCGTCTCACATTCAGACCTTGGTGCTGAAAGCACATTAAATAGCTTCACACGTGGACATGACAGCATACAGGTGTGAACAAGGAACACACAGGGTAAAGTGAAGGTGGTTAATTGATTAACGGAATAAAAGCTACAGCTGTACCAAAGTGCAGAAAAGGAGTGGAGGCAGCTGAAAGAGTAAAATTCTACTGGATAGATAAGACCCATACTGTGACCAGAGCATCGATGGGGGTGGGAGGGGGATAAAACAAAACAAAAGATCATGTAGGGAGGGGTCAGTTGTGAAGAGTCTTGGAAGGCAGGACAAAGCTTGAACACAATGCACCAAAACAGGAAAAAACAGTGGAAAATACTGCAGAGTTAAGCCAGCGAAAGAAAAAGCAGTCAACATTATACTAGCAGCCGGCTCACTTAAATTAGAGCGTTTCTGTATGCAACAACATGTATTTGAGAATATTTTTTTAATTTATTCTGCACTTGATATTTTTCTCTAGCATAACATTTAAAAATAAAATGTTTGCAAGGACTTGCACTGACTTTTTTGGGATAAAATATAAAATTCTATTCCCCAAATCTTCCTAATCTCCATATACAGACATCTAACTACATACATTGGCGAGAACTTCTTCTTGAACTGGAGATTATGACTTGGCCAGATTATGAATTAGTATATTGGGACAGGTAACACTGGCTGGGACAATCATAATCCAGTATCCTTCTCAGACACTAGAAGGATAGAGACATTAGGTTGCCCTGCATTTTTTCATGACTTGTATCAACAATATAATGGTGTACATTCCTTCCTCCCTGCTCCAAAATGTTTCTACAAATCAGTTGAATTACCAAATCTAAAAATTACTAGCTTTTAAAGAGACAAATCATTGCAGTATTGGGAGAAGTCTTTTTCTGTTCCGTGGTTAATATTTTTTGTAAATCTTAAAGTCCTTATGAGAAATAAAAAAAAAAAAAGGAGAAGTATTGGAATGATGTTTTATTCCTTTTTATATAGAGATGTTATCTGCCACCAAGGGCAGAACATTTACATTTCAGCAAATAATATGACACAAATAAAAATAATCACATAAGAAAACTGGAAGAAGCTCTGCTTTTAAAATGTATCAGATGAAGCGTACCTGGATACGTTGTGGTAAAGAGAGGCCTGAATCTGCAGGGACTATCTGTATTCGTTGTGCCGTCCCATCCATTAGTGTCTGTGTAACAGCTCCCTGGGAATGGGAAATCTAGAAAGAAGAAACATATGTAATAAAAGACAATGGATATATTAGGTTGGTGCAAAAATAATTGTTGGTTTTGTCACTGTAAACTGTGCTGCCTACTGTGGATTAAACTTTTATTTAACTGTGTTCATGTTGTATGTAATTTTAAACCACAAAATTTGGTACTGATTTTGTTTTCACTGTTTATTCTTTTCCATATTATGCAGTCAAATTAATGATGGGAAAAACAGAGATTTGAGCAATTGTGTTGTATTATTTCAAAAGAGGATGTAAAGGAGTAGGAACTGCTAGCAATATCAACCAAGCATTTGGCCAGGGGACCATCAATGATGTACAGCTCAACATTGGTTCCAAAAGTTTTGTAACAGAAATGAGAGCCTTGAAGAAGAAGAGGGTTGCGGACATCCTTCTGCAATAGACAACAATCAATTGAGGGCCAGTGTTGAGGGAGACCCAGGCAAAGTAACTTGAGAAGTTCCAGAAGAACTAAACACTGATGATTCAATAGTTGTTTGACATTTGCACCAGACTGGAAAATCAAATAAGCTTGACAATTGGGTGCCGCATAAGCTGGATGAAAATAAAAAAAATTGCCCCTACAAAGCCTGCCCTGCACTTTTGTGCAACAAACCCAATCCGTTTCTGATTGCATTGTAACATGTGATGAAAAATAAGATTCTGTATGAGAACTGACCGTGTTCCGTGCAGTGGCTGAACTGAGGTGAAGCACCAAAACACTTTGCCAAACTGAAGCTGCATCAAAAGAAGGTTTTGGTCACTGTTGAGTGATCAGCAAGTGGAATCACCCACTACAACTTTTTGAATCCTGACAAAACCATCCCAATATTTAGATGATTATAAAAATGTTCCTCTTCAACTGCTCCTCCTTCCCACCCCAAGAATTAATTTAGAGAATATCTATCTATTTGTAGTAAAGGTTTTGTTTTGTTACAGGTTGAGAAGCTTTTTCATTCCTCCTGCATCAGCTTCCTGATCTTGCAGCCACAACACCACATAAACACCAGTATCAGCAGAAGAATGGAGGCAAGAACAAACAGCTGGAGGTATGAGAAGGGAAAGGAGTGATGAGTAAGACTTGATGAGCTGCAGAAATACAAACTCTCATCAGCCTAAATTGATACTGAAATTTAACCCAAAAAGGCATTACTTCTGGTAGCAGTCTTGGCTCTTATAACCTACTTGCTCCTATCCCTTCAGCTTGGCAGGTAAAACTGGTGGGCTCATCATTCAGTAATCTGGAATAGGACACTGATACAGTTTAAATAGCAGCCTAGCAGACAGACAGACAAACAAGGAATATTCTTAGCATGCATCAAACCTTCAATCCAGATCTCCACAACGCTCAGAAGCAGGCACATCAGAGCAAACGAGAGTGGGATTAAGCTAATGCGGGATTGCTTAAGCTGCCAGCAGCATCAAAAGAAATGCTTGTCAAACTACTGCCCAACATTTTCAAACACTGCTGTTTAAAAATGTCTGGTTTTCCATGAGTTTGAATACTGTGCGTATTTAAACAATTTACCCACTTCTTTGGTTAAGTAAACGAAGCATTTCTTATACAGCAACATTTACAGTTTGAAAGAGATACTTTCAAGCAGTAAAATTCTGCATCAGCCTTTCAAGTGACATGTACACGTGATGACGCATAAGCAATCAGTGTTTTACGTGAATTATCTTTGCTTTACAAAATAAGCTACATATTCCAGCCCTGTTCTACCTCTGCTCCCTTAAAACATCATGATCAACGTGCTGCGTAAGATAAAACTGCTCTTAGATGCCACAAAATGTCAGCTTGACAGTTTTACTTCTATACAGAATACAGTTTTTTAAATGCAGTTAAGAAAAAAGTACTGATAAGAACAACCACGATATTTGTTAAAAGTTACATTTTGTATATGTATGACAGACTCTGCTTCAATAACTGCGTAGCTTTCCTCTGTTACTGTTACCTGGCAGGACTGTAAAGCCAAATCACCAGGTCCCTGGTGTACCCAACCACAGATTAAAGAAAGATTGCTGCGAGCTCTAGATAGACGACTTCCCTACATAAACAAAGGAATGGGATCTTGAAGTAGACACATGAATTGTCTGACACTCAGCACAAGATGATCAGCAGTTGGCAGAATTTGAAAAGAGAAACATATAGGCAAGACTATACATTCTCTTTTTAAAAGAAGTTTTGCCTTTATGCAAAAAAAATCCTACATTAACAAAAACACATTTGTGAACATCATAATAAATAATAATTTTGTGTTTTAAAATGCTTCATGAACAAGAAAAAGTATCATAAGAAAGCAAAACCTATGTCACCTCTGACCATTGTTTCAATGAAACACAGGAGCACTTTCCTTTCTCCTCAGAATCATAGAATAGTTTGGGTTGGAAGGGACCTTAAAGATCATCCAGTTCCACCCCCCTGCAATGGGCAGGGACACCTCCCACTAGATAAGGCTGCCCAAGGCCCCATCCAACCTGGCCTTGAACACCTCCAGGGATGGGGCAGCCACAGCTTCCCGGGGCAACCTGGGCCAGGCCTCAACACTCTCATGGTGAAGAAATTCTGCCTTATGTCTAGTCTAAATCTGTCCATCTCCAGTTTATACCCATTGCCCTTGTCCTATCACCACAAGCCTTTGTGAATAGTCCCTCCCCAGCTTTCTTGTAGCCCCTTCATGTACTGGAAGGTCGCTATAAGGTCTCTGTGGAGCCTTCTTTTTTCCAGGCTTAACAACCCCAACTCTCTCAGCCTGTCCTCACAGGGAAGGTGCTCCAGCCCGCTGATCATCCCTGTAGCCTCCTCCGGACCCGCTCCAACAGCTCCATATCCTTGTGTTGAGGACTCCAGAACAGAACACAATACTCCAGATGAGGTCTCACAAGAGAGGAACAGACGGGCAGAATCACCTCCCACAACCTGCTGGCCACACGGTTGTCCGCCTGGGCTGCGATCGCACATTGCAATAACAAAATTTACTAGCAATAACAAAAATAACAACCGAAGCAATTGCTTAATTGGAAAGTAATACCTATCTGCTGGTAACTCTCTTGATTGTAAATTTTGTAACTGCAAGTGAACAAAAGTAATTATATAACCAGACAGCTCTCTGAAGACCACTACAGACCCACAAAGCAGAGCTGAACAGTTAGCCACTTACTGGAAACTCTGCTAGATTTTCCTTAGCTTCACTTCTGTGGGGCAAACTTTGGCAAAAAAAGACTCTGCATCATAACTTTAAAACAAACATAATAAGTTATTCTAGCCTTCTATGGGAGAGTCTCCAGAAGCTTTGCGTGTACTAAAACGTATATTCCCTTGTGATTTTGGCCTTTGCATATCAGTCTGTACATTTAATTATCCACTGACTCTTAAACAGGACTCAAAATTTATGTACCTCTCCCACTTGCTGTTCAATAATTTGATGGGCCAGTTCCTCTATGGTTGCCATGATCTTTAACCACCAGAATTTCCTGTCAAAGAAAGGAAAGAAGATGCTTAAGATCTATAGCCTCAATAGTAAATATATCTTGGGGAAAATATAATATACAAAATTGAAGTATGTTCATGGTTGTCTGAAGGTGACATCCCTTCAGAATATAAAGTTTGATTATACTACAGAAGTAATAACTTATTTTTTATTTGTAAACTTATATATTTTTTTATTCAAATGACTCACCCTGAGACTTCCTATTTTTTGTCCTCTGCTGTCACAAAGAGCAAAAATATAATAAGCTCCCTGGGAGAACAGAAGTGTATTACTGACCATGACATCAGTAGGGACAGAATTAACATCTTAAACACTGGAACAGAGCTAATTTTGTTAATGTGAATTAAAGGGGGTTAAGTATAACTTCTTCTGAACCCATACTCATTTTTTTAATATTAACAGGAGTGCCTGAAGGTAATTTTTGTAACTATTAAGAGACATTATTTGGGAGGCAGAAAATACACAAGTTTAAAAAAAGATGCTGTTTTGCCATCAGTATTGTAGTTACACCATAAGAAGTCCAAATCTTCTTAGGAAGAATTTTGTAGGATTTAGCAGACACTGCTACACTAGAGCAGCATGAAGTATTCAGATGCGCACCTTGTTTGTCTTGATATCAATTTATAAATATTCACTAAGCAGCACTTAAAAGGTACATACACTAATTAAGAAGCACTATAAACAATTTTCCTGACAAAATCTGTTAAAAATACTGTAGTAGCTACTTCTTCTATGAACAAGACAGTACTCTGACATTACAGGATTTCTCCATTAACTAGATTTGCTTTATTTCAACTGGAGTTATGCAGCCTTGCCTTTGCAGTCAAAGTTATAAGGAAGTTTAATACCATCACACATTTTCCTGTATGAACGCATGAATAAATGTTGTCAGTCTAAAAGATTTTTTATACATTACCAAAGATTGATTAATTAATTTCAGAAACAGGAACAAGGCTGCATAACCACATAAAAAGTTAGAATGCTAATGCAAGTAGTTAAATATGTAGATAAGCTGTATATAAAAGCTAGGTGGTTTATACTCTTTTAATTTAGCTAGAACTTCTAGGAACTATCTCCTGCCCCAGAGACCTCTAAACTTTCAACTACGCAAAGAAAAAACTAACTAATTTTGAAGCTCACTCTGCTCTTAAAATTGGAAGGAGCGATCTTTTTTGACTGGAGCAAGAACTGCAGACCTCGGAAGTATGCATAGCAGTACGCTAAAGACTGATCAATGTGTGGAAGGGAAGACTATAGAAATATTTGGGTGCTATAGACCGTTCTTAATCACTCACCAGCACGCTGCACTATTAGTTAAATTCAGACAAAAGATGACAGGCATACAAATAAAACATATGAGAATGAAGCTTAGCAGTAAAGCATCATCTCCTTAGAAGATCTAATAAATGGAGCACTCTATTAACTGACTTCTGCACACAGTAAGCTGCAGCACAAGCACTATTGAGAGAGCACTTAAATTTTCAAGACAGCCATTGTACTTTATCAGATGTTTTGTTGTTTTTTTTTTAATAAAATATCAGCAACAAATGAGAATACAGAAGAGCCTGGCCTTTCAGTACTCAAAGGGGCCTACAGGAAAGCTGGGGAGGGGCTTTTTATCAGGGAGTGCAGGGAAAGGATGAGTGGTAACAGTTCTAAGCTGAAAGAGGGCAGATTTAAAATAGATATCAGGAAGAAATTTTTTACTGTGAGGTGGTGAGGTACTGGAACAAGCTGCCCAGTGAAGCTGTGGAAGCTCCACCCATGGAGATGTTCAAGGCCAGGTTGGATGAGGCTTCGAGCAACCAGGTTTAGGGGAAGGTGTCCCTGCCCATGGCAGGGGAGCTGGAACTGGATGATCTTTAGAGCTCTTCCAACCCAAACCACTGTATGTTTCTAATACATTGCATTGCTTACACACATGGTGCCAGGAATTAATAATACTTCATTAAAAAAAAAGAGTGTGACATCTTCAAAGCAAATTAGAGAACTATTTAATAAAACAGACACTTCTGGGTTAGAAAGATACTTCTTGCAGAGTTATTTCAGAAAAAGACCTTCTGCTTTGTGGCAATCTGATATACCAGACCTAGCGTGTGTATGATAAGCATTTGCAAAAACTTACAAGTAAACTAAGGAAAATGCTGAAATTCTAGTCTGATCTCAGAGCTGATGCTACTTTGAGTGGGTTTTGGGCTAGAGACTTCCTGACATCCCTTCCTACCTGGAATATTTCATTACTCAAATATGTACTGTTTTCCATGCCATACAAACAAGAGTTGCTCGGAATTACTAAAAATCCCCAATATTCTGCAAGTAGTTTGACTTGTAAAATCTTCCACATAGGTCTACTGTGCAAATATTATCAAGGACACAATAAATGAGTATCTAATTTTAAAGCCTTACTTCACTAAGCATCTAGTTTCAAGAGCTATGCATCAGAAACCTTATTTTGAGCAGTTCAAACCAGGAGAATACATGTTCCCCTGTGTCATCCTTTTGAGACAGTAGTGACATCTGCCACTCCGCAATCACCATCTCTAGCATCTTCTACATTATTTTACCAAAAGAAACTAGACCACAGCAGTATTATTTTCCCATCAGAAAAGCCACCTCTATAATCCTGCCCATAAAAAAAGTATATTTATGACCTTCTCAATGTTAGTGATAATTACCAATGGAGCCTATGGCTACTTTAACTTTATTTTATGCTTTTCTAAAACTCTAGTGGTTTTGCCTGCAGAATTAGCATGTTCCAACAAGAATACTGAATACTAATTATTACTGCCATAGCTTTGTTGCACCAACTCAGCAGCACATGGAAACAAACAATACAGTACAGTAAATAGAAAAGCTTAATTTATTGTTCATCTAGTAAAAGCCTGAAGCCAAATACTGAACTTCCACAGAAGGCAAAATGCAGAAAATACCTTTTGCAGAAATTGACTCAGACAGGAAGAATAAAAAAATTTCTCACCTATCACGCCTGAGGCACTGCAAAGTTATAATTAAAGATTACTTCTAATGTTCTCTCTCATGCAATTACTTTAAATTAACATATCGACACACTAATATTTTTGCCACAGACTCAATACATGTAAGACAGAGAGCTCTGATTACTCCAAGCCTCTATGAGTACTTTGTCCATAGCCTTAACAAGGAAGAAATGTTTTCTCTTTTTAATGTAGTAGATTCATTACTACCTTACTCAAAACAATTCTGTCACCAAAAGGGCTAGGCATAATTTATCTCTTGGCCTGAGTTTGAACCTTGCTCTGTGCTGCCAGCACTGGTACATCTGTGACTTCACAGACAGCAGCAAAGTTTTATTTTTGTCCATGTCAGTTCTCAGCCCAAGGAATGATTTGCATCTGCTTTATTACCATGCAAACACTAGTGCTGTACCAATGGTGGAGCGGAACAGCAGATCAGACCTCTCCTCAGCAGCAGCTGAAATTTAAATTGGTTTAAGTCATCTGAAGTCTCCTTTACTACTTTCCCACAGCTCTATAAATTGTTGTGAGATGAGCCTTGGAGCTTAAATACACTTATTTTCGATCTTACAGACTAACCTGGTGAAGAAACAAGAAACGGAGGATGACAAAAAGCAACATACAGCCACAGAACAAAGCAGGCAATGCTTGCAATGGTCAAGTAGCCTAGTAGAGACCTCTGGTCCTAAGTCAAAGTATTGTACAATTAGGAGATTGACAAGGATCTATCTTATTGCCTCACCCTCTATTTCTAGGAAGGAATTATTTTCTAATTATGAGAACCTTAATAGCCAAAGCCACACTTAAAATCCATGCAAGGAAAGCAGTGCAGTTATAAAAGCTGCACGCACATGAGCTCATGTATAGCTTAACCCTCTATTCTCTACTAGAAATACTCTTCAGCACAAGTATTTCAACCTCTCAGTAAATTTTAGTCCTCCAGTCAACAGATACTGACCTTTTCAAGTCCCGCCACAGAACTAAATAGTGTCTCATCTTTAAGATGTCGGGCTTTTGTGTTCTCTGCCATACTGCCAAGTCCTCACCAACAGAACGGGGAGAATTTGCTGGTTACAGAGGAATTCAGTATTGGTGCTAACACCTGTCTGTAACAAGATCTCTTTCTTGTGAGCACGATGAATGGCTAGGAGAGAGAACAGGAATTTTTACATTATTAATTGAGTGGATTATTAATTCAGTGTTATCAAACAGAGATAATAAAATATTGAAAACACTCAGCTCCCTCAAATCCAGAATTAGCCATAGGCATCCTTTATTCTTGTTAGAAGCAATGTAAGTATTCTCTGTTTTACATTTAAGAGCAGTGGAAGAGGTTATCTTTAAAAAAGATTCCTTGTCTTGATGATGTATTATTTTTGAAGGAATTTTTGCAATGAGAAAAAAGTAGGAAGGAAATTGGAACAGAATAGAGGGTTACTTGACCACAACCTCCAAGATGTACTAAGTTGTGGCAACGCAGTCTAAATGTTCCCAAAATAAGCAAAATTAAAGAAAACTCAAAGGGCAGTGGGGTAAGTAAATTCTCTGACAGTTTAGAATCAAAATGCTTTAAAGGTGATGATAGCTAAATAAAAACCTAATGAAATTACAATGGACTCTGAAAGCCTAACTAGATCAGTATTCCCTAAACAAGCAATACTCCTCTCCTTCCCTAGTCAGAAGAATTCTACTCGTTAAAAAGATTTTCTTGGAAACATGCTTCTCAAATCCAAGAAAGAGAAATCTGTGCTCACTAGAGCTTCAAACCCAGATATTTCTGGTCTTGAAGAATATCTTCTTTCCCTTCAAAGCACCTGCAAGGTTTTTTCTCCACAACTGCAGTCTTTAGAGTATGAGTTGTAAATGGCACAGCTCTCAGGAAAAAAAAAAAGTCCTCAACAAACACTTAAGTGTCCATCATTGAGGGTGCACTTCTGCAGTGCAAAGATGGACCTTCAGAACCAAGAGGTGTGTGTTTTAAGGAATTTCTTTGCACCTGATAGTTACTTCTCTGAAACCATTTGTGACTGCCCTCACAGCCAAGATGTTTTAGTAAAACAAGTTACCTTAGAAACGGAAAGCAATTTAAACTAACATGTTTTATCTTGCAGTAAAGCAGTAAAGGAATAGACATGTATTAAACTATGATGCTCCAGCCATAGGAAAACCAACTTTCAGAGATGCATAAGCCATTAGAAGTGACTTTTTGAAGGTTTATGTAAAAGAGCCATCTGCTTATTTGAACTAGACTTGTGTGAACAAAGTACTTCAAGCATGCAAACAAAACTGAACTCTTGTGATGAAGAAGAATGTGGAGAATTGGTTGAGGCTCTCCTACCTCTCCACACTGCCTGGAATAAGCACAAGAAACTCTTCTGTCCGTGGATACAGAACTAACTGTCAAAGCCAGACAAATCATCTGAGCATGAGCACATGGGGCACACACAACAGAGAAGGAATATAGTCACTTCAGTAAGAATCTGCAACTACTGTGGTCAGACCACAATAAAGAGTTGCCATGTAAAACCAACAGAATATTTTAATCGTTTGCACAGACTATTAACATGTTGTTTCCTTAACTCAGACCACTACTTAAATAAAAACCTTAACACTCTCACTTATTGCTACAACTGCATTACTATTACAGTGTTACTAGCAGCAATAGATAATTTCTGGAGAGAAGCTGGTAGAAATGCTGTACACAACAGCTCTTGATAACTTAGAACATAGCCCTGAAAATCATGTTGGTAATCAAGAAAAATACTAAGCAAACTACCTTTGACAGGGAAGTATTATAACCTGTATGCAGAAATCAATTGTGTAGAAAAATATCACAATGAAAGCATTGTGATAGCATGAAGTGGGTAGGCATGTGTGTGTACATATGTTAGAAAAAAATCAATTTCTGGAACTTAAGTGGGATAACTGAAGAGACAGAATTTTTTAGTAAACCCTTACAATCATTACAAAAATCTCTGACTAACACAATAATGAGGCTCTTTCCCAGATATAATTCATATCACGACCAACAGAAAACTGCTGCATTAAGGAAGAGCTACAAAAGTAGTGGTTTTTTAGTGTTTATAACAGTGATTGATGCATTAGAAAAGTGTCCTCGGTTTTTCTGCATTTTCATGCAGGCATTAGAACTTGGTGATTTGAGTCCTCCTTTGATGTGACATTAATCATTCTACTGGAGTCTTTTTAGAAAAGCTATCACTTGAACAAAAGCAAGTGGGTATTAGCTCTTCACATTTTTCTGTTGGAAGATTTTGTCATTCAAAGGCATCACTAAATAATAATAAAAAATACATATAGTTGAGGTTTTTTTGCATGAAGCACCATCGTTCTGGTAAAACCCTACTTATTTATTCCATTGCAAATTCAGTTTTTCAGGGTATTGAGCTTGTGATTACATGTTTTTGAGGATACATGGCAGAGGTGTAAAGTCGTTGACTTATAAATGGTGATTAACACATTTAAGTAGAAGCTGTGAAACTTTAATTGCTTTGACTTGCCAACTGTTAGGTCCTATTTTAGGCATAAAATGTACTGGTGCTTTTACACTGTTGCAATATTGCATTTTCAGTCTTCTGTAGTGAAACAAGCCTGTAAACAAAACTAAACTGGTTGTTTAAAATAGACGAATACCAATATATCTCTTTGGTAATTTTGTTTTTTAACACAGTGACTTCTTAAGACTGATGTACATCAGGCCTGATCTATGCTGTTATACTAATTACCAGGATATGGTCTTATGCTGGCTTCATTTCAGCAGCTGAAATTCCTTTGTGTACAGAAGAACAACTGGCAAATTAATACTTCTTAGCAGTCAACCCATTACAGCTCTTAAACACCGATTCAAATTCTTAGAAGCAGAAAACCAGTCTGAAACACTGGTGAGGCTTTAACAGTGGTCATAAGAAAAGTCAGCATTGCTCAAACACCCTACTGAATTAATCATAGAATGGTTCGGGTGGAAGGGACCTTTAAAGGTCACCTGCTCCAACCCCCCTGCAACAAGCAGGGACATCTTCAACTAGAGGGGGTTGCTCAGAGCTCCATCCAACCTCACTTTGAATGTTTCCAGGGATGGAGCATCCAAGACTTCTTTGCACAACCTGTCCTGTTGTTTCACTACCCTCATTGTAAAAAATTTCCTCCTTGTATTTAGTTCAAATCTACCTCCTTTTAGTTTAAAATCATTGCCCCTTGTACTGTCACAACAGGCTCAGCTAAAAAGTTTGTCCCCATCTTTCTTTTAAGTCCCTTTTAAGTATTGAAAGGCTGCAATAAGGTCCCCCTGGAGCCTTCCCCAAGCTGACCAACCCCAGCTCTCTCAGCCTCATCTTCACAGGAGAGGCAGTCCACCCCTGTAATCATTTCTGTGTCCCTCCTCTGGACCTGCTCCAACAGGTCTATGTCTTTCCTGTGCTGCGGATTCCAGAACTGGACACAGTATTCCAGCTGGGGTCTCACCAGAGCAAGGTAGAGAGGAAGAATCATCTCCCTTGACCTGCTGGCCACAGTTCTTTTGATGCAGCCCAGCTGGCCTTGTGGGCTGCAAGCCCACATTGCCAGCTCATGTCCAGCTTTCTGTGTTAACCACAAGGGCTATGCTTTCTCTGACCTTCCTTTTCTGGCTGGCAGACCTGTAGAAGCCCTCATTATTATTCTTTGCATCCCTTGACAACTTTAGCTCTAGCTGTGCCTTGGCCTTTCTGATGTCAACCTTACACAACAGGTACTCTTCCCAGGACACCTGTCTCTGCTTCCACTGCCTGCACATTTCCTTCTTACCCTTTAGTTTGATCTTTAGAGATCCCTGCAAAGAATTAAGTGGAAAAAGTGTGTCGCTATTATTAGTTCTGTTATGTAAACTTACAAATTTAGTGTGTTTTTCATGTTCTTAAAAGCTTCTTTTCTCAAGCTACTCCAGGCAATATTCCCAAAGGCTGAATTGTTTCATGTGAAACGATAAATATATTCTAAACTTGGAGTTATCTGAAAGGGGGAAATATAAATTGAACACTTTAGAACAAAACTTCATTTCCTAGTAAAGAAAAAGACTTAAATGACTATTGTCACAGTCCAAGTTTTCATCTTCAACAACTGGAAGTAATCTTCAAGGTGTTCTCATCTAATGTGAAACTTTCTGATTTCAGAAACGCTTCTTTTTTTGACACTTGTCCAAACTATGCCACACATCTTCAAAGGACACATCAGGTAACATAGAAGAAATATTTTTATTGCCGGTATAGGCAAGTAGTAGATAGAGTCAAATAATTGAAGGTTTCTTGCTTCAGAATGCTTTGTTCTCCTTTCCAAGGGAATGAGACAAATCGAGATAAACCAAACTTTATCCAGATGTTTGTTAAAGACTGCTAACCACATTTATATTTCCTTTCTAAAGTAATCTAGAATGACGAAATTATAAGAGCTGAAATTAAAAAAGAGACCAGAGAAAACAACATGAAAAAAACTGCATGTACTTTTAGGATCTTCTTTGTAATGTCTCACAATTAAAAGAACTGTAATAGTATTACAGTTCTGTTATTGCTTCATGAGGGGGAAGAAGAGCCAAGGCTCCCACGAATACATGAAGCACTAAGGTGTCTGCTAACAGTGTCCAATTAAATTTCACCTCATTCATATCTCACTTTGAATACTCCTGCAAAAATTATTTTCTTTGCTCACTGTTTCATCCAGTGAGTCTATAGTTGCTTACAGCAATTACTGCTTAACTGCTGTATTGGTTTCCCTTTTTCACATCAGCTTAAGATCCTTGCCTGTCCTTTTACCATGAAGGTTCTGAAAAATGTAGCAATAAGAAATGCTACGTACCATGACCACTTAGCTAATGATACTGTTCGCTGCTTCAGCTTTTACTTCCTTATACAACTTTCTGCAGATCTGACATTAAGAGTAGAGATACTTTTCCTAAAACTCTACAGAACAAATACATAACCTTCCCTCAACTTGTCTTAATGGAGGTGTGTGGCTGACAGCAATGTCAAAACTGACAGAATTCAGACTGCCAAATGATTAGATCCACCGCCACTCCAACCATCTGATATATTCTACTTTTGTTCCCTTGTATTCTCTCAGACTGTGATGATTCTTTTGTGTATTCTCATTAGTGTTAAATTTCTGGGGCCAGGGAAACATCACTTTCTTAGAAGATAGCCAACACAGTAAGGCTTTTCTTATGTTGCTCTAGGTAAAGAATAACACAAATTTTAGCATCTGTATTTATATTAATTAAACCTGCTTTACAAGTATAATCACTGACATTTGTTTCCAAAATTATTTCTTGCACGCTTCACAGTATTACTTTCCCCATAATTAAATTAAAAGATAAAGCTCTTTCAAAAAACTTTGAAAAATAAACTAACACGTGGAGAGACAGAATTATATATCCACCTGTTCCTTTCAAAACCGCAGCCCTCCAATCCAATTTGATAGAAAAAATTTTCACTAGCTCGCACCAATTTGACCACTCTTTACTTCTTCATCACTTTTCATTTTCCAAGATTTTTTTCAATGTTTTAGTCAAAATAACTTAGGAAAGACTTACTTTTAAAATTATTCTTGGCTCACTTCATTGAAATGGGTTAGGAAACATTCCCACAAGAGCAGCCAGCAGATTTGAGGGTCAGTAATCAGAAGCACAAACATCTCCTAAAGTACAGCTATACCCAGAAGACATCAACTTTTAACTTGCACCCTTCTCCAGAGACAAAAGCTACACAACTTAATTGTAAGAAGTCCCTACTAATAATATTTCAAAATATTATACCAGTGTAGACTAAGGATGTCAACAGCAGCAGCCGGAAAAATATTTATGTTTGGACTCATCATTTAATATAAATGGTAACATCTCTTGTTGTATTACACTGCACTGCTGGAATAGCTGCCCCACCACAGAGTACCTTGATTCTAATTTAACAACCTTGAAACGAGTAAGAACAAACCACATTAGTATGATGATAAAACGTGAGAAAATTCTGTCCACCCCAGAGATCTTTGGTTTACCTTTAAAAAACTCTGGCCAGTGTTGTTTTACTGTTACAAAAATTATGCTTGTAAAATTTGAGTCGTTTACCTTACTCTGTTGGGACTGTCAAACAAGTTTGACTCTGTATGTATGGAACGCATTCTGGTAATGACTGCGTGTATGTATGGAATGTGTGTTGACACAGGGGTCTTTCCTGGAATAAATTTACCTATAGAAAAGTCAGATGCACATTTAAACTAATAAAGTTAAACTAGAACTTTCTAGATACTACTGAGGTGAGGTACAGACACGTTAACTACGTATGACTGCAGAAGTTACTGTGAACCTTACTTTCTGTTCTTATAACACAGTAAAGAGAAATACAGGAAGATTAACATGACATTTTAGGAAAGCTCAAAAGGTAATACAATGGAAAGCTAACTGGAAAAGTATTTCCTCTTAGCCGAAACTGTACTTATCTCTTTAGTCATACTGCTTCAATAATAAATTATTTTCAGCACATCTCAGAAAATAAGCTAAGGATGTGCTATTTTAGCTCAGGTCATCTTACTGGGCTTACAGCTGTTCTGTACCTTAAAATGGAAACTAGACCTCATTTCCATTCTCAAACTCATCGTGTACTAACTAAGAATTCAGCATAACCTGTGCCAAACTTGTTTAATAAATATCTACACATAAAATAGAAAGTACTTAACAATCTCTCTATGATTAGAAGTGCCAGTACTTAAAACAAGTAACAGAACTCCTAACTCTAAGATTTCTTTAGTCTTCAGAACAATGTTCTGCAAAGCTTTATAGACAGTGAGTTAAAACAAGGAATCCAAACACATTAGCGAAACAAATAACGCTACTCTGTTCAATGCTTCATATAAGAAAAGCTCAATGAATGTGGCAAGCTAAATGAGGTAACCATGGATTTATCATTCTATGAGCCATATTGCTCAAGATGGTAGAACAGCTGGCAGATTTAAAAAAGTAACATGTTCTTTATCAATGAACTAGGGAATATTTATGTGACTCTACACCCAGTTAGATACTGTTTATTAAATTTGCATGACTTCAGGATTTATAGAGTAATATGTAACAGACAGGTAACCACAGGAAACTAAAGCAGCTAAACCTGCAGGCAAGCATGGGAAGATGACACGCTTGTAAAAGCATAAGGGAGTAATTAAAAGGCACACAGCAATAAACAAAGAAAAGCATTTGTGGGCATGCCTGTACAATTAATTTAGCAGCATCACTCTCGCTGCACTTTCATGTAAGCGAGTGCCACAGCGGCAGGAGAGGTGAGAGAACGGAATTGCCAGGATGTATTTTGAAAAGACTGTCGCGTCATGCCTACAGTTTGGGCCACCAAAGGGACAGTCTCGCCTTTAGGCCTGGAATCCTGTTGCTTTTATCACACCACCTCTAGAACATGACTGAGCAGCTAGAGAGCTGACTCAGCTCACAAGCCCTACAAACAACAGGGGACAAGAACGACGAGGGAAGGCAAGGGGGCTGCCTGCAAGCTGAGTCCACTCACACCATTTCTGGCTACATGCCAGAGCTAGCTACAGACAGTCTCTTAATCAGGTCAAGCTGCCCTCTGTAATGTCAGCCAGAGTCTGCGTCAGTACAGGAAGGAAAAAACGCAAACTTGTTCCCTGTGCCAGAGCTGAAGATGCACAATGAACCCACCAGGAAGTTCATCTGGTTGAAGACTTCCCCCTTTGCTGGATTAGAATCAGCTGGGTCCATTCTCCTACCCTGCGCACATACACTACCCTAAAACAGCATAGCGAGTGTGAACCCTTCTCTCCAAACACAATGAGGCACTACACCCACTACAGTACAACTACAGCACCTCACGAAGAGGAGTAGTAGCTCCACTCCTGGTTGACATCTTTGTCCCCTCTGCAATTGACCTCATGGTTGTACAGCTGTGAGGTAAGCTCATCTTCTGAATTAACTGACCCTGCAGCTAACAATTGGCATATGTAACAAAAAAAGCAGGTAGTAGCAAAAATACAACCATTTCTTTTGGAAAAAGCCTGCATTGTCACACCAGCTCATGCACAACACCAAACTGCCCATATAAGTGCGGTGTGACATGACTGCTTGGAGCGTTCACCAAACTACAGCCACGGACAAGGTCGGTGATACATGAAGATACACTGTGGAAAGGACTTTCAGACCAATTCAACAGTAATCCTAACAACTCTCCCCTTACTACTTGCACATATTCATATACACAGAAACTTCCTCCAGAAAAAAAACCCTGAGTTTCACAAAGATCCTTCCTGTAAATCGGTGTTGACATTGCTTCAGATAAAAACATCCCCTTATAAATGGCATCACCTTCCTCTTCCCTGGGTTAGTTTTGGTTCTTGGTTGTTTTTTTTTAAATCAACTCCACAAGATTAGACTTTGTTAGAGGGGGTGTTTGTGCATTTTGGTTTGTGGGGTTTTTTGGTTTGGGTTTTGTTTTTTTCCCTATAAATTCCCATAAACAGGTCTGTGAAGCACTCTTGGAAAAAATATTCAGATTAAGTCATTGAGGAGTGAAAGCACTCGTCACGTTGACACTTACACTGTCCTGCTACTACTTCAAAGGAAACATATTACCAAAACAAATAGTTTTCATGCCATGAAGTTACTGCTAAGCTATAAATAGCAACAACTTATTTGGAATGAAATAACTATTAATTATAACTAATATGACAATAGCAGAGGGTTTGGCTTTAGTTTTTGGTAGCTTATATTTTTTAAGTTTCTAGTTTCATTTCCTACAAAGGCAGTCAAATACTTAGCTTGGTCCAGCCTGTCCCACTACAAGTGGAACAAAATTAACTCAAGTTAAACAAATTTGAATAGCCTTTCAGAGGAGACACAGACAAACCAACAAATTTAATCTAAATATTGATACAGAAAGGTAGTTCTCAGACAATGATTCTTCAGCAAGGAATGTGCTTCCTTACAAAGTCTGCAGCACTGCATCATAAGATACATAGGACTTGCTCAGAAAGCACAAGCAACCTTGCAGTCTCATAAAATTAGAAAGTAAGAGTTTGATTCTTCAGAAAATAAGTCCTTTATTCCTTTAAGGGTTTGGCAAGTAGTATCTAACACAGTAATCTCTGGAATCAAAAGCTGCTGACTGAAGGGTAAAAATATGGACAAGTCTGCATGCACAAGAGCAAGAATTTGATTAACTGTACCTTTGCAGTTTTATCCATCATTCTCACACTGATGAATTACTGTTTGAACAGCTTACCTTATGCCAATAATGTGCAGGCAGAAGTTTAGTGCTACAAGCAGCTCGAAACAGCACTGAGAAAAAAATTATTTTAAAAAATTACCACAAAGTGACTTAGATTTGTTTAGTTTTCCCCAAGGGTCACTGTTGGGTTGCCTGCCGCAGCCTGAATGTGACAAAAGAGCATCCACAGACAGCTGTGCCAGCCAGGGCCTGCAGCCCCCACACCCGCCCCAGCTACTCACCACTTCCTCGCAGTGATGGCAACACCCTCACAGGTCTGGGAAAGCAGACACTAACATGAAAGCTCCCTGAGCTTTAGCAACCAAAATAATTCGAGTTAGCAAAGCTTACTATTAAATCTGCCTAAGCCAGGGTGGTGGCTGCAGCAGGAAAGGCACACAAACCCTCAGCTAGCTGCAGCACTGCCAGCTGAGACCCATGCTTTGTCTGCCAACAGAACAAACATGTACAAGCTAAAGATTTGACACTGCTCTATTCCTTCTCCACAGTTAAACTCTCTACCTCAAGCAAAGGATGCTGGGTTTTTTCACATATTTTGGCCCAGGCATTTGACACAGGTTCCTTTATTTAGGGAGACTGCTTGCCTTCATGAACGTTAAGGGAACTCCAGCAATTTCACTGGCTGCACAAACTTCAATTTTATAACACAATGAGCACACAATATATCAAAGGGAAAATTGAGTATCAGCATAGGGAACACATAAACTGATCTTACCTGTGTAAGTATTTAGATTTCACATTACAGACAAAAGACAGTTTTCACTGGACAAGCACATCAACTTTAAGCGCTCTGTAATTATATTGTGCGTGTCAACTATTTAAATAGATGCTACAGCATCAGTGGGGTTTTGTTTGGTTTTGGTTCCCCATGTGTCCCTCCCCCCATTCACCTTTAATAACAGAATACAATCACGAAACGATTTGTGTCGAAAGATACTTCTGGAGGTCATGTGATCCAATCCCTTTTCCCCTATAGCAAAGCCAGCTTCAGATTTACACACATTACTTAGGGCTTTGTCAACAGAGGCCAAGAAACTCCACCAGAAAAATCAAGGCAGGCTTTAGAAAAAGAGCAGTCCTCCTTCCCTTCCCACAATCTGGGCTATGGCTATTCTTCAGGACATCAAAACTCCTATCAAACTTGTTCCCTTCAAGGAAACATCTCACAAGAAAATACAGCCAGCAAGAGAAACAGAAATATTAATAAGAATTGAGGGGAAAAGCTAAAGCTAGTTTAAGGAAGCTCTCTTCTGTGATAAGCAACTTGATCCATGGGAGAATGCAAGAGACTCAGCAAGCAGTGCGCAATCATCCAGCCAGAGCAGTCGGCGCTAACTGCAAAGGCATTTCGGGATCATGCATCCCACCAGGGGACACCAGTTATGTTCCTCACATATCGTGCATGTGAGCACAGACAGCTGAAAATACACAAAAATACCTGGTCCTGTCATAAGAGAGGGTCTGCAATGTCTCTGGAGAAAGAGCTACAGGCAGAAGCAGTCAAGCATTTCACAGACCTTATGATTTCCCTCAAACAAGCATACCTGAGGAAAGCTGTACAGCAAGGAGTAAGCTGTGGGCTCAATGCTTTGTTGGACATCTCATGTCACAACCGGTTACCGTGGACTAAAGGGGAGGAATATTTATAAACCTATTTTCAGATAGAAACGCTGTTATAGAAAAAGCCTTCCAAAATTACAAAGCACAGAAGAGTTACCAGATGAATACTGCATCAACCTGCACAGTAATGTGATGTTTTGCCTCCCCATTAATACTGCTATTTTTACTTATACAATGCTGATTTCAAAACCAGGAAACTGTCCTACAGAAAACTATCTGAATTGCTCGCCACCTGCAGTAAAACCAGTATCAAGACTTTTTCCTCTCGTAGCGCAAGTTTATTTACACAATACATGCCATTTTTTCTCTTCCCTCCATAACCTGCAAATCCAAGTTCATCCTGCAATACAGGCCTGTGCTTTTCACACATCAGACAACATACTCCAGCAGAGAAAAGAAGGAACTCACAAACCTCACTCAGCTAGGAAGAAGTTAAGGTTAACCTGCCCCTGTACTTGGTACTGGTGAGACCACACCTCGAGTACTGTGTTCAGTTCTGGGCCCCTCACTACAAGGATGTTGAGGCTTTGGAGCGTGTCCAGAGAAGAGCAATGAAGCAGTGAAGGAGCTGGAGAACAAGCCTTGCGAGGAGCGGCTGAGAGAGCGGGGGTTGTTTAGCCTGGGGAAGAGGAGGGTGAGGGGAGACCTCATTGCTCTCTACAACTAGCTGAAAGGAGGTTGTAGAGAGGAGGGAGCTGGCCTCTTCTCCCAGGTGACAGGACAAGGGGCAATGGCCTCAAGGTTCGCCAGGGGAGGTTCAGACTGGATATCAGGAAAAAAATTTTCACACAAAGGGCCATTGAGCACTGAACAGGCTGCCCAGGGAAGTGGTTGAGTCACCATCCCTGGAGGTATTTAAGAGACCAGGTGCTCAGGGCCATGGTTTACTGGTGGATAGGAATGGTTGGACTCGATAATCTAAGAGGTCTTTTTCAACCTAGTGATTCTATGAAATGTTTTATTGCAAGGGCACAGGTTGCCCAGGGAAGTTGTCAATGCCCCATCCCTGGAAATGTTCACAGCCCAGGTTGGATGAGGCTTTAAGCAACCAGATCTGGTCAGAGGTGTCCCTGCTAATGGCAGGGGGTGGGGTGTGGTGGAATGATGGAAGAAGTAGTTATTATTAGAAAAGGCTGAATATCTTTGTTTTAAGCTAGAGTTAAGCTCCATCTAAGTGATTGCATTTTTTTAAAAAAGTTGGAAAGAATCCCTCTGATAGTGTGTTCTCTTTAAAGCAGTGTTTTTCCAGACACCGTTCATTCTTCGAAGAAGGTAACATCTTATGTGAACTATGATCTGTGCTGAGCAGATGCCTCTTACTCTGTAATCGCCTGTTCGCAGTCTTTCCCTGTCTCAAACACAAGGTCAGGCAGAGCTGGAGCCAGCTCCAAATCAACAAGAGGTTTCACTACTGTTAAGTTCACAACAACATTAAAAGTAGTGCTTGGAAAGTAACAGAAAATGCATAAGACTTCTTAGAAAATTAATGCAGATACAAGCAAGTGGGAAATACATTCTGTAACAAGCTCTTGTGTCACTGCAGGACTGATGGAGCTCTCTCCCTGGTGTTGCCTAGGCCTGAGGAAGGACGCTTGTTTTCTAAAACCCCAAAATGAGCCTTAGAGAGTTTATTGACTAGCAATTTCGGGATCAGGAATTGGATGATCTTTCAGGTCCCTTCCGACCCGAACCTTCCTGTGATTCCACGAAAAGCAGGGAGCCGCTCAGCTGTCACACAGCGCACACCTCCAGCCCAGAGCGGGGACTGGGGGTGGGATTCGCAGCGCCCCCCTCAATCCCCCCCGACACAAAATGGCTGCCCGGGGGAGGGGGGGGGGGGGGGGTGCGCTCCCGGCACGCGCGCGGCCCCGCCCGCCGCCTCGCGCCCGCGGCCCCGCGCGCAGCGGGAGGGGAGGGGCCGCCCCCCACCCCCACCCGCTCCGTCCTCCTT
Source organism: Phaenicophaeus curvirostris (assembly GCF_032191515.1). Lineage (NCBI taxonomy): Eukaryota > Metazoa > Chordata > Aves > Cuculiformes > Cuculidae > Phaenicophaeus > Phaenicophaeus curvirostris. Next base: position 39,170,680 of record NC_091392.1, on the reverse strand, counting down.
CCTTCACGGGAAGCGGCGCGAGGCGCCAAGCGGTTCCTGTGGGTGAAAGGTCGGGGGGCGCCGGGGCGGCGCTGCGGGGGGCGGTGGAAGGGAAGAAAGAACAGGGGGAGAGGGAGCGCCGGGACGGGGCCCGCGGAGCCAAGGGCGCGGCCGGGGGAGTCACTCACCTGGCGGGGCCCTGTCCGGCGGGGTTTATTTGGCGGCGGAGGCGGCGGTTCCCGGAGGTCAGAGTTCGCGACCCCGCCCCCTGCGCTCGGCCCCGCCCCGGCGCCTGCGCGCGACACGGAGCGAGAGGGGCGGGGCCTATAGGGGCGGGGCCGGGGGGGCGGGGCTCTGTCCGTGGAGGCAGCGCGGGGCTCGAAAGGGCCTGGAGATCAACGAGCCGCACCGTGACCGTGAACCAGATCCCCGAGCACCGCATCCACCCGCCTTTTAAACGCCTCCAGGGATGGAGACTCAACCACCTCCCTGGGCAGCCTGTTCCAGTGCCCAATGACCCTTTCTGTGAAGAATTTTTTCCTAATGTCCAGCCTGAACCTCCCCTGGCGGAGCTTGAAGCCATTCCCTCTTGTCCTGTCCCCTGTCACTTGGGAGAAGAGGCCAGCACCCTCCTCTCCAAAACCTCCTTTCAGGTAGTTGTAGAGAGCAATGAGGTCTCCCCTCAGCCTCCTATTCTCCAGGCTAAACAACCCCAGCTCTCTCAGCCGCTCCTCATAAGGCCTGTTCTCCAGCCCCTTCACCAGCTTCGTTGCTCTTCTCTGGACTCGCTCCAGAGCCTCAACATCCTTCTTGTGGTGAGGGGCCCAGAACTGAACACAGGATTCGAGGAGCGGTCTCACCAGTGCCGAGTACAGAGGGAGAATAACCTCCCTGGACCTGCTGGTCACACCGTTTCTGATACAAGCCAAGATGCCATTGGCCTTCTTGGCCACCTGGGCACACTGCTGGCTCATGTTCAGTCGCTGTCAACCAACACCCACAGGTCTTTCTCCTCCAGGCAACTTTCTAGCCACTCTTCCCAAGCCTGTAGCACTGCACTGGGTTGTTGTGTCCCAAGTGCAGGACTCAGGACACAACAAGCCCATGTCCATCCAGAGCAGAATGCGAGCCTCCAAACACCTGCTGCTGTTCTCCACAAGGAAATGGGAATGTGTCACCTTCCAACATCACAAGCACAAAAGCTTTTGAGAAGAAATGGCCTCAAGGTGCACCAGGGGATGTTCGGATTAAATAACAGGAAAAGCGTGTTTGCCACAAGGGTTCTCAGGCAGTGGCACAGGCTGTCCAGGGAGGTGGTTGAGTCCCCATCCCTGGAGGTATTTAAAAGATGAGTAGATGAGGTGCTCAGGGATGTGGTTTAGTAGTGGACAGGTCTGGTTGGACTCTGTGGTCTCAATGGTCTTTTCCAACCAAACAATTCTGTGATTCCAACCGTCGGCTTTTGGCTTTGGATGGTTTGGTAAAGTGTTTACTCTGAGGCAAATGCGTGGATGAGACTTGCTCCAGGGTTGGAAATATCCAGCATGATGGAGTCACAAACACCACTGTGCACTCTGGGTTACACTCACCACAACAATTCAGCCAGTGCTGTGGGAAACAGCAGGCTGTCACTGCCAGTGTGGCAGCAGCAAATGACTTTGTTAAATGTCAACACAGCTCTGAGCAGGGTTTGGAAAGGCCATGGGAAGCCTGGCTGCTAAGGAGTGCACTCCTGGCTGGAGTAGGACTTCCAGAAAAGTGTCAAAGGAACAACTTATTGCTGTTCTGGCTGTGTCTCGACACCTGTTTGGACAAAAGTCGTGTTAGCTAATTACGTAGTTTATGCTAGTTATTCTAGTGACTTCAATTTTAATAGTTTTATACTTTAAATATGTCCCTTTATTTCCTCTCCTCTTCCATTCATTTAGTGAAGATTGTATAGCTGCAGCTAGAGATCAGCAGGAACTTCAAGATCATTTAGGCCACCGGGTCTGTATTCACAATTTCATAGAATGCTAGGTTGGAAGGGACCTCAAGGATCACCTGGTCCGGCCTGTTTAGATGATCTATAGTTTAAATGAGATGCCCAGCACCCTATCAACCTGGGCCTTAAAAGTGCCCAGTGTAGAGGAACCTACCACTTCCCTGGGGAGATTATTCCACTGTTAAACTGTTCTTATGGTGAAAAATTTTCTTCTGGAATCCAATTGGAATCTCCCCAGGAGCAACTTAGACCCATTACCCCTTGTCTTTTCCATGGGACTCCTTGTAAAAAAGGAAGACTCCATCCTCTTGGTAGACACCCTTTATGTACTGGAATTTCATCATCTGAAATTCATTTAGATCATTTTATGCAATTTCTACTGAACCCGATAACATAAGCATCAACATCTGAGAAGCAGAGATGAGGAAAAAACCCGAGGAACACAAGCAATGTACGTGTTAACATTAATAAAATCATTCATGCTCTTATCTTGTCTTATCTTTACTTCTTTTCTTCCCACCCTGTCCCACAGCTGCGCTTGCATCTCTCTACCCTAGCTCACGATTTCTAGTTCAGTCAGTACTTGAAAGCATCGTATTCTAGTGTTTGATCAAACACATTTCCAAAAGCCAGATGCAAATGAACCTTATGAAGGATTTTAAATTGGAGCAATTAACTTGCTAAGCATTTTCTTAAGGTGTCAAATGGTACAGCACTCTCAATTTGCAGTTTTTGTCACTTCCCAAACTAGCCTGAGCTGCACATCCATCTTCCAGATGAAGGAGCTTATTGCAGTTTAATTTAACAAATACCAAGGAGTTTGCACCAAAGCTTCTTTCAGACCAGTATTCTGGCGTTCTCAATAAAGCAGAAATGTCATTTTAACCAATAAAACCTGTTCTGATTCTTTTTCTTAGTAAGTGACCCAATTCATACTGGATCTGTGTTACAAAGGCACGTCCATGTTGCTGTGTCAGCCAGGATTAGGAGACGCATCCCCATCAAAAACATGCAAAGAAGCAAAACTCTTTATGCTGTTACTGCAAGTTATCAAAAAACCTGCTTTCAAGTATCTGTCAGAGAAGTACAAGGAGGCAGCATAACTAACGTGACAGACAAATCTCTCCCTTACAGGCGCTGCTAAAATACTTAGGTCAACAGAAACTGTATGATTCAGGCATACTTCAATAGGTACAGCAGAACTGGATTTTGCAAAAGAATTTATTAATGAAACACCCTTCGTTTGACCTTCACACAGACCTACTCCTTTAATTCTTCAGAATGATGGTTTCTTAGGATGCTTTCCTTGCCACGGGTACATCTATCCGTAACCATGAGCTGAAGGATGTATTTTAAAAAACAGGCTTGAATACTGGGATAATTAAGAGGAGTAGGATGATGGGGTTTCTTTTTTTTTCAAAAGACAGAAAAGGACCACAGCACTGGGATAAGTAAATTCACGTATTTGTGGCTGAAGAGGGGGAAGTGAGTAAAAATCCTCACAAAAATATTACACTGGCTTAGGGAATCTAGATTATTCCTGGGCTGAAGCTCAGACGGACTGTCATTCCCCTGGGCTTGGTAATAGCTTCAGGAGATCAAACCCCCGCTGCCTGGTGTGTTCCATCTTGGTGGGACTGGCTCAGGAGCAATTTTTTGGGTTGCTGCACTCTGTCTGCAAGCTGTGTTTCAGTTCCACACCTGGTTGTGGAAGGACTTTGCAGAAAACAAACACCACGAACCCAAGAAAGCACAGGCTTTTTGTTCGGGGGGGCTGGGGAAGAGGGAACAGAAAACAAAGAACAAGAAAGCACAACGCAGTTAAAGAAAGACCGGAGGGCAGGAAGATGGTAATAGTTTTTGTAGCACAGACATCAATTTTGGTAATGAGAGTGGGTAGCGTCTTGACTGCCAAAAGCAAGATAATTCACTTAAAACTAATGCTTCAGGCAGTTAGATCCAGCAGCGGTGTCAGCCTGTGCACACTGCCTGCCTTTTCAGGCCTTTTGTTCTTCATAAGGGCAAAAGAGAGTTGGGATTTTAAAGCAAGACTGATGTGCAGGATAATGACAGCAAATTTTGCCATTTGAAAATCAATGAATATACAAATTACAAAATACATAAAATCCTGAAAATGTTAAAAAAATACCCATGCAGACTCAACTAATCAGAATTTATTTATACAAAAATGATACATATCCACAGGAATATTTACAACTTTAAACTGTTTTCATTTACAAAATAAAGATTCTATTCTTTCATTTAGACAGTACAATTTAGGACTGCTCCAAATAACAGCCTATTTGGATGGTAAATACAGGGGACAGCAGTTATGGCAAACAAATGCATTGCATGTGTCTTTCCAAAGATCTCTTTATGCTCTGACGTAATGTAATCAAATTTCCACACACAAAAAATATTTAGTAGAATGTGTTCCACAACTGCTCAGCTATCCATTTGATTTAAGTCCTTTGGGCAGAAAAAAAAATAGTAGTTTTAAGCTAAAGAGAATTTGGGACGCTAGAAGGTTTCATTTATCTAGGAATAAAGATGCTAGAACTAGTATTTAATGGTAATGTTTGTCTCATACTCTATTAACCAATCTTAAAGTAATTATTAACTACAGGTTCTTATAAGAAGAGGTAGCCAGGTGTTTAAAAACTTCTGGTCTTGTTTTAGCATTTAGACTAATCAAAAAGTGAATACTTTACTTTTGACAGTAACGAATCAAATAGGAGGCGAGCTGGAGAAATAGGGTAAATTTGAAAAGCAGCCATCTGGAAATGTTATAGAAATGCTTACGTTGTGGGTTCTTTGTATGACACAAAGCACTAGCACTGAAGAAAGAGGAAAAGAAATGTTTAAACATGTTTACAAAGACAATTTATTTCACACAGGATTGGACTGTGACACGTGTACTGTTGTTTTTAAGGCTCTGTTTTAATCTATTTCTGTCACACAAAGATTTTTTTGATTGATCAGCTGGTTCTGGGTAAGTCCTCTGCCTCTTACAGAACACTGTTTCCTCGCCCTGCACCAAATCCTTAAGAGGTAGTTTGACACCACACACATGGCAGAACTTGGGCTCCTTATTCAGTACGTGTTTTGACTTTTATTGCTCTGTTTTGTAGCAAGGACATATATATCAAACTATAAGTTGAATTTAAATTATCTTGCTCCCAGCCAAACTTCTGATTCATTTGCCAGTTCACGGCTTTCCATCTTAGTTGCTGTGCCATCCCTATAAAAATATTAAACAGATCTTCCCTTTGATAATATTAACTGGAAGAGCCACATTTATGTTACTTTGCTATCAGTTTCATTTTGGATACAGTAAAACCATGTCAGAAATCACCCTGAAGAGACATGCTAATAGCTTATGTGGCTTCAGTCAGCAGCTGTTTTTGAAAACTAAGTAAAAGCTCTTTATATGACATGAGAAAAATATTAATTTATCGCATTTGTATTAAAAGAATAAAGGCTTTGATCAGACTCCCACTGAATTTCAAACACTATCTGGTTCAGTCTCTAGTGTTCATAAGGGAAGCCAGATCTACAGCCTGAAGTCCCTGATTCAGAAAGGTACTCCACTGAAATGCTTGAAGTCAATGAAATTACTTGTATACTTAATACTATGCATTAGGCTTCCAGTGCTGGTGCTAACTTAACAGAAGCTCTGGGAAATCAGGCTTCTTCAGAGCTTTGTTAGTATCTTAGCCCTGATCTTAAGGTATTTGAGGCAAGAGGAAAATTTCAGTTTGCATTTTGATTCTCGGCCTTTCTGCGATGACTACTGACTATTCTATCATCTATGCTGTTTCCTTTGTGAGGCTATAGAATGGCTGTTAACGTGGTTTCAAACTAGTAATTAAAAGTGAATTGCTTGATTCAGAGGACTACTGAGAAGTGTTTCATACAGTAAAATAAACTAGCTACACATGCATCGCATTTGACATAAAAATGGCTTCCTTTCATGTGTTTTTCATAGTTCTAGTTCCATTGATGCTATTACAGTATTAAATTTTTTTTTCACAAGTTAAATAGAATAAATGCACCAGAATCATCAGTAAGTATTTCCTAATGAGGTATACCGACAATTTTCTTAACGAAAAAAAACCCAAAACCCAACACCTAAAACTGAATTGTGTTTTAAAGTGTCAAACAGAACAAATCACAATGTAAACAAAAGGTATTTCAAAGGATTATACACATTTTCAATAGCATCTGCATTAAAAAGGCTGGGTTTTCTTGGTTCAGCAATTCCAGTTTAAACATAATATTTAAATATAAAATAGTTTAAAATTTTAGGGGGAAGGAGGTGCATATATTTGTTTAATGTTCTTTGAACAATAGTTTATACAGTGCTTCATACTGCGTACAGAACTCATTTGACACCAAGTTTTGAAACAAGTAAGATATTTCATCTTTTCCCTGTGGATCAAAACTGTATTTTCTACTCTGCTTTAAATTACTACTGGAAACATAAAAGAACACATATCCTGCAATTGTTTGAAAGTAATTTATTTAGTCTCTTTGGCATTTGTAGGACTGTGAGAGCTCTAGTGCCTTATTTCTCTAATTGCAAGGTCTGTTTTAAACTCTATTTCCCCTTTGTTATAATTGAACCCTACTTTGCAATTGCTTCTGTGATACAGAATTTGTTGTGCTGTTTTAATGTACTGATATGCAAGATTTCAACTGCCATTCAAGGAAGGGAGCAGCATTATTATATAACGTCTCCTAAAGGAGTTTACATAGCCAACAAATATTCCAGAACTTTGAAATTCCTATTCTCATCTGTTCCCGCTTAACTGCAAAGAAAGCATCAGCAGCTCAAGTCATGAGGAACTGTATGATTGGAGTAGATTTATTGTATGTTTTGTTTTTTATTTTAAAAACGCACAAACTTTATGACTACGTTGGCCAAGGACCTGCCATTCTGAAGACGTGGGCACTTTGGACTTCAATGCAGACCTCACAAATAATTCTGACCATTAAAGTAAACATTGGAATTTAATAAATAACACATTTTGTATCAACACAGAAATACACACAATTCTTTAAAAAAATATTACCTTACACTAAAAATGCAACAACTCCTAATCCTGACAAATATACAATTTTGTGTAGGTTGAGACGGCAGGATTTCGTTTCTTTGAACAGCTGTGGGACGCTGTTTAACCACCATCCTTGGACATTTTCCTCTAGGCTCGCAGACACACTGCTGACACTGCTACAATATGGTGCCTTCTTGAAAAGCTTCTATCCACCTATTAGAAAATGAAACACTGTTAGGAAGCTGCTGATATAAGTACAAATCGTGCTGCTGTGACTAGTTACAGATCATTGAATTGGAGAACGGTGCCTTTACACAATGACAGAATATCCCCATATTCACACACACACAACATGTGCTACTGCTGAATCACATTTTAACAGATGCCATGCACGTTATTTCTGTGAAAATACATGTAAGAAGAGGAAGTCCCAAACAACTGACCCAAGGTGTCTCAAACTGAAAATCCACAGTTAATGTTCAGATACTTTTACTCCCTGTAACTGTGGTTTCTGTTGCGATTTGATTATGAGGGTGATAAACATCCTCACCTTCTCAATGATGCTACAAAAACTACTGTTTCTGAAGCACTCCGATTCTTTATGGACAGTAAAATACAGTAAAAAGTGGATTAATTCTCTCCTTCAAGTGAGGGCTGACTCGTGTGCATTTAGAGTTAAGGGACCCACATAGAGATGATGTTCTTTCCTGAGTGAAACTCTTGCAAGAACTGAATGAGACAGACTGTAAAGTTATCTTTATCGTGGAAATTCAAACCTGCCTTAGTATCCACAGATTATCTAAATGTTAGTCAAAAATGTTGGCTCTTCCTTGCCGTGAGCACTTACCTTTATAAATGTACATGTCCTTTGAATTCCAGCTTTTGCTATGAACATATTAAGCATGTATTATATATAACCAGCACACACACAACTCAAACTTCTATCCCTTCTTCCTCTGGGCTTGCTGTATTTTCCACTGCTACATACTAATTAAAAGTAACTAAAATGGAATGCAAATACAACCAACACATAAACAGCTTAAGCACTGAACATAGTACTGGATTAATAAATTTAAAAGCTCATCAAAAAGTAAACATCTGTTAAAATATATCATTGCACTTAAAAACATCAGATATCGCTTTGGCCCTAACAGGAAAAATATAGGGTTCACTGATGCAAACAGGCCAACAGCATGTTCTTTGTTTTTTCTTTTATTGCTATCAAAGCAGCATTTATGCTAGAGATGCAGCATAAATCTCCTAATGATATTAAATACTTGGAGAAAGTTTGCACTTTAATGTACTTAACATTATTACTGGCCTCAGTAGAAGACGGTACATTCAGTTTCAAGTTTTCCTACTGATGACAAAAGCCACTGTCTGAATAGGAAAACAAAACTATTGAATGCTTTGGATTTTTTTAGGTATGAATGAGGACACAGTGGAAACAAAAGAATGCTATCTTAACTAACAAGGAAACACGTCTGTACTTCTGCAAGGCAAAATACCCCTCAAAATCAAACAAAGCCTCCCAGATTTTCATGTGTGGAAAAGCATCAGCTGTTCACAATTTTAGTTGCCCTTTTGTACTTAGTTTTCTAGAATATCCTTATTTGCACAAAACTATACAAAGTTCAGGCTTGACATCAGGAAAAAATATTTCATGGAAAGGGTCATTGGGCACTGGAACAGGCTGCCCAGGGAGGTGGTTGAGTCACCATCCCGTGAGGTGTTTAAAAGACAGGTGGATGAGGTGCTCAGGGACATGGTTTAGTGATTGATGGGAATGGTTGGACTCGATGATCTGGTGGGTCCTTTCTAACCTGGTGATTCTATGATTCTATAAAAACTTAAGTATTAATGACAGACTAATTAGCATATGAAATCTATTTTATTAATGTAAAATTCACTCGGGAAGGATGCAGTGGAACCAGTCAGATAAGCTAGGCACACAGGCTAGATAATTTTAAGGTATTGCTTCCATGCTCATTTCTAGTTTACTCCATGACTCATATATCAAATGTGTTCTACTGATTAATGACCAAGCTTCTCAGTTGTTTTATGTAAAACACATAATATAAATCGATAAACATGACTCTGAACTCAGATACATCAGAAGGACTTGAAATGAAACATCTTGCGTGAGTGTTCTTTGAACTCCAGCTTATGGTCTGAACACAGTAAGCATGCCTAGGTGCTCTGCACACACACTTGAAACTTCTGTCCCTTACTTTTTAGGGCTTGCTTTACTTTTCACTGCCATATATTCATTAAAAATAACTAAAATTTACAGCTAGGAACAAAGAAAGGGACGCCAGGTAGCTTTTAAGACATCTTCTGGATTTCTCCACTTGAGCCAACCAAGGATAAAGGGATGAGCTAGGAAAATGAAAGATTTCTTATTTTATCTTACAATTTTCCATTATCCTGCCTTCATTCTTTTGCAGGACAAAGTGCTTCTTCAATTAAAGCATTTCAGAAGTCCTAGTGAAACCAGGACCTTGTGTTTAAGTAATTTTAAAGTTTTATTTATATATTATGTAATATGAATCTTTTGTACATATGCTTAGTCTGCAAATATTAACATTCATAACTCCTGAAGCATTCTAGAAAGAACTAACAAATGAATTCAAACAATTTCTTACTTTTGAGCTGAATGGGGATCATCTGCTTTGAATATGTAAAATAAAGTGTTTTTGTGCAGTAGATGGAACACTCTAGTCTCTGAGTTTTCATCTTTTACTTCACTGACTGTGAATCCAAGTAAAGGCTGGCTCTCTAATGCTGCCACATCCTATTTTACGGGAAAAAAAGGAAAAGAAAACAAGGCAAAGTTAGAGCTTGTAAGACATACTAAGGAACGCATTTAGACTTTATTCATGCACCATACCATTACAACAGATAATATAACAAAAGTTGTTACGCATAGTCATGCACAAAATGCTGCTTTTTATAGTCTCCATGCATGAATCAGCGAATGGGAAATAACAAAACCACATACACTTCCACCTTTCCACCTTGCTGTTCCTCTTTCGATTCCCCTGATATCCACCTCGCCTTTGTATGTTCTCATCACTCTGTCTGCTAAGAACTGCTTCTATAAGTAGGATCAACCGCCACCTGGCAGCAGGTTAATGCTGCATCTCACCCAGGACTATCTCCAACCACTTCAGCAGTGAAATTTCATGCCTTAGAAGTTTAGTGGTTTAGTGATTGATAGGAATGGTTGGACTCAATGGTCTGGTGGGTCTCTTCCAACCTGATGATTCTATCATTCTAAGTGGTATAGGATGCTCTCAGCTGCACTGAGTATGCTAAAAGAAGGAGTTATGGATGTTCTGAAGCACTAGAGTCATGCTCCAAATACATTTGATGACTAAACTTATTTTTCTTTCTGTTACTTGAGAATTAACAGGATAAGGAAAAAAAAAAACTCGTGGAGTGTTCACAAGTGGTTGGCTAGAAAAAAGCAGCAAGAGAAGCTGCACCTTTTTACCTTCTCTTCATTTAATTTCAAAATCTGTCTAAAAAGGTAACCTTTTCCCTTCCTCATTCATCTCAATTACTTCTTTTTTCTGTACTCTTTGTCTCTAATAAATAAAACAATCAGCGTTTTTTGAAAGAAAAAAGCAGTTTTTTCATCTTTTGCCAATTCCAAGACAGTTTTGTAACTAGTCAGGGTCCTACAATGCTTCTGGATAGAAAAAAATAAACAAAGAGTGTGCAGAAACACTGACGCATCAGGTGACGACTTTGGGAACTGCCTCTACATTGAAACAGGAATAACATGTGAAAGCGGCATTCCTTGAAAGTGGAAAACAGTCAAGTAAGGCTTAGCAATCTATTTCACTGTATTAGAAGCACAAAGACCTAAGAAGTGGTCTTTTTACCACTAATCTTTTTACCACTAGGAGCAAACAATAATTTTTTAAGTAGAGTTTCCTGGCTAAGACCACACTGGATCAGCCATCATAGCCTTCCCTGAAGACTTTCTAACCTGCGTTGGCTGCAATGGCTCATCAAGATGAAAAATAAGGACAGAGATTCCTTAGTTTAAAGAAAATGGGAAAGAGTTAGTTTTGTGATTGTGAGCTGTAAACTGAAGCTACTCTGGAAGGCTGATACATTGGAGGAAGCCAAGCAAAAGGAAATTTAAGGTGAGAGTCACTGACTAATATGCCTTTTTTTACAATTTTCAAAGTCTCTTTTACAAGTGCCGGGAGAGACACAGTATTCTAAAATACTCTCCAGATCTTTGCAAAAGTACATAATTATTTACGGTAATTTTAGAACTGCTTGGGTTCTTTTACTACTGCCAATGCTGTGGTAGAAATAACATCACGGGTTCTAGATGTAATTCGGAAGTTCTAAAATAAAGGTTGGCACTACAGCAGGAACGGCCTAGGAGCAAAACTGAGCACAGTCTGAGAAATAACCAGAGTGGGGTGGCACGGGGGTAAAGAAGTCTTAAGTCAGTCTACAGCCAGGAGAGGTTGGGCCTCACAATGGCTTGTAGTGATAGGATGAGGGGGAATGGGCATAAACTGGAGAGGGGCAGATTTAGACTAGACATAAGGCAGAATTTCTTCACCATGAGAGTTGTGAGGCACTGGCACAGGTTGCCCAGGGAAGCTGTGGCTGCCCCATCCCTGGAGGTGTTCAAGGCCAGGTTGGATGGGGCCTTGGGCAGCCTGGGCTGGTGGGAGGTGTCCCTGACCGTGGCAGGGGTGTTGGAACTGGATGGGCTTTAAGGTCCCTTCCAACCCAAACCATTCCATGATTCTATGATTCTTAGTATTTTTTAAAGAAGGTGAGGGGTGACAATACCTTTAAACAGACCCTTTGAATATTTTGCTCTTGAAAGCTAACTATAACATATAACAAAAAAAAAGCAACCCCCAAGATCTTCCAGTGCTACAATGCATGCATGTATGTTGCAAAACATTATAAGATGCGATAAAACTACATCCTTATCCCACGCTGGGATGTGCAGAGCTTATATATATGTAGTGGTTATTCCACACTGCAATAGGACTACACATTCTAAATACAAAAGCAAATGCTGTTAGACAAGATGCATTTCTCTTATTTTCTACTGCAGCACTGTATAATAACTCCAGGCTGGAGAAGACTGAGAAGAAGTCAGGAGATTTAGTTTGCTCATTTTCAAAGCATTCAAGATACCTTACGGAACTGCAGAACAAAACATTTCAAGATGCTTTTATAATGTTGGCTTTGCCACTGGTCAAGTGCGGTGCAGCTAGAGACCCCCATGTATTCAACTGACTCAGAACATACCTACAACTGTGCAAGGGTGTGCAGAGCAGAGATACTCAAAGCTACATCTGGAATCAGAAACAGCATAGCTGTATCAGCGTATTATGGTACCAAGGTCCCTGGGCCTTTTCAAAATACTACATCGCAACCCGATCCATTACTTTAAGGTGATCTAATTTTACAGCTTGTTTCTAGATCATAAAAATAAACAATTTTATTATATTACAGTATTATCATTGGATATTTGTTTTCTAATATGTAGGCTCTTACCTCGCTAGCAGCATATGTGTATAGCACCTTATTTTTTATAACAAACCACAGGTGTTTCCATGGTTTCTTACTCCCCTTAGATCTGTGTAGGTAGCCACTCATTGTAGAGTCTTCTGTATTTGCTGAAACCTGAAGTGGAAAAAAAAAACAACACCCAAGAGTTCAGCATCCGGCCAGGTTTCTGCAGTACAGCTTTTTTTAAAACAGACCTCCAGAAACTTGTCCTGTCTAAAACTCACATTCTTTCCTGATCTCAAGTTATTGTTGTTAACTAACTCAAACGGCTTAAAGAAAAAATTTTCTCTGTTACCACCATCTGTGTGATCTGGAAGAAAGGTTTCTGCAGACACTAAGGGTTGGAACTTAAATTGGATGCAACAGGACAAGAGAGGGCTGAAACACTGAGGACCTTGTACAGCTGGAGAATACAAATTCCTGATTAAGAAGAAAAATAACTTCCTCCTGTTCCCAAGACCCCCAGTGTAGGTAGGCAGAATTCAGCTCTACCTTTCCTAATCGTAAAGCAAGAGATGAGTTGGTGTAGGAGTCTTCTCCCTGACTGTTGGTGCAGAGGTAAATCACAATTCCTTGAAACACAGAGAAGCAAGAAAGAAATTACAATTCCAACTATCTCTCTGAATCAGTCTCAGAGGGGTTTATGCAGTTCACGTACTGCTTCACAGTTCAGGTCCCTGCCTGTATAAAAATAAGGCCAAAACCACAGTTACAGGTGAATTTCAACTTTTGATTCTAGAAAAGATGGCTAAAATATGGATTTTTTTCCATTGCTAATCTCTATGATACAATACCAGCAAGGCATTACTTTAGACCAATAAAGCACTTACTTCCTTGAGGGCTGCAGGTATTTTCTTCTGCTTTCTTCCAGAGGGAATACTATGTAATACTGTAGACAAGGCACTTGATGGAGATTTATGGTTGACTGGGGATCCGCTCTTAGGAGTGCACTGGTTATCTAAAATGCATAGGATGAATATATTGCTTTCATATTTCATATCACAGATGACTAAACACAGGCTTTCGTGGACTTCTTTTCTAAAAAGCAGCTGATATTTTTTATTCTGATTACAGAACTTCACATTGACACCTGGTCAAACTAAATTCAGTGTTGAATTAACTTGTCAGTATTATCATCAACATCGTGAAATAGAATCTCCTAAATCAAATTAGGCAAAATAAAAAAAAAGAAAAACCACAAGAAATTAACAACTATATGGATTGGTCTAGTTTGTTTCCAAATCTGGGTTGTTTTTTTTTGATGTTGAACTACCTTTGCCCATACACAGGGGGAAAATTCAGCTTTTAAAAAACACATCAAGTTTTTAGCAGTGTCCTCTGCAGTCCAGTCTGTGCTTTACCTCTGTTCTCCAACTCTGTCCTTTAGTTCTGCACATCTGTTATCTTCTCAGATTTTTTCAGTAAAAAGAAGTTTCTTCACCATCTCCGGAGAACATGCTGCAGTTCCACTACTGCAGGCAGTTCCTTCATCTCTCTTGGTAGACTTCTGCAACACTCCTTTCCTTTAAAACCCCCTTTTCTAGCAACACTCACCACTATTCTACAGCCCAGCCTGGAATGAGTAGCTTCATTAAGTCTACTTCTAGAGTTGTCCCTGAGCACGGTGAGGCTCTGAAATAATGAGCAGAGCAAGACAGTGACTGAACTGCCGGCTGTGCTGCACCTAATCTGTAGCTCTTTTCTCAGCTAAAAGTCCTTGCAATTGCCTGCAGCACAGCAGCCTCTAGTGCCCAACGCAGAGACCTGCAGGTGGTCGGGACACCACCTTAGAATCATAGAATAGTTTGGGTTGGAAGGGACCTTAAAGATCATCCAGCTCCAACCCCGCTGCCATGGGCAGGGACACCTCCCAGTAGACCAGGCTGCCCAAAGCCCCATCCAGCCTGCCCTTCCCCATCACCACAAGCTACCACCACCACTTCAAGGCTTGTGGATGCTGCTTTTCACAACCCCATGACAAATGTTACCCCCAGCGTGCTGGAAGCTATGGCTCGATTATTGCACTGGGGCATCACAGGTTTCCTGATACCCTAGAGAGCTTGTGTCAAACTGGAGCCTCTGCCAGAGGGAGGGGAAGCAAATTGTTTCAGTCCCTGCTTACGGCTCATTTTCGTATTTTATACTAGAGTCTTTGGACAGAATTCAAAGCAAGGCTTCTAATATAAGACTGGATTCCCACCGCACCAGGAGGTGCCTCCATTGATTTTACATTTGTTTCTGAATAATGTTATGAGCTCCTTTAAACAGAGAGATGTGAGTTCTCCCAGGACGAGAAGGAAACTAACCCAAGACCTCCTCTCTAAGCAAATGTTATTACCGTGAGCCTATCTAACCCTTGCTTTCCAGCAGGCATCAGTAACACCACATTCTCACAAAGTGTTTCAGTGAAAATAGCTCTAGTCATGGTGTTTTACATTGAAGTCCACGTTGCCAGCGTGCAGCAGGCAACAGTTAGGAGTTTGCCCTCAGAAGTGAGGCAGGTATGCCAACTTCTTGAATTCCCGATGAGCTGAGACTTGAGGCTGAAGAGCCTCAGCTTCACTAAGATGAAGGCCTGTCTTTAAAGAGCCCCAGAACTTCAGCTCTCAGCAGCTTAGCTGGCAAAAAATGAAGTTTACGGGCACAAACAGGTTACAGAGCATAAAAGTACACATGAACCCACTGGGAGGTCATGATAAGCTGCAAGGACTTCAATGTATACTTGTTCCCTGTGATTAAGAAAGGCAATGTAACACTAGTTAAAGCAGCATAATCTACTTGTCACTACCAGAAGGCAAACACATGTTTGCTTCTGGAAGGAAGAGCCAACATATTGCAAATTCACTTCTAGCTTACTCCACAGAAACTTGTTTGGGCTTTCATAACCTCAGATGCCCCTTGCTTTCCAGGCACTAGCAGAATGAAGCTCTTGAACGCAGCAGTAAAGACGAGCCACAGACAGACCATGTTAATAAGGGCCACAAAAATAAGACACACAATTTGTGACAATTTTCTTTACCTTGTTTCTGTAGCTCCCTGAAGCAATGATCACATACTCTTGCTGGCTGGTTTTTCATATAGTCTAAACCATGTTTATTTGATGAACAAGCTTGACAGACAATCTGGAAACAGATAGAAGTGTTATGGTAAATGATATGCACCTATTGTAAATCACCAAACGCTCAAAGACTGCAGTGCTGTTAAATCCGTAACAGAATCTGAAATAGGCACTATTTTATATTGAACATAGTATAAGATCTTTGTTTTTCCCTATGTCCTTATGTTCAACATGCTGCTCTTTCCTCCTCTAAAGATTTAAATATAAAAAATCATTGAATTATGCAATTCAATAAGCCAATCTTAACAATCCATGAACCGTTCAAATCATAAGCTTTTAAAGAAATAACTAAAAGTAGTCATTGCTTTCTTGACAATTTCTCCACAACACAGATGTCTCAACTGCACTGAATTCTGTATTCTCATTTGATTAAAAAAAGGAAAAGAAGGGTTTATTATATATACTTTTCATAAATGTTAAATATAAAATAAGCTGGTACTAGCTTAAAAGCAAAATTATTATTTATCTTCTAAAATGAGCGAGGAAGGCATTTTTCTCATTTGAGCTAACATCCATTGTTTGTACCGTGTAATTGCAGAAAACAACCATAAACAGCAGTCCAAAGTGCAAAGTAAGAAACAAAAAAAAGAAAAACAAAATCAACCAAACCCCCTCCCCAACAGGTTGGGTTTAATCCACATAGTTTTATCTTTCTTAAAAGAGGTGTTGAGGTACAATCAGGCTTTATTTGTCACACAAGAAACCGGAATGACTAACGGAAAAGGTAATTACAAAATTGCCCAACCTTTCCACATGCCCTGCAGTGATGTCTTCTCCATGTCAACGTGAATTCGCTTGTACAGATCATACACATAGTGGCTCTGGTATCAGGGATCCAGATCGGTGCCTTTGATCCCAGTGGACTATCTTCTTCCTGTTTCTCTGCATCTGCCTGAGAGAACAGAGGCAGAATAACATTCCATTCAGTGATGAGAAATAAGATTAATATCTGTTAGTTATTATAGGTTAATTCTAATTATGTTGGAAAGCCTTCTCAGATAACTTGTCATGGTCTTAAAAGTTATCTACTGGTTCATCAGTGACAACTATAATGCAAGCCTGAAGACAGAGCTGCATTTAATTAGTTAAAAAAAAAAAGAGTGTGATTTCAAGCTTTACCAGCTTATTTATATCAATAGCTGCTATATTTTAAAACCTTAACATCTTTATGTTTGCAAGACAACTAAGAGAACTGAGAAAGCTGCTTTGTTTTTTTTGGAAGAAAATAGTTTACATTTATGAAGTAGATAACATTATGAAATATCATTCTGTTCTGTCACATTCTGTTCTGTTCACTTACAATATTTATCATCTCATTTTATTTTTCATCATGCAATGCCTCTTGTTTCTCTAAACACCTGCAAAGAAACTTTATATTCAAAAAGGGAACAAAACAACAATAAGGGTGCAATATACCTCTTCAAGACTTTTGCTAGGATTAAATGTGATTCTCTTTTTTGTATATTCTTCAATTGACTTGGAGATAGCTTCTAACCACTCATCTCTTTCTGTAGCAGAACTGTTGAAGCAAAAAAAAATAAATCCATTTATTATTACCCATATCTAGAGCTAAGAATCGTAGAACCATAGAATCACCAGGTTGGAAAAGACCTCTTGGATGATCGAGTCCAACCATTCCTATCTGCCACTAAACCATGTCCCTGAGCACCTCATCTATGTGTTTTTTAAATACCTCCAGGGATGATGACTCAACCACTTCCCTGGGCAGCCTGTTCCAGTGCCCAATGACCCCTTCTGTGAAAATTTTTTTCCTGATATCCAGTCTGACCGACCCCTGGTGCAGCTTGAGGCCACTGTCCCTTGTCACTTGGAAGAAGAGGCCACATCCTCCTCTCTACAACCTCCTTTCAGGTAGTTGTAGAGAGCAATGAGGTCTCCCCTCAGCCTCCTCTTCTCCAGGCTAAACAACCCCAGCTCTCTCAGCTGCTCCTCATAAGGCTTGTTCTCCAGCCCCTTCACCAGCTTTGTTGCTCTTCTCTGGACTCGCTCCAGAGCCTCAACATCCTTCTTGTGGTGAGGGGCCCAGAACTGAACACAGGATTCGAGGTGCGGTCTCACCAGTGCCGAGTACAGAGGGAGAATAACCTCCCTGGACCTGCTGGTCACGCCGTTTCTGATACAAGCCAAGATGCCATTGGCCTTCTTGGCCACCTGGGCACACTGCTGGCTCATGTTCAGTCGCTGTCAACCAACATCCCCCCGGTTCTTCTCCTCCAGGCAGCAAGTGTTGATTAGAATTCCAATAGCTTTATTACACATTGACTTAACTATCTTGACCTTTCAGTTTTACAGACCGTTTCCAGTTCCTATTGAAACCGGCATTATGGTTTTAACTGTCTGCATGGTGTCAGTTACTTCTGTTAATACAAAGATTCCTGTGGCTGTTATAATGTGGATTCCCTCCCTTCCTTTCCTCCATCCAAGATATTCCATGACTGATTCAAGGTTTGGATGTCATCACTTCCCACTTTTCACCGGACCCTTGAATACCTTGAGTAACGCTGGTGTAAACGGTGCTCCCAGAAAAATGCATGGGCCCTCCCTCTTGAGGAAGACTCGGACATTTCAGCAAGGCTTTCTCCCCCCTCAATTCCTTCTGTCTCAGGGTGCAGTTTGTTATACTCGGCCCAGTGAAAGCCTGAGCTTCTATCAGGAAAAACGTGCTGTCTCTTCCCCAGCCTCGTGCTCGCAACTGTTTGCTCCTACCAGGTCAGGTTGCTTTGAAACAGTTCTTTTTTTTTCCAATATTTCCATTGGATCAGTGAACCCAAAGAGAAAAACAGAGGAGATTACTGTATCTCTTTATCCCACAGCTGGTGGATCATGAGTCAAGTGCAAGGAAAACATCAGGCTGAAGTGGCACGGCACGGGGAGTGGGGAGAACAAGGAGTGCCTGGCACAGCAGAAGCCTACATCTATACTGGATTATGTGCAATGCCAAAGCACTTCCAGAGGCCACGGGCACACCACTGCTTTCATAGAATAGAAATCCATGCTGCTGCTGCCACAAAGGGCAGGCTGTTGTACTCCTTCTCAGCCACTAGGTCTTATTTTCCACAACTATGCAGTGCACTGCACTGGGCTGGGGAACAAATCTGTATTAAAGCCACCATTGATCTTTCCTTCGTCTGGATCAGTTTGCAGACTGGGTCCATCACACCGCTGAACAACTCTCCTGCCAGCACCAGGGAGGATGCTCCGAGGAAAGAAGGAGCATTTTTGTGGCAAAGGAGCAGCTAGACTGGCTTGTTTAAGTTGCCATGGCAGCTTAGAAAGGGCTGCTAACATTTAAACCGGTATCTACTACCAACATTTTTTACTTTCCCACTTCTTAATTAGTATCAAATAAATTATTTTTTTTAAATTAAGGAATCGAACACGATGACTATAGAAAAAGGAGAGTTAGGGAAGATGAAAGCAATCATTTACACAAGTTAGGTCTGCAACACCAGCTATGGCTTTCGTAAGTGAATTTAGTTGCTTTTATCAATCTCAAAGCTTTAATAGTTTGAGCTGTTTTCAACTGGAAGGAATTGGGTACTATACAGAATCGGAGATCAAATCTGGTAAGGTAAGCATAGGTGAAAGGCATGAGGGGGAAGAGTATCTAGTGCACAGAGCAAGAAAATCAGAACAAAGAGAGAAGAAATAAAATAGAAGCAAGGCAAAGCAATGTACAATTGTCTGTCCCAAAATCTCCCACTCGGAGTGGAACATTTTGTTCAGTTCATTTACCTCTGCTTCCTCATCCAGTAAGAACTAGTTTGCATTAGTGATATAACAGTCATAACTAATAACTCCTTTGGCTTTTCAAAAATCTGACAGTGCTTAATTAGGTTCCTAAAACCATATTAAATAATTAAATTGAAGTTGACCCAGTGTCTGGAGATCTAAGCATCCTCCATCATGTGGAGATTGCTACATATAGGGCTGCTCACACCATGAGCTACACGGCTTATGTCCTAACATTTCACAAGGGATCCCGCACTTCGTAGGTTTGCTAGTGCTGGCCTTTAAGGTCCGAAAGACTGTAAACAGCCCTAAAAGCAAAGGCGGTGCCCTTGGCAATTGAGTTGATGTAATGGTTTTCTGCAGCAAAACAGGCAGTGTCTCTTCTGCTGTCCTGCCCCACAGCTGCACAGACCTACCACTTCCCTCCCTGCAGGTCCAGTACTTGTTACATCCTTTCAGAAGTTATTTGTTTACTACAATTGCAGGGGTTTATTACAGTTTTAAAAAAAAATTGTTATTTATTCCTTTAAGAGTTAACAAAATGATAGAAAACTGTAGATGGACTGCAGAAAGCCCATCGTCATTACTGGCAAATGTGTGTGCTAGAGGCACTGGTCGCAGCTGCCCAATGAAGCTGAGAGGTTTGGTGGCCCCAGTAGGGCTCACAGACGTAGACTCATCTTCTTTCCAGGCTCAGGGCCTGAGGGCACCTCTGCCAGCTGAGCTAGTCTTGCATGAGCTACCCTTACCTTAGGGCAGAGGACACAGCTGTGTCTGCCTGGGGTAGCTCTTCGTGAGCCTCAGTGAGTGGGACGCTGGCCTCACGCCACATCAGGCTGGCAGGACAATTGTTTCCAGGATCAAAGCTTTACTTCTTTACAGTGCTGGATGGCGCAGAGGCGCTAACTGGTTTCTCTGATTAAGAGATTTCTGGTATAATACTGCATTGTACCATGTAAAACAATACACATTCCAACAGATATCCAAGGCAAACTGAAACCCCAACCCAGACTAGGCAAAGCAGTCGGTAAAACTAAGCCTGAAGTGACAAAGACTCTTGTCTAGACATTAATCTGTACTGCTATTATTAACTGGTTTACTTTTTATTACTAGCAATTTTTCACCAGCTTAAATTGCTCCCTTGTTATCTCTGCCCCCAGGATGATTTCAGAATCTCTTCTTTGGTGTACACTCCACATAATGCTTATTATTTGAAAAAAAACAGAAGTGAAATTTGTCTCCAGTGTCTGTAGGATTAATTTGAACAGTTCTGTAATTGAGATTTTTCCACAGAGGAGCCAAGTAGCCGTTAGAATGAGGTATCATGAAAAGAAAGAAGCAGTCAGTATTGGCAAGATACCAATTGTCTTCACAGCCACGATATTTATCAATAGCAATGATAAAATTAATTGGGGAAAAAAAATATATGCAAGCACTCGTTGCTGGTAGCTTTCTGCTTATTTCCCTACTACACCACAACAGACACAGGTCTCGCTTACAGACAGGTAACAATCTGAAAACCTTCTTTTACACCTAGGGCCACCAGCATTCCTTCATCCCAAGAAAATGCAACTTCTTTCTGTCACTGTTGTGTAGCTTAGGGCTCTTGCACACATATAGGTTCCAGCAAAAATAACAGAGCTGAGTGCTCTCTAAATAAGTAAGATAACAACAATACTAAAAAAGAAAGAGCAAATCAGAGCAGCTTTAGTTGGTAATATGAGGGTAACTCCAGTAATTTCAAAGTCAAGATAAATGCATGTAGAAACTTTGCATAATTTGATGAGAATGTTATATATGTGGGTTTTCGTCCCTTACAAGCCAGCATATATTTCACAGTAGTCGCTTTTAATCTACCACTTAATCAGTTCCTCAAAAAAGACAAGTCTATCCTGTTTTCTGGAAAATGGGTGGGTTGTATTTCCAGATCATAATCTTTTCACAAGTTCCGGTGATTTTTACATAATTATTAAAAAAACTGAATTAAAGGTGAAATGCTGTTTCAAGTCAAGCAGAGATAAACCCACAATGCCTACTGCCATCCCACAGCTCTCTTCATATAACTGTGTGACACCCAGTCACCAAAGCACCTGAGCAGCACAGACCTGCTTATATTTTACTGCAGCACAATCATACGCTAAACTGTCAAGTGCATCTTTTTTTTTTACCAGTATGCAAAAGAACCACAAGAAACATTTACATTTGTTGAAAATATAACAAAAATACTCCTTTCAAGCCTGTTGTTATAAATAACTACTGCTCAGACAATTGAGCTACTTCCTTGACAAGGTTAACCTTAGTCTACCCCTCAGCGAAAGCTGCTGCTGTCTCTGTGCAGACATCCTCATGTCAGTATTTACAAGGTCACACAAAAAAGAAGCAGTCTACCCTTGCTCAGATTTGCTAAACAGAAGGGAAAACACGTCCGCATTCATTGGTATTAGCACTGTCACAAATGTCAGAACACATAAAACTCCAACTCAGACACAGCAAAACAACAATCCACAAAACCAGGTCTTTGCTGAAGGCATCTCCATGAAGGCAGGCAGACCAGAGCTGCCTGGTTTAGTAGCCGTGTACCCATTTGCTGCTACATGGAGAATTTGGTTTTCTGGTAAAGACAAGAACCATTCCAGTAATTTCTGCCATTTCCATAGTTTCAGGTTCACTGAGATTCATTTCTTGTTTCAATTACACCATTATTTTAGCTGGAAGACCAAGATGACTTCTTCCAATTTATTTGTTACCTATAATAATATTGAAACGTATTTTCATGCTTCATATCCTGTCCTATCAATGCACTAACAGAGCATATCGGTAACTTTGGAATAACAGAAAGTGTACTGAAAAGCAAAGCCTAACATTTATCAAAGTGAAACAATTTTAATTCTTGTTCCCCTTAAGAAAGGCAGTGAGAGGATAATATTTCAGTTTCCTTAAAGTTTCCAAAGGTGTAGCTAAGCTGAAAAGGAGGAACCAAGCAAGAGTTTTGTTCAATCTGATTAACAGTTAATTGTCTTGCGGACAGCAGAATCCCTGCTGCAGCCTTAAGCCCAAATTGCTCAAATACCAGCCGCATTTAGAATCATAGAATCACTAGGTTAGAAAAGACTTCTTAGCTCATTGAGTCCAACCATTCCTATCTGCCACTAAACCACAGCTTTTATGACTGTATCCATCACTTTACCATCAGCAGCCTTCTGACTTGTAAAAGTCCGGGTGAACTGTGTTCGACTACAAATTCATATGGTACCTGTGAAACTCACTACCTCTGACCAGGCATTTGTTCTGCCAATCCATTTAAAAGTTAATTTAAATTTTCAAGTCCAGATCTTAGAATCATAGAATCACTAGGTTGGAAAGGACGCACTGGATCATCGAGTCCACCCATTCCTATCAGTCACTAAACCACGTCCCTCAGCACCATATCCACCCGTCTTTTAAACACCTCCAGGGAAGGTGACTCAATCACCTCCCTGGGCAGCCTTAAATGTGAACAAAACTAAATTAGAACAAAGCCTACCTTGTTTCCAGAAACTCATCTGTCATTCCCTCTATTCTGTAATTACTCTAGTCAAGGGTAATTTTTCATTACATCAAGTGCAAAATAAGCTATAAAAAGCTTACACAGACTATCTGAATTCACCCTGTTTTTAAATTATTATTAATTTGTAAGACTTACCTTGCTGAAAGAATGAAGGATCTCTCTACGCTTTCAATGTTCAGTTCATTCTGATATGCTTCCTGGGTTGGCTTTTTAACCTTCGGTCAAGAGAAAAAACTTTACATTGAAACAGAAATGGTACTTTTATAGTTGCTTTAGTTTTACTTATTGTAAAATCTCTTATATTTTTATTGTAGAAGAGGTACATTG
The DNA here is from genome assembly GCF_032191515.1 of Phaenicophaeus curvirostris. NCBI lineage: Eukaryota > Metazoa > Chordata > Aves > Cuculiformes > Cuculidae > Phaenicophaeus > Phaenicophaeus curvirostris. The sequence continues at coordinate 39,147,353 of NC_091392.1, read as the reverse complement.
GACATAAAAATCTCAAAACCAGGAGATCATATACCAGTCCAGAAGGCCCAGCTACACTAAGATTACATGCAGCCCAGCATTTTATTTCACTGGAGATGTGCTGGGGAATGAAGCTCAAGAGCTGTGAGGCACCTTCCCACCGAGCTTCAACACGCCCAGGCCCACCGCCCTCTAAGCACCTCCTGGAACTGGGCAAAGAAAGGCACTGCTGAAGGACAAGATGTAGCTGATGTTCCCCAGAGTGGGCATCTGCCCAATGTCCCTGCTGATCCTCCTGAGCTACCAACTTTCAAACACAAGGAAATTTAAAAGTTAAGAATGGTTCTGAGCTACCACGAGACATCTGCTGGCAGAAGAGATTTTGCAGCTGTGCCTGCGAAAGCGTGGGCCAGGGCACCAGATCTGTGCTGCAGCTAGACTTGGTGCTTTTCTCTGACTGGACCAGAGATGTGTTACTCGATTCCCAAGGCAATGGTTTGCTGCTCTCACTAACTGTCATGTCAGAGACCAAGTCAATATATGGCACGTACGTCCCCTATCACAACCCAGAGGGCTTCAGGGCTTAACTTTGATGCTTTTCACAAAGGCTCAGAAACAAAAGCCATATCTTCTTTCACAGTTAGCAGATTTGATCCACCATATACACTCATCAGGCAGAGATCTCTGGGTGTGGGCAATAAAAAGCAGTTACAAAGGCAACAGTGAGGTAGTTTAAGCAAAAATACAACACAAAAATAAATATGCAGGCTACCTCAGAGAAGGCCAGTACTGGATGAGATACAGGTGAGATGATCCTGGGACACAGTTTCTTAGAGAAACTTAGATCATATAATGCAAGAAATGTTAAGCCTGTAGGATTCCTCTGCCACATAAGCATCTTTAGTTCCTCTTTCCAATTATAAACATAGCTGTATTTTGACAAGTAAAGGCCTGAATTTAAACAGATTTGGAGAAAGACTCACTTTAGCAAGTGACTCACCTTCATTCCAGCCAATGACAGCATGTTGTTGAGTTTATACATCCCAGACTGAACTGGAGTAGTATACAACAGGGCATCATTGAACTGTAATACAGAAGCAACACTTTAATGATTGAAGACTATTTAGAAACAGATAATTTCAGATGAATTTTATGGAAGTGCAGAACTCATATAGCACTGAGATCAGTGGTCCAGAAGGGCATCTTCTACTTCCTATTATTCCACTTGGAACCCAAGAAACATTTCATGTATGAATTCAGATAACAATAGGTGTCTATTTATATCATCCTTGGTAAACATACATTTGACACGAGTAAACGGTGCATGGATGTCAAAGAAAAGGCTGTCAAAAAGGACAAAAATGTTTCTCGCGTACACGGCTATATTGTGTGACAAATTACTTTAAAAGGACATTAGAATTAATCACTCAAATAAAGCAAAGCTTTCCAGAAACTCAGAAAGAGCAGAATTAAAATTAGCAATTTATGATTATAAGACAAACTTTTCCATATGTACCATGTGAATTTTACCAGTTTAAACATGCAGCTTCTGTTTATTTCCTATTCTACCAGACTTGGCTTCATTCAGTGCACTCGCCAATCAGCTATTAAGATTTTTTTACATTTATTTTTCTGTGTTGCTCAACACACGGCTCCAAACTAAATTTACTGTAGATAAACAGAGACCAGGAAGCAGAACTGTCTCTTAAGTCTTAGCTGTAAGGTTCTCTGCAAAATAGCCATTTCACAAGCCTTCCTAAATCCGCACAACATGACCAATGGAAAAACCACTGCGTAAGTGTCTAAAGGTATAAACACTCTTATATCAAAAAAAAATCCCCAAGCTAAATCACGACTCCAAAGAAATAAAAACCAAAACAAAGAAAATCCAAACTAGAGACGCTCAAATTAGGAACATCCAATTTGCGAAGTCCAGCTTGAGACAGCACCGTTTTTTTGAGAGGGTTATCTGATACCATTTGCAGTTATCTCTGTGCTTTATACGCTACAAAGTCAAATCAAGAGCATAAGTCAGGCATTTGGAAGCTTAGAATACATTCTCCATGACTACCTAGGAAAATACTTATTCATACTACAGTAACTAAAAGACAGATTTCAGCCAGGACTGTGGACCAGTAATGCCACAAATTACACTCAGCAACAGTTGCTATCTAAATAGCAGAGAGAAAAAAGGTTCAAGCAGAAACAGAGATGCACAGAAGTTTCAAAACAAAACAGCAGCAGAGACAGAAAGAGAAACCAGCACTCAACTTCAAGCCCAGTGCTCCACTCAGGATGCAAGCAGGCATGAGGAGAGGGGGGAGAAGGAAAGGGAGAGGGGCAGAGAAGGAACTGGTTTTCCATTAAAATTAGTGCATATCCAACAGATGATCTCGCTAAAGTAGAGCTGAGAAAGTAGAACAGTAATAATTGGTCATTTTTTCCACTACCTGAAGTTACTTGTTACTTCTGTTTATGGTATAATGTTTCAACTGCTTAAATTACACTAGTGCTAGACACACAACAACATACAGAGCATCCTACCAGAAAAAACATTCGTGGCTGCATGACCTTCCGGGACAGCTTCATGAGCGTTCCCTCTTTCAGAAAGACCTAGCAAATGAAAACAACCAATTCAAAACCCAGCTTTTCAGGGCACAAGCTGTACAAAAAAGTTGACTTCTCCATCATTACCACTGCTGCTACCACTATACTTGCAGTGAAGTTTTGGGATTCAAGGTTCCCTTTCTCACATTTCTCTAAAAGCAAGTGTGAATGGCTGTATTAGTTTTCCACACTGCACTTGAAACCATGACAAATACAAGGTTAAATTTGAGGAAAAAAACTTGCCTGCAAGATCTGGCAAGGAATCATATTCTAAAAACAGTAACTTTTCATTAGATAGATGTCTAAAACCAAAATCACACGTATGGAGAGGCAGCATTCATGTGACTGTTAGAACTCAGTAAATAAGCAATGGACCATGTTTCTTCTCAGTATATGCCAGCTTCAGTACTTTGCTTGCATATTATCTGTGCTGCATTTTTACTGCAATCTACTGAATGCCATCTGGAGGACCTACCCTTCCTGGCTGCACAATCTCATGGTGTCCATTTAAACTGTACTGAATTTGCATGAGTTTCTGAAAGTTATCCTACAGGGAGAAAAAGCAAAAGGTAAGTAATTGCCCTTGCATCCATGCGTGGGATTTTTTTTTATTAAAAAAGAAAAAGAAGAAAAGCTTTACTCAGCCAACTTCAGAAGTCAAAATACTTACTCCCTGCTTCATGATGTCATTGGCATGGTTTGCAACTTCTATGACAACAGCCAGAGCATCTGAAGGATTGAAGAAATGATGCTTTTGTTATACAGATTAGTTAGCATTGCTCTTACATAAAACACACCCACTGCATTCAGGAGCACTTCCCATAGATCCCAGAGTCTTTGGATCATGGTTTAATAACTGTGCCCTAGCGAGACAATCCTTCAGCCAATGGTGTCAATGACTTCTGACAGCTAATCAAAACAGTCCCCAAGCAAAATTAAATTCTAGTTTCCCGCACAAAGAATTACTTTAATTTCAATGTCTCTACTTACAACATTTTAACTGAGACTACGTAGATGTTAAGTTTTTTCTGTTTAAAACAACTGCCTCCAGTGCCAAACATGGAAGACTACTAAGAAGGATTATCCAAACCTTTGTGATTTCTTTCTCCTGCCCTTAGCTTTGCTGCACCTCAAGATAACAGTATAAAGATCAAATTTCTAGATTTTAATCTTTCAATACCAGGAGAAAAAAAAATCTCTGAAAGAGAAGAGTTAAAGGTGAGAGATTTTATTAAGTACTGATATTTAATAACCAGCAAGTCCACAGTAATACATGCTAAGGTGTAACTGCCAAAAGGGGTTACATAAAAGCATTATTTAAATTACTGAATAGTGAGTGCATATGAGACAGGATCTTATCCAAAACCTGTAATTTCTTTAAGTAGAAAAAAGACTCATTTAATCGAAAGCTAAAACAGCTACTCTGATAAAATGTAGTCTATAAAATATTTAGCACCTTCTGAGTAACTGAAGCGCTGTCACATACTCTAAATAAAGGAGCTACATTTGCTTAAAAGCCCACAGAGAAGGCTATCAAACCAGGTAAGACCAAAGCCTTGGGTCTCTTTTTTCCAGGTAACCATTAGTGTATTAGTACTGTAGAATGTATATACTTCCTTTACTGCTGAGTTCATATTCAGAAAGAAAGCATGTTACAAGATACAGCTTTCTGAACTGGAAGGTTCAGAAGGTCATGAAACAACGTAAGCAACTAAACTGAGGTGCTAACATGAAGCTCCTCTAAGTGAATCTAATGAGAATTTTATTCAAGGTTTTCATGAAGCAAAGCAAAGCAAAGCAAGGACAGGAGTCAAACAGTTAAAAGGCACAACAAGCATTTGAACAAAATTTAAGTTTAGATATAGATGTCATGATGTCAACTGAGCCTGCTGAAAAATAGCTGGTGGTCTCCTAGTAGGAAACAGAGCTGCTCCAGCCAAAACACTCCCCAGCTCCAATCTGCTTGAAAGAAAAGGAAGGGAAGCTCAGCTAAACTCACGAAGACAGGAATGAGTACCCAGGTTTGATATATTTGATATATACCTTGCTTCATCTATCAGCTATTATATCTATTAAAAACTTAAAATTTTACTCCTTGACTTCAAAGAAAATTGAAGAACATTAGAGAAAACATGCAGGTTATTGAAGGGAAAAGTTCAAGGATCTCAGAGCTACTTATATAGCCAAGTCTAAACAAATCTCAACAACACAAAATATTCCATAGGGTCAAAGTCCATAAACAAAGTGGGTTTTGGCATGGAAGACCATTCCATTTCCCATAATACTTAGCTAGAGGAACGTATTCCAATGAAGGACATCAGGAAGAATTGTATTGTTCGGGTTTTTTTTCCCAAGAACCAAAACCAAATATAGTCTTCCCTGCATCCTGCCCTCCAATGGAATTAAACACATAAGCAAAGTCACAACTAAGTTAAGCTTAATTATCACAAGGAAAGAGTTTTGACAAGTAAAGATTAGATCTTCCCTTCTTAAGTGGTTTCAAAGATAGACTATCAAACGTGTCAAATGCCTAAAATTAACACCATTATTGTTACAACTAAGTTTTTCCTTTTATCTTTGATGTACGATGGGAGAGAAAAATACTGTGGAAGAGGCAACTACGAAAAACACAGAAGATGGAAAAGTCACAAGAAACCGTAAAGTAAAATACATATTTAACCTGCTTACTTTTCAAATGATTAATTATTCAATATACAATGCAAGCATTAGTTTGTTCACAGCCATAGGAAGTGCAAGACAAATCCTTCTCTCTCTTAAAAAGTCATAATTTAAAATGTATTTGTCTTATATTTTCAACATACTCAAACAAATACGTCTAAATGCCTAAAGAAAAATATTTACTAATAAATATTATGGTACTGTATCAGCAGACAAAGCTATAAGAAAGCAAACTTGGCTCAGAGCATTTATTGCGGTCCAATCAACCACATCTGCACAAATGTCACTAAAGAGACAAATAAATCACAGGGGCTCATACAAATGAAATGGAAACATCAACCGGGAGCATTTTTAGTACTGATGAGGCACACGTGGAATAAAACAGTATGAATGTGCATTGCATTGCTACACTTGAGTTAAACCAGCTTAATCCCAAATGAAATACATAGTCCTGTCCTCTTCCATCACCAGCTATCTCTTCTCCTTCTCCCTGACATGTGAACAAACTTATGGAAATCACTTCTGTTTGTGCAACTTCTGACAAGTCAAACTGGAGAACTCCTCAGGTTAAACATAAGCCAGAGTGTCTCCTTGATCTTGTTCACTCCCACCACAGAAACACTTATATCCTGGCACAAAGAGAGATAAATCCAGAAAGGCTCTTGGCTCACGGAGAGCAGCTGGTAGACCAGACTGCCTATCATGAAAGGTCTACAGATACAAGGGCTGTTTCCTTCAACAGCAGTGCCCAAAATATCTGCTTAAGATGCCTGTGGAACTTCACTCTTATCTCTTAGTTTCAACTCAAGGGTGAGCCAATACAACAGCCATCTCCAAACCCTTTTGAAACTACTCATTTGCAGTCTTTCAGTATCTCTGCCTTAGAAATTTAGAACTAAAAAGAACACATTTCTATTACTGGCTTAGCATTTTGCATGCATTTAAAATGCAGAATCCTTTATCATATGTATATAAGCTGTTATTTCTTTAATCTAAAATGGAATTTACCTTGGGTATCCCTATAGTCTGCAGATTCTTCTACAAGATTCTTTAAATAATCTGTATAAAGAAAAAAAAATAGAGATAGTTTTGTTAAAGAAATAAACAGAACCAGAAAGTAGCAAAAACCATCTTTTTCCTGGAAATGTGCTTTTTCAGACTGATCTATGCCACAAAGCTGTACTACTTAATCTTTCAAATCTGTTAAAGTAGTAACAAAAGGAAAAATAGTGTTTCTATAATTAAAGTATATCATATCTTGCTTGGAGAAAGTTATTGAAGCCTTCTCCAAAGACAAATGATATGTTGTATAAATTACCCAGAACAAAACAAGCAAGTGAAAAATGAGTATATACTCGCAATCATTTACATTTAAGCTGATGCAAAAAGTTTCGAGATTACAGACATTTGCCTGCGCACCTAACTTGTCTATAGGAGCTAAGGAAAAAAAAAGTAGTCATTACAGAAGATCTGTTTGTGATTAATATTTTTTAACAATAAAATATCAAACACCAACCTCCACAATGGTCAAGAAGGCATTTTTGGCTTTCAATTATAAATTCAGTTCCTCAACCACAAGATGGCACCATCGATCCATTAAAGTCTTGGTAGTTTTAAAATATATTTTATTTAGCTAACATTAACTCCAAAAGTATGACTATACAAGGAAACACCCCCTTGAGTTTCCATTCTCTGGTCGAGCATCTAGTTCACCAAAAAGTATAGCATCCTGTCAAAAATTAATATAATGCCCTCAGTAAAATGTCAACCATCTACTTTGCAAGCTGCAGCTTTGAACTGCTTAAAATTAAAAAAAAAAACAAATTAGAAACTTCTAAAATATACATTAGACTGACAGTATCAACAAATAGAGACTTGTAACTACCTTTTAAATGCAGTACTAATGTTGTCACAGATCTACTCAAAACTAATCCTATGAGATCTGGCGAGCATTCAGTTTTAGCTTCACAGTCATACGTAGGAGTCAAACAATTCAACTCCCATATGCTCGCCCAACCCAAATTCATCCTTCTACTCAAGAATGATCAGAAGCAAATTGTTCCTGCCTTCATCAGATGTCTTGCTTCATTCATGCCCCTCAGAGACCACTCAGTATATTGTAATCTTTTCCTTATGCAAACAAAAAAAAGGGGAGGGGGAATTATGAAACATGATTCTGCAGCAGAAATGCTACAAAAAGTGAGAAATCTTGGTCACAGTTAATGAAACCTTTGAGGAAAACAGAATCACAGGAAGAGAAAGATTTGGCACTGAAAATTTATTTTTTGGCAAAGACCTAAGGGAGGATCCAAGAGAGAAGCATGAAGAGCAGTTTAGGGTGAAGGAAGAGGAACCAGCTGGGGTCTCCTGCAGGAAAGCAGGGAGGGAGCACTGGGAGGTCTGGCTGGCTGGGCCAAGGGAACACCCACAGCTTTCTGCTCTCCTCGTTTGGTCTGAGCGTTAGCAGGCGCTGGTCTACGTGTGATCTCTTAAGACAAGTCTGACATGGCATCAAAATCTCTCCGGCTATGCTCCATAAACATTGCATCCTTCATGTCCCTCAAGATCTTGTGCTGCAGAAACTACCAGACATTCTGGTGCAATATTTAGGTTGACACATATTCCATTAAAAGCAAAGTTTATCTTGCCTCAGCCTCAGGTTATACTGCTAAGAAGCTGAAATAAGAGAAGAAACAGTATCAATAGAAGGTATTCTGAAAGGAGCTGAGAAGAATTCACACTGTTTTTAACTTGGTTTAACCTGGAGGAACCTATGCCTCACACACTCCCAGAGCCGCCCGCCGTGCCCAGCCTGCACGCGGGTGCTTTCTCGAGTTCGAGCTGTGCCACACTGCCCAGCCAGAGCACTCTCAGAACTCCGCCACAAAGCAAATAAGTGAAAGCTTTATAACTGCAATGCAATCTTCATCAGGGCCAGCACAAAGGATTCCAGGAGGGATCATAGAACCACAGTATAGTTTGGGTTGGAAGGGACCTTAAAGATCATCCAGTTCCAACACCCCTGCCATGGGCAGGGACACCTCCCCCAGACCAGGCTGCCCAAGGCCCCATCCAACTTGGTCTTTAACACCCCCAGGGATGGGGCAGCCACAGCTTCCCTGGGCAACCTGTGCCAGTGCCTCACCACTCTCATGCTGAAGAAATTCTTCCTAATGCCTAGTCTAAATCTGCCCCTCTCCAGTTTATACCCATTGCCCCTAGTGCTATCACTACAAGCCTTTGTGAACACTCCCACCTAGCTTTCTTGTAGCCCGTTCAGGTATCGGAAGGTTGCTATAAGATCTCCTCAGAGCCTTCTCTTCTCCAGGCTGAACAACCCCAACGCTCTCAGCCTGTCCTCATATGGGAGGTGCTTCAGCCCTCTGATCATCTCTGTAGCCCTCCTGTGGACCTGTTCCAGCAGTTCCATATCCTTCTTGTGTTGAGGATTCCAGAATTGGACACAATACTCCAGATGAGGCCTCACCAGAGAGGAATGGAGGGGCAGAATAACCTCCCTCACCTTGCTGGCCATGCTTCTTTTGGTGCAGCCTGGGACACAATTGGCTCATTGCCAGCTCATGTCAAGCTTCTCATTGACCAGCACCCCCAAGTCCTTCTCTGCAGGGCTGCTCTCAATCACATCACCCCCCCATCCTGTATTTAAAGTGAGGATTGCCCCAACCCAGGTGTAGGACCTTGCACTTGGCCTTGATGAACCTCATGATGTTCTCCCAGAACCCCAGAATGAGTCCTTACAGCTTATACAGACATTCCAGCTGCTTAAAGCTCCATCCACACACTCACCTCTACAGGCTGGGAACAAGAGGTGAGGTGGGTATAATTCATTCATCTGCAAATGTACTGCTGGCACTCTGAAAAAAGTGTCCTTTGTACATGGAGACATCCAATTTAATATTCAAAGTGGATACTTAAAACCACAGACCCAACATGGGAACTGATTTTTTCTTGGCACATTCATGCTTTCTGACATGTTCGCCAAAACATCACCACTTCACATTGCTCAAAAACATTTTTGGATGGGTATACTCTAGCATTTAAAATTATATCATCATTGAATAGAAGAGAGAAAACTAGAGAGTTTAACATAACTGCATTACTCTAAAGTTCTGTATTTAAAAAGGAAGGCTGCTTTTGCACTGTTAGACTGAAGCTACCAATAAAACATGGAACTGCAAAATCCTGAAAGTGATAAACACATAATTTTTATCTTAACACTCTCTCTATATATATCCAGTAAGTGGACCTCTGTTCATAGCCAAAACAGCTTTACAGAAACATCAGAACAGATCTTCTTAGTTTCTTCTGTCAATACACACTGGAAATTCTGTACTTGCAACTACTTTCTGGAGGTACTGACTTAGAATATAAAGACAAGTGGATTTGACTGACATGAATAACACTACAGTAAAAATTTAGCAAAAATATTCCTACATAAAATAAATACAGGAGTTAGATATTAAGGTGGAATGGCATCTACTGCTTTTGCCAAAAAAAATTTGCCCTCTGAAATGTGCTTCAGTTGTTCAGACTAAGAGGATCTAGTCTGACCATTCAATATGATACAGAGCTGGAAGGTAACAGAGCAGACTGGTCATCCAAACAGATATGGAAGAGTGAGAATCCCAAGAAAAACAAATGTGACAGATTGAACCAACTGAAAATGAAACAGACTGAAGAATACCTTCAGAAAGGCAGACTGGGAAATTAAAATTCATAACTCTGACGGATACCCCAAAACACAACAAAAAAAAATCAACACAAAAGCACACATGTAATGTTTCTGTGACAAACGATTTCTTAATGCCTTGAGCTTCTACCTGACAGCAGCCAGCAATTCTCTCTTCCTTTTTGCTGGGAGGCAGCGACTACCACTGCTCCTGCTAAAAATTCTCTTCTGCTTCATTAACTACTTTTTGTCTCAGGTTGTCTAATTTAATTATGTTAAATTCAAAGCAGTCATTCCCCAACACATAATTGGCCTCAAGTCTGACAACTTTATTTCCAGCCTGCAAAAGAGCAGCGTGCTCAGAGGCTTATTTGTCACTCAGCCTCCCCTCACTATAACTCAGTTCGGGAGAGTAAAAGACACTCTGCAAACCTTATGTCGAGAAAGAGAGAGAGGCTTATCCTATGACAACGAAGAGCTTGTTCATACTGTACAGTGTCAAGTTATCTACTCAAATCACAAGTTCTCAGGTGGTGAGATTCACCTCTCTTTCACTTCTATTAGAAATCATAGGCCTCTAATTAACCTCCCCAAAAATCCCTTCTAATATGTGCTGTGAAGGGCTCAGGGCCAGTATGTGAAGAAGTGGAAGTTCCCTTGCTGGACTGGAGAGCTGTATAATTAAACAGAAACACAGCTGAGCTGTGCCCCTCCTTGGCTGATTTATGAGTCCACCTGCTCCCGCTTTGTTAGCACAAAAGTAACTCCACTTCAAAGCAAGGCAACTTTCTTGTGATGTGACCATGTAGCAGCAGGTTACCAGTACAAAGCTGTTCCACTGACACAGAACATCTAAATAGGAAGAAATCCCTGCTGACTCAGGCTTCGTTTCCTGGATTATTTTTGCTCCTCTGCTCTTATCCCGCTGCCCCCTCCTCCGTTGTGAGCAGATCCCCCCGCCCTTTTCAGCCTGGGCAGCTGCTGCATCACTGCATCTCACTCACTGCAACAACAGATTCAAATATTTTGTGTGTCCTCCAGAGGTTTTTGAAGCATAAGTTTACACAGAGATGACTCAGTATTACACAGAGCTGCTGTAAGATAACAAAGCAGATGGGTCATTCACAGAGATATGGAAGAGGAATCCCAAGGAAAACAGAAATGCATGATAAATGGAATAGACTGGAAATGAAATAGATCCAGAATAACACCCCATAGACCCAGCATAATTAAATTCTTTGTCCAATCTCTTTTATTGCTCCCATAGAATAATAAAAAATTATTTTTATAAATCAGCAGCCAGCATTGCAATCCCATTCCTGTCAACAGCATTTGCATTTAGAAATGTATTTAAAGCCAGACAGCCACAGTAAGGTCTGCAGACTGGGAACACCCACAGAAACCCCCACTTCCATGGAATGAATTTTTTCAGGTCTAAAACAGCTTGTCCCAGCCACAATGACAGTTAGTAGTCACGAGGAATTCTCCTTCAACATTTGAGTTTTGTTTCAGTGCCACTCAACCCTGACATCTCTCACTTTGTACCTTGACAAAAGCATTTACTCCATCCTGATCTGCTGTTCAACGTTTTTAATTAAAACCTTTGGACTTATCCAAACCTATGCTGATTTTGGAGTGTATGACAAGACTACGCTATGTCCTAAGTCAGTGTCCTTTCAAAATAAAGCAACTCCTCAAATGCCTTTCTGTGGTTTGGTTTTATCAATTAAGAGTTACTAATGTTTTCGCCTACAAAGTAGCTCATTTAATAAGAGCTTTTTCTCCTTTTTAACACTTGTGACTTTAATGAAATTATTAAAATGAAAACAGCCAACATTAATAACTTGGTAACTGCTGTATAATACTTAAGTCTGTATCTCCCACAGCATCGCTAGTCTAAGCATTTGCTGGGGAAACGCCAACAAGCTGCTACAGAGCCAAAAAAAAAGGTCACAGAGCATTTCATTTTTCAGTTAGTACATAAACAGAGGCTATTTTTAAACTGCTCATCAAGAAGCAACCGCTTTCAAAAACAATACCTTAAGTATTTCCAAATCCTTACAGGAGCCATCCCCCTTTTACAACAAACACATCTCAAAATACTTCACAAGGGAGGCCTCTACCATTGTCCTCCATTTACAGAAAAGAAAGTATCATGGAGATGACTTGCTCAAGGTCACCCTAACATGCCAGTGCCAGTGGTATAGAGCCCAGATTTCCTAGTCCCAAGCCAACTCTTCAGCTTACATTGCCCCTGTAACAAGTCTTACGCACTTACTAGTGATGTATGCTAAGAACACAGGGTTTGCCTTTAAAAGAGAATGGGTTTTGCAGACAAACACCTGGGTGGGGGAGAAATGGAGAAGCTACTTGGAGAAGTTCACAGTTGCATAGACATCTTTCACTTCCTTCTTCTAGTTCCAAATTTCCATACCACCTTTTTCCTTCGTATGAAAACAAACCCAACAAACAAACCCAAAAAAACCAAACCCCAAATCAAAACATGAGCATTCCAACCCTCCAAGGAAATTACAGGCTTTTATTACCACAGAAACAAACATAAACCACCACAGGTTTCATATTTTCCAAGTACATCAGAGAACACACCACAACATTGGGAATATTAGCACCTCGTTTATGTATCGTATTACAATCAACATTAACAAAGGAAAGCCTCTAAACCCATGTTTTTCAGATCTCATGTTTTTAAAAAGGCTTTGCATCTCAAGTCAGATTAACACATTTTACAGATGGATACAACCGCCTGAAAACAAGTTTCCTGGGACGTGTGAAGACTGGCTTCTGAAGCCTGCGAAAGAGCTTGACTGTACCTGTCAACAGGAGCCTGTACTGGGGAATCCTCTGAACTGGCTTGAGCAGATAGTGCTTGAGCGCCAGACTAGCACAGCGGGGGCTCATCTGAAAGAAACACCCAAAAGAAGTAAGTATTCTCTTGTAGCCAAAGGTTCCAGCACAAGAAAGCACACCTACAAACAAATACTGATTACATTGGATGAGGTTTATCTTTAAAAGCAGTGACTACCACAGTGTTAAATGCACTATAGAGCAAGTATTTTCCTGTGTGGAAGGCTGAATGCAAAATTAATCACGAGTTAAAAGCCATCAGTAAGCACTCCTACTCTCCACAAATTCAGAATAGGTCTTTTGGCTTATGGGGAAGAGAGGTGAAGCTTCCCAGAAATAAAGGAAACACCACTGGCAAGGGCAACACCCTCCTTTGTAATTGCTGTGAGTGTCCTTTAGGCAGAAAGGAAGAGAAGACAACAGTGCTGACTGCAAAAGTTTTAATTAATCCACACCTCTAAAGACAATACAGAATTAAAAGATCCATGCATCAAAAATATTAACTATCTTGAGACTGCATTCAAAAATACGTGCATCGGAAACAAGAGACCTTTAAAAGGGCTCTCATCTTCCTGTCTCTGCTGACTCCACCTCAAGCTCTTCCTCTCCCCACTGTAAGTTGCCTTTGGAACCACTCTTAAGCAATGAGAGCAGGGATCACCCAAGGAGAAGCCCACTTAAGGGGAGGTAAATTCACAGTTGGTATGGATCGTGTGCTTAGGGAGCTTGCATCTCTTCTCTGATTTGTTTTAAGGGAGTTATGTAAAAATCTGGCAATGCTTTTAGAGACATGAATCAGCTTTCATCTGACTGCTGCATGTGCTGGGCCTGAAACTTCTAGAAACATGCAAATGAGAAAAATCACTTTTTAATATTTCTAACTGAAATGAAAAATCATTCCCATGAGTGACCTACTGCTCTACGATATGGTAGAGAAATCAACCTGATTAAAACAGGACAGTTAACCAGTACATTGTATGATCAGGAGATAAAACTAAAAAAAATAGAACGTTGCTAGAGATCTTGTAAATATTTCTTTGATACAATTTGTAGCAAGTGCTGCATTTTCTGAAAATCAAGGTCCTTAACCATTTCTGACAGTGGCAGCCAAAATCACTAATTGCTTCACAAAATGTGAATTTACTTCTTTCCACCTCCACTTTACGAAGCCTCAAGGCAAAAAAAAAAAAAAAAAGATTGGAGGATAGTCTCTAAAGCCTTATGGAGGATCACAACTGCTGAAAAGCCACAGAACAGCATATATCTTACAAAAGACTACAGTACCTCGAAGTCTTTGACTACTGAAGCAAAACCTGCATTCTTCTTACACTGTTCATCTAATAGTGCAATATTTTTATCAAATTCTTTGATGTAAGTTGAATACATCTTTAAGTAGGGACCCTTTTTAACAAATATATCAGCAATTCTTTGATTTTCAAGCCTAAAACCAAAAAAAAATAGAGCAGTTAGAAAGAGCTAAGAAGAATGTGCATCTCAATCCTAAGCAAAACATTGATCTTTTTCACAGTAAGATGTTTGTTTATGTTCTGAACAAAAAGTTTATAATTTAGCAGATAAGCATCCATCTCAGCAGCTACTCTGGAAAACCTTACCAGGCACACCTCAATACGCTAGTTTAGTGTTAGATGAGAACCACTTAATAATAAAGAGTCTATTTAAAATGGTCTTGAACTGTTTGAATGCTTTAGTACAAGCTAGATTTCTTAGGAGACAGATCTTAAGACTGTCTCCATCTCCATCCCTTAATTAGGAAGCGCGGCATCGCAGTCCTCACCCATTTCAGTGCCTTTATCAGCAGGGTTTGTATGGCTGATTTAGGCCCACCCACCAGTCCATTTATCATGGAGAACCTGTGTGGTCCCCCATGCAGGCACCAGAATTTACAATTGAAAACAAAATTTGAAATAAAGAACGTGTAGCTGTGTGCCTTCTGAACATTCCCAGTTAAATCTAAATGGCAGAAAGTACACCTAAATGCACGATTATCTCCTGTACCTTCACAGTCAATCCTGTCACATGAAACACAAATAAAAGTTGAACCATGGTCACATGGAATCACATAAGCCCCACATAATTTCAACAACATCAAAGGAGCGGTGTCCCCTCATTGATAGTCACCAGTGCGATAATCGCTCTTCCAGTTCCCTCAGGAGGTCCCGATTGAGTTGGTAGAGCTGAGGTAGGTAGTACAGGATCTGATTCAGGATTCTGTCCTCAATCACTGGCTTTCCAAGCTGCCTGGAGGCATGTGCCACAGCGTCCCGGAAATCCTGCCGGAGTACAAAGGACAGAAACCCCCTTCCCATGAGCGAACAGCCTTCAAAGCAGCAACACAGACAACTGAGTTTTCTCTGCAGACATTCCAGGCGCTGCTCCTAATAGCTTCTCCCTATTACTGAAGGCAACGTGTGCACCATCTGGGTCATGTTTCTCTGTAGCCTCAACCTACTCTCCTGGGACTGTCTTAATCCCTTCGGTTTGATGCAGAAGCTTTACTTTTTTGCTCCTGTATGCATACCATAGAGGTTGTTAATTATTTTTATAACGTGCCCTTAAGAAACATGCTGGTACTACATATAAATGCACTGCTGGGTGGGGGGAAGCTTCTTTCTTCAAAGGTACTGGTAGCCCTGAGTATCTTCTTGCTAAGATTTGGAAAAAACACCCAAAAATGTTATATCAGCTAATAAAATCATACTTATTTTAAAATCATACTAGCTTTCATAAGTCATTTATGAAAGCCATTTTGGAAGATGTGCCACTCCAATTAAAGTGTAGCATCACAAAGTTACCATACATAGCTCTTCCACATTCAGGAAAATTAACATCTAACAAAACCAGATTGTAACAACACACAGGAACCATGAGATTCCAAGTGTTAATAAATGTCAAAATCAACAGCTGTACCTTCAAAGCATTTACATTTACAGGGAGGAGGAAAACCCCACCTACATTTTAAGGATCTTCTTGTAGCATTCTTATGTTACGAGCTGCGCTCCGCAGGACAGAGCTAAAGCATATTGCTCCTCAATAAACTATTTAGAATTAAAATCTTGGCCCCATACAAGTCAGTATAGCCAGGATTGTATCCATAACTCAGCATCCATTAGGCTAGGTACTTTCCCTAGTCACATGCAAGCCCAGTTTTCAGAAAAGGCTGGCAATTTAGCATTTCAGTTGAAAAGTAACACTGTCTGAACTGACAGAAAATTCAAGTTGGGTGGTGTGCTGTATTACCGTCTCTCAGTTCAATTTGGGCAACCGTGGAAAAAAAGACAATCCCCAATAGCACTTTTTGAGGTTGTGGTCTGCTGATATCTGGTCACATATGCACAATTTACAGGTGGACTGAAAGAGGTGATCAAACATGTTCCTAAGTACAAAGATGTGTTGTATTTTAAATGTGCATGGGGTCTACACCTGCCCCCTTCCCTACCCCTTTCCCAGTCTACTACTACAGGACTTCCTAGCTATCTAATCAGTCCAGCATCTGGCACTATTTAGGGTCTCTGGAACTGAAGTCTCAATTTTCCCCTGCCCTCTCTCCTCATTACATCAGCTCTGGGCAGCATGAGCTCCAGACACACTTCTTGCTTTGTGACCCTCTGGGTCACCAAGGCTGTGACTGGGCAGAGTTATGACAAGAAACTGAAAGGAGATACAGGGCAATAGCTGTGATGGGGGAAGGCTGAGAATTAAATGCAAGAGAGTTAAAAAACAGATGGCGTTATTCATATGGAAATGCTCTGTTTTACATCCTCTGTGCAGGCTAGTGACACATAGGTTAACTACCAGCTGCATCTTATGGATTTTCCTGACCCTAGGGCATTGCTTAACACTGATATGATACATGGAATTACAATGGCAAAAGCTCAAATGAGGCATTCTGGAGAGCTTCATGCAAAATGCATCTTCATATTACAATAATACTCTCTCCCCTTCCCAAATCACGTGCATGCACAATATACTCTATGTACACTGCCATGGGATGAAACAAGAATTTTGTCTGAATGTTATAAGGTTACTTGCACGATGAAAAGAAAAGCAGTTTTGTCTGAGGTATAATCAACAGCCCAACCAAACAATAAAAGGAGAGCAGGGAGCCAGGTTTAAGCACCAGTAGATAAGACAGGAATGTTATTTGTAGTCAAAGAGCATTTATTTAACTTGTAGATACAGCACTCAAAAAGCCTGCAGGATGTTTTCCAAATACAGATTTGGGTTTTCAACTAGCTCAATCCAAAGTCCATCAGCTTTGGCAGGCTTTGGATCACACCATGAAAGACTATCATTAAAACAGCCAACCAAAATTGTTTCATCACCCTCTCCATCTCCTTCTTCCACAACTCAGTAAATGGAAGAAGCCCTGCTGAGAGGAAACACAGGGAATATAGATAACACAAAGCTTTCAAATGATATAAACCAGCCTGCTAACAACAAAAGAACTAAACTTCAATGCTTTTTTTTTCGCTTTTTCTTTCCCCAAATTATCAAGTCTTCCCTACAGAAGCAGTACAATACGTTTGTCACTGTAATCATATTAAGATTTATTTTTAACCTGGCAGTGGGTGTGAAGCAACTGTCATGCCAAGTTCATCTTGAGATAAACTTAAGAGTTGAAGGCTGAGATCACATGCCTGAGGAGTAGGGGTAGGAGAAGTCAAACAAATGTAAGGCTACAAGTTAACAGTGTTTACATTTGAAGGTACTGGCCTTCTGAGAAAGTAATTTCTTATCCAAAAGGACAAAACATAGAAAAAGTCTGTTTTAATTAGCAAATGTAAAATATTTAGCTTAAAAAGTAAACCCTAAAATTTCACTCCAGAGGGTAGAAGGTATTCAGACGAGGACAACTTTTTATACAACTGTGGGAATGACTTAGGAATTAGAAATTGCAGTATTAGTCATTTAATGCACCAGAAACTAATTTCTTCTAAAACTAAATTGGTTCTCTACTAAATAAAAACAGAATCACTGTTGCAAATAATATATACATTTCTGTGATATCTATATATACCTGTAAGAAGTTCTTCATATCACAAATTTAGCATAATGGTACTATATAACACTGCTGAAAAGCACTGCTTTCATCATTCTCTACAGACACCTGAGTTGTCCTAGAAATTATTCGGTGTGAAGCAATGCAGCAATCCATTACAGTCAATTTTAAAGAGGGAGATTTTCTAATTAAAAGTGAGCCTTTCAAGCATTACAATCTTACTTACTAAAAAACCCTTTCCATGCTTTGGAATTAACCTGCTTATTTTACTGAAAAGCACCATTTGCAACTCTAGTCTAAAGCTTCCTATGCTGCACAACAGAAAACAGAAGATCATGCCAGTCATACTGAATCGACTCAGCTCCTTACCAGGGTATTTTTTTCCTTTCAGAAGGGGGAAGCTATCATGCTCTTTCTGAAGCACTGATTTACAGTTTCTAGTTATACATTATATTCTGGTCCAATAATAATCTTCTGATACCACCTTTTACTGCTTAAATGAAGGCAGTTGTCCTCACACAGCTACTTTAAGAGGATGGCACTCGCTGTCCCTGGAAAGCACATTCTTTCTAAACCATAAACTATCTTAATTCATTCTAGACTAAGACAGCATCCCACTGGGTGTCCATATGAAAATTTAGTTTAAGCACTTTTAAAGGCTTCTGAGAACATATTGTTGCTGAATTTCTGCCTGATAAAACATTCCCAACTTGAAAGTGTTTACAGAATTTTACTTATCCTATTAGCACACATTCCCCCTAGAGCTGTGCGGTTTTTAAACAGAATTTCAGGAGGATACTACCATTGCTGCTTCTTTTTTCCCTCCCACCTCTCCTTCAATTCAGCTTCCTTAAATAAGCAAAGGGCCATAATATCTGAAATATTTCTGACCCTGTCATGAATCATCTGTGATCAGCCCATGCACTTCCCCTCTGCAAAGGCCCTGACTCACAATCTCTCTCAGTTCTTTCCATCCAGGGATTCCCAGCGCGCAGCAAAGGGACCTGCCCGTGTCAGTCTAAGGAGTAAAGGAACAAGTCTAGTTGTAAACCAAAATAGGTACTGAACACACTACATCCTTTCTCAGCTGCACGCTGGGTTAAATGCACCTTCAGTTATCTCATAGCTGACTGACCATGATTTGAAGTGGGTTAAATTAAAACATCTTGTAAATTTAACTGGAAAAGAAAGAACTGTGTGATCTAAACGTGGTCACGTATTTTGCTCCTAAAGCTTCAACCAATATTCATCTTGGATCTGTTATCCAAGAACATACCATCAGCAAAGCAAAATTAAGCCATAATCCCTTCCGCTGAGGTACAACTCCCAGCTAAATACACCTGCAGACAGCTCAAATATCAGTTTAATTTAAGTAAGAAAGTATGCTTGTGGTTGGATGCTTTTCAAGGAACACACACACCCTACAGGGGGAGGAGGGAAGGGAAATTTCACGCTCTAGGGAACATCCAGGCTGTTACAAGACAAACTGTAAACACGACTGCTAGGAATACAGCTACAGAAGATTTCACAAATGCATTATTTAAAATATAAATAGGCAGTTAGACTATTACCCATAAACTGTTAAGCTAAACTATAGCAACAACAGTTAATAAGGACTATGAGTAAGCATGGATCATGACATTTTTCAAACATATGAGATTGCTTCTGGAAAGCTGCCACGTAGTTACACAACTTTTTTTCTCTTAGGAACTATCATTTGTAAGTGTTTAACAATACAAGACAGTTAATTTTGTACAATAACCAATGATTTAACAGTGGCATATTCCCAGAGTCTTACTTCAAGGAATAGTCTGGGTAGCAGAACAACATTTCCTTCCAAACCAAAACTATTTCATTAGTTTTCCAATTAAGCCAACTACAGCTGCAATTCATTGTCAAATGCCTCAATCGGCAATTCTAAAGCACTGCACAGACTAAAAAATTATCAACATATTTACCTCAGACCAGTAAAATACTGAAGTTTTACAGTTGGAGAAAAAGGACTTGGAAACTGAGAGAATTTTTCACAGCCAAACAGTAGATCAGTGTTGTAAGCCAGGACCAGAGGTTGTGACTTCCTTTGCTTCAAAACCCATAGGTATTTTATTTCTTAGTGTGCACACTATATTCTTTTTTCAAATCTCCCATTTTTCTTAATATTTGGCTCTACTATACAAAAAGGCTAAGGTTTTATAAATGTATATGTGATTCTGCAATTGTCTTCTGAAAACAGAAACATATTAAACCAGATTTTCTGACTCTTACAAGTGTCTCTGGAAGGACACAGAACAAATGAAGAAAGATGTCTGACCTCTTATCTGCTTTCTTCAATAAAAGGCTGATCTTGTGGCTGCAGAAAAGTTAGAAGTGCCTCCTGACAACTTCCTACTTGCCCTCAGAGTCCTAATAAGGACAGAACAAGGGTCTAAGTCAGAAGTGCAGATCTACAGGCTCAGGCAAAAGCCCACAGGCCCAAGTTTTTCTTTGCTCACACAACACAAAAGTTATACACAAAGTCTTGCAGTGGAAGAGGCCATTCCAATAAGTACGTTTTTCTGCTGGACCAGAAGTATCAATGAACAAAGTTCAAAAAGACAGGAGAACAAACAGGGTGGTGAGTTTTGGCAAAAGAACAAAATTTAGAAAGGAGAGGACAATAGAAATGACAGGAAATAAGCCAGGCACTTTACCCTTATGGCACCAGGGTGCTGCTGAAGAGCTCCTCTCACTTCGTGCAAAGCAAACAATTTCCAAAGAATGCCACACCAAAGAAGTACAAATGGCAGCAATCCTGCCTTACTCCTCCAGGAAAATAAGGTGTTTTTCAGGCACAGAGCATCTCAGACAGCAGTGACAAGCTTGTTTCTCCTACTGTCACTTATGTTTTACATCCAGTTCACTGCTCCTTTTTCACTGTGGGTGCCCTTAGGGAAGAAACAGCACTTCTCCATCTTCTCAACCCTTGTTTATCCTCTGGAAGCCCTGCATGAGCCACCTCACAAAGACGCATGTAGATGAGCTGGTTTAATTTAAGCCCGTTTGTTTTCAGGAGCTTCTAACAGCATTTTACTGGAATCTTGTCCTCTAAAAAAGCGTTAGGACAGTCACAGAAATACAGAGAATTCAAAATTACATCTCATGTTTGATACTCCCTCAAGCAACCCTATTCGCTGAATACATTTGAGAGAGCATCAGTGTGCAAAGCCAGTTAAGTACCTTATCTCTGTTATGACCAGCTTATGTCATCTTACAGAAGTGTCTCCAAGTGTTTATAATTTTCCAGAGAAATTTTGTACTCTGTCTTCAACAGAAGCAGTCAAGTGCGAGTGTCCAAATAGACTGGCACCCTGGTATCTTGGAAGAGTTGCTCCACCTAACTTGACTTTGTAAATATAAAAGAAAAGAATGCTAAAAGAAAAATATTCAGTGGTACTTGTAACCACTTTTCAATCACATTCCCACCTTCTCAGTTGCTGTAGACTCCACTTCAAATGCTCTAGGCAGTAGCAACTTAAAAATCTTTTTCTGACATCAACAGTCCTGTTCCCTGGCTGTGCTAAGTGCCGTGGGCTGTGTTAACTGGAATTGGTAAGACAGACTGAGGAGAACATTATTAATCTTAGATCGTTGCTAATGGAATTAGTCACTAAATTTTGAGTATTTAGTCTTTGGAAAACCACTAACAGATAGTTCAGAAGGTGTAACAGAGCCTTCCCTGACTAGCCCAACCTTTTTATGGGTAAAACAGCCCAGCCTAGGGAGAATCTAACTTTTCATTCCAGAGATCTGTCAGAGGCTGCTTGACTAGCAGTTGATAATCCTGAAACTGAAACTAGTGAGCCAAAGGGCAGGTGAAATCGAAAGGATCATTTTATCAATGTTTAAATATTAGCCATAAAAAATACATGATTAACCAAACAGATCCAATAATGTCTGTGGTGAACACACACAAATCCTCAGGCATACCACTCTGTGGACATACAAAAAAAAATGTTTCTGCAACCGTTCTCAGGTATGGCAATTTTTATTCAATGAAGAATGCACACACAGAGCCTCAAAGCTGGTGCCCACTCTGACAAGGACACTCACCAAGGGTCCTGCTGCAAGCCAAGAGACATGCTGAGGACAAAGTATTGCCTTGACTCCTAGCCTAACATCCTCTCTGTTACAGCAGGCTAAGTACATGTTGATTGTTATTGCTAGCCAACAAAAACATTTCTAATGGTTTCAATTTGGCAGCTAGAAACTAGTGTCCTGTCATGAACAGAGTTGTGAGTTATTCATTGAAACAAAACAAAACACATCCTACAGCACCGCACAATACCACTGCATGGACAACCTTAAGTTTATCCCAGAAACTTTGTAAACTCCCTATTTTCCCTCTCCCCCATTGTTCCTTTGCTTGACTGCATCCTCCTCACTAACAGCCTCTTCTTCCAGTAGAAGTTCCTGAAGAACTGGTACACTGTAAAGTGAAGAGACCTTTAAGGGATAAGCTATACGCCTGAAGAATATGAAAATTAAAAATCATATAGCTTAAAACTTGTCCATGCTCATTAGGACAATGCTCTTCCTTTAACCAGTACTGAAGCTTGAGTTCTGGACTAAAAGCCATGTCAAAAACAAACTATACGCTGGCTGCAACTGCCTGGCCCAGCTTTTAAAAACCAAGCTTGAACAGAATAAGAAAATCAGTTACTAAAATGGAAGGCAAAAAGGAATCAGCAAGTGGTGTGGCCAGTTTTTTGTTCCCTGAAAGATCTCCATATTACAGGACTGTATACATCCATCTGTAAGAGCCTTTGTTCCCAGTTTCACAGAACATGTTTCTCAAGAGACCGAGAGAGACCAACGCATCTGTTTGCAATATAACCACTTCTATTGCTCAAGGAAAAAAAAAAAATCACTATGCTTGCATTTAATAGAGTGACAAAATGGTACCAACACATTTCACTTAGAAGTCGACAGAAAACACATAAAACGGAGATAGAGAAAGCTAAATTATTCTGTAATTTACTATTATCACCTTCAACACAGCATGTTTAACAGATGACTGGTCTGCATAAGCATGGATTAAATACTTAAACCTGGTTGTGGACAACACATTGCACATCACAGCTGTTATCAGAAATCAAGCATCTGTCAAAGAATTGCAGCCCCCCAAAATATGCTGCCATGGTGATAGATGCACCACTAGAGCTAATTAGTTAGATTACGCAGAGAATGTGTGTTTCCATTACCATTTCTAAAGCTAAATTGATACTGCCCCCCTCTCTACTTTAAAAGGTATTCTAACTGAAGATTTTTATTTTAGTTGCTATGGTACAAGCTGGCTTATAGATACATGGCTGATTAACATAAATGGATGTATATCTCATTTTCAATATCCAAGCAATACCCCCATTCAGCTGGAAGACTGCATGCATTAATTAAAGAAATGCAGAAGGAACCACCAAAATATTTATCCATCTTATGAAATCCAAAACTTGAAAGTTCTGCTTAATTAATTTGTTTTTATATTTTGAATATGTAGATACAGCAGAAAAAAATCACATTCACTACAACAAAGCCTAAACATAGAACTTTAACAGATTAAACAAATAAAAGAGGAAACAACTTTTTTTTGGTACTTACAATGTGCAAGAGCTTTAGCACATCCACAAACCTATCAAAAAAGCAAGAAAAGCAAACAGTCACATCTTAATTGCCCAATTCAAAGAAATTCAGTAGCTGTTAAGTTTAGCATTGACACTTACACTTTCTCTGAGCTCATGATCTCCTTGGCAATATGGTAAACCTTTGTTTTCTTTCCAGCTGCCTTACTCTGCAAATAAAATTACATGTTATACAAAATTACATGCATCTACTAAAACTTGTAAAGAACCATTTCCTGCTAGTAGTTCCTCAAATCCAATATAATTATTCAACAGTTATTTTTAATAAAAACTTTTTATACTACTTCGAAATCTCTTGGCTTTGAAATCTTCCAGCTTCCCAGGACCTGTGAGAAAATCAATTTAGCCTGCAGCTAGAAACAACAATATTAGCTAAGAGTAGTTTTTATAACACCATCAGCCTTTCTCTTTAATTATTACAGGAAGCACTCAAGCCCATAAGGAATAAAGCCCTACCAAGTGACAATTATTGTTTAGCCAAAATAGTAAAGTACAGATATTTGATGTTTTTTACTAATTAACAGTAATATTTGCAGTAAACTAATATGGGTTTCAGGAACATCTTAAAAGAAATACACATTTTTCTTTACTGAAAAAGAAAATGAAAGGAGAGAAAGAAAGAAAGAAAGAAAATCACAAAGAAAAGTCAGCTTCTGACTATCTACTAAAGCAGCTGCTTGAATACAGAGCAACCATACTACAAAGATGTAGAAGTGTGAGTCTCATCATCTACCTGAGACACTGTGGAGATGATGTTGGTTTTTATGCACACACATCTGGCTTACAAAATAAAAAAAAAAAAATCAATGCTCCAGTCGAACATCAGATAGAAGGAACAGGTATAAGAAAGCAAAGGGGGGTGGGTGGTAGGATGCAAGCGTGTTTCCACCCAGTGTGACTCCCGTATGCAATTTCCCTAAGACAAAACACCTTTCTCCACAACAGCTCTCATGGTTTGCCATATGCTTCTCTGCTGCCACCTGTCACCACAGCTATTAGATATTCAGGCTTTCATTTCAATGGGCTGCAAAGAAAGACCGTGGATGAGGAGCACTAAAACATCACAGGAGATACAACACAAGTGTGATGGAAGTCCTGGGGAAGCTGTATGGAGCATGGCAGCATAATATAGGCTTTGAACAGTTTATCTAGAAAATGTTTATCATGGCTTTGAACAGCTTATCTAGAAAAGCAGGTATCTGTGGCATTGCACATATGAACCTTTGGTCCATAAGCACTAATGCTGCAAGACTCATCTGGAGTTTTAGGTCTTCTCTGAACCTAGAAACAAGTCTCAAGTGCTGGAAATCAAATCATGGAACCAATTATATCCACAGGTTGGTTTTATTTTATTTTATTTATTGTTATATTCAAAGTCATAATAAAAAAAAAATCTATTTTTTAATGTAATTGACACAGTGCCAAATTAATAAATTAAAATTTATTTCTAAATTTGATAATTCATTGTTGCATCGCATATAAGCAAAATCCATTACTTATGTTCTATACTACATAGACACCTTCACAAAGAGCTGGGATTTTACTTCTAAAATTAAACTTATTTCCAAAAAAACCCTCTTAAATCTGTGAGGGTCAGACTCGGGCCAGACTAACACCCATCCTCAGATCTCAATGCCTTTATACGAAGCACAGCTGACACTCCTTACAAGACTGAATTTACAACTAACTCAATTACGCAGAGCAAGGCATTCCCCATCACTGGAGATGTGACACTAGCAAATGAGAAAAATTAATATTTTGAGAACAAGATGCTAACACAAAACAATTACAAAACGAAATATCAGAGTCTGTTTTCAACTCCATTTGAAAGGCTTTCCCATACCAGCTGGCGCTGAAAAGGCCACTTTGCGTTTGCTCAGGCAAAGAGACGCTGGGCTTAAAAGAGTTTCTAATGGTAGAACCGAAGAGATACAAATGGGGCTTTCAGGCTTGGCATTGGAAAGGAACCTTGTACCTGCTCTAAGAGATAAAAAGTATCAAATCAGCCAGATGCTTGTGGTAAGGAAAAATAAAAACAAGCCCAGCTGATGACCAATGCAGAGACTGGCTTCATTCTCCTTCGCAGCTGCTCTCCCCATTAGGATGTGGGCTGTTAATCCCCAGCTGCCAGCCACACGTGCCGCAGGCAGCTGAAGCAAACAGACGAGCAGATGCTGCACAACAAGCACTGATTTACTTTGCGGAACCTGCCTGAGAAGCCTCATAATAGGGATGTTTTCCTGTAAAACTGCATCATGAAAAGCTGAGGGCATTTCTAGAGGCAAAGAAAGTTAAGTTAGCTTCTACACAGGCAAAGTCCTGCTTAGTTTCACAGGAACTAGCTTTTTCCACGATTTACTTTCCCTCCTCCAATTTACTATTCCTCTCAGAAGATTTAGTTAAATGACATTCAGCTCTGACATGTTTTCATCAATTCCAGCACTAAAAAAGTTTCATTCTTTTTTTAATTTTTTTTTTTAATTATTCATTTTTAGGAAATGGAAGTGAATATAATTACTATCAGAGGAAACGGAGCTGCAAGGACTGATGGTGAGGAGAGCCACTGGTCTACAGACAGGCTGGTGTCAGAGTGTCCAGGACTGAGAAGTAAGAAAGCGGGTATCCCCAAGAAGAGGGATAGGAACACTTAGACTTAATTTCATTCTAAGTAGCTAGCACTGCCTTCCTGCTCCTCATTTGAAGAAGAAATAAGGTTAAAAATAGGGGAAATCATTCCAAGCTGGCACACGCAGAAGCTAGCAGAAGGTCAGACCTCAACCACAACAGTCAAGTGTGGCTTACAGTCCTCCAAGAGCCATAGAGGTGGCTCTGCAAACCTACAACAACAGGTCTCACACACACACACCAATAGTCTCCACTCAGCACCAAAGGAGTGAATTAAAGAACTTAAATGCTGAAAGGCAGGTTGAGCCTTTTGTGTTTTATGCCGTTGGAAAGGAAGAATTAAAAACTGTTTCAGTCAAGGCTAGGCTGGATGGGGCCTCGGGCAGCCTGATCTAGTGGGATGTCCCTGCCCATGGCAGGGAGGTTGGAACTGGATGATCTTTTAAGGCCCCTTCCAACCCAAACTATTCTATGATTCTCTGATCTGTCCCCCGTGCACCAAGCAGTGGTGGTTACTGGAACATAGCTTTTGCTCATGGCCAGGACCCCTGAAATAGGAACATCCAGGCAAAACTACAGCTTCCAAGAGATTTTTCAGAAGGACCTTCTCAGACCTTGCAGCTTTCATCCAGCACCTTTCCTCAGGCTTCACCGAGGCTGACAAATCAAAGGTTGACTTTAAATGTTCAGTGCACAAGAGACACCGTGCACTCTAGGGTCTGCGACGCAGAGACAGCCTCATTATAAGATATCTGGAAGCCTCAAAACAGGAGATCTCTAAACATTGATCTGTGCACTTAGCTCTATTACAGGGGCATGGCAGGCAGGATCTATGGCTCCATGACTCAGTGAAACGTTATGAACAAATATGCCAAGCAATACACACTTTCTAGTGGGATATTTCTAAACTTGACCTCTTGGCACAAGGCATATTAAATAAAAATTTTAGAGAAAAAAAAATTAAACAATAAGAATGACAAAAAGAAGTAAAGTTACGTTGATTCAATGTCTTTTATTTGAAAATATCCCAAAAGGTTTCTACTTACAAAATAGTGCAAGAGTGAGGAATAGTTTCAGAAGACAACGATAAGAAGATACCTGCTTATCTTCTTGAAGATCTGGCTCCCCTTTGCTAGAATCGGAATTTGTGTCATCATCTTCATCAGAACTGTTCATGATATCTTCTTCGTCTGATTGAAGATCTCCCATTACTACGTTAGGATGATCATGGTATTCTTCTAACGACCTAAAATTAAAACACGTAAAATCAAAAAACATACCATACTTTATTTATGTCAAGAGCAATAAGTAGTCTACTGTGTATCCAAAGCATTGAAAACAGTACTGGGTAATCTGAAGATGACGGCGACAGTGCTAGGCTTTCCCACAATGGACTCATAACTCTAATGTTTTATCTAGCTAGTATTGATACACTGCTTGCTCACAGCAAGCAAATGCCACAGTACCTTTCAACTATTTACATTATTCTTGTCCAAAAACAAAGTTTGATAAATCTGTTCCCTTATTGCTGTCGGCATCTATAGTGCAACATTTGAACTGTAAGTCTGAATGATAAAGATAGATCATAGCCATTTTGCTCTCCTGTCTGACAGCACCAGAACTTGTTCCAGATATGGCACTCAGACTGCAGCCTTATGGCTGAAATTTTATATATAGAGGGTTGTTTCTCCATGCCTACACTGAACAACTGCATTGGTGAGGGCAATATCACAACCATCCTGTTCAATAATTCTTCTTAAAAACAATAAAGCAGAACCTTTTATGGTTAAATCTCCCATGCCCTGGAGATATACACCTTCCAGGTAGTTGTCAAGCCTGTAAAATATAACCTTGTTCTGCTCCTGTACAGTGATTATAGAGGTCTCTCTGCATTAGTTTCATCTGTATTTGCAACACAGAAATTGCAAGAGACAGCCACACAACTTCTTCATCTAACTAGTCTTGACAACTTCAGTAGATTTAAGAAACGCAATTCTAGAAGAAAATAAAAAAAGGGGGTAGGGAAAGATAAGAAGAATAAAGAGACTAGAGGAAATGGAGCCTGAGGTTTTGGTAAAGTTACACAGAAACATAGCAAATCCCTGGGCTCCTACTTCTAATCCCTAAAAATATCTGATAATTACCAATTACACTAAAGCCGTGTCAAAATTCACATAATCTGTGTTCAAAACCTACAAAAAGATCCTAGGCGGTCACAGGCTTATTATGATATGAGCCAGAAGTGGTTACTACCCTACAAACCAAAAAACAAATGCAGAAGCCCTTGCCCCCAAGCTGTTGCAGCCAGCAGAGATCTCGTCGTGCTGATCAACACCTCATTTCGTGCAGGCAACACATCAGGGCTGCACCCTGCTCCGTACAGCTGCCCTCTGCTTCCCTACGCAAGGGATGGTCACGACTGATCTTTTCCTAACTCCGAATCACAAGAAAGCAGGGATGGAGGGCAACTCTTCAGATTCACCACCTCCAGTAGTTACTAGCAAGAAAACCTGTCAGCATGGATCCCATGGGAAGTGGCTGCCAGTGAGAAGAACAGCAGAAGTAAGGAACACTGGCTATGTGAAGTTGCTCAAGCAGCCACAAGGTGTTGATTATTCAGTGCTCAAGCTGGAGTTAAAATAAAAAAATTACAAACAAAACAGCATACAATTGTTGATCACAAGTAGAAATACATTTAGAGATGAAGACAAGGTAAGTTGGCCTGTGGACAAACTTGGTCAGCCACGAAGACGTACAAAGGATTAAAATAGCTTGGTTCTACTAAGACAACATAGGAAGGACTCGGGAGACACCCGAAATGTTGCTGCCTCCCAGAACTGAATGGGGTGGAAGAGGAAGGAGATTGCAAGCTCATCACTGAGTTCAAGCGAGACCCTGAGCCAAGACAGCCGCAACCAGCATGCACAGAGACACTCGGTTATCTCAGCTTAGAAATTACCAACTGCATGCAGAAAGAGTGTGTCTACCAGGGAGACAAGCACTGATGACAACAGTGCATGGAGCCTCCACGAGCTTCAGAAATGCAAAAGAAGTGGCTTTTCACTGCAGCTTCCCCTGGAACTGCACTAGCAGAACACCAAGGCTTCTTCAGTTACTTGTTAACTTAAGCATTTCAGAAAAGTCCTTGTCTAGTCTACCTACTTCCCAGTCAATGACCTGTTGGCCTGAGAAGATCTATTTTAGCAGATGCCATTTCATATCTTCTTATCACATAGATGACAACCCTCTTTATCTCACCTGTAATACTAGATGAAGTGTATATATCCCCCCTACTTTAATCAAAATGTGCAACAGAAATTACTACTACTACTCTTTCCTTAACTATATTATTTACAATTTTGCTATCCACATCTGTCACTGAATCTACACCTGATCTGGGATTTTTTTTTTCCCCCCGCTTGAAAATGTATTAAGTGCTTTATCTCTAATCAAACTGGAATTCACTTCTAAAGTCCTTTATTCGGTAACCTTTTCTTATGTCAAGGTACATGTTCTTGCCCTTGTTTCTATCCTTTAACTAGGATTCCTTCCCACCAAAAAAACCATTATTCTCCACACTTGCAAAATCACAGTTCTTTTGCCTAAGCATGTTCTACAGGATGCCCGCTCCCAAATTTTGCTATAATTTTCGATTTAATTGTTTCAGGGCAACTGTACTAACACCTAAAATTTTAGAAAACCTGCCCCTTTTCTAAAGTGAGAAGCAAGCATATTTCTAGGTGAGGCTGTATTCTGCTTGCACAAATATAACCATTCCACCACTGAAGGATGAAGGTCACACTAGTTGGCCAGTGCTGGGTGAAGATTCAGCTTATTTAATAAATTCCCAGTAAAAAAACCCTTAAAGTTTTTAATTATTAACCACTGGTTATTTAGGATGCTTAGTAAGTGTCCACAGATGACAGCCACCCAATATATATGGTTTTTTACTTCTGTGAATCACAGCGATGTTTAAGGAGTTAGCTCCTTTTCTTGCCTTTCTGGTGTGTATGCACCTACTATTCATGTAACAGAAACGATGAGAGCCAAGAGAAACATCTACCAAATCTTGCCTACTGCAGTGTCTGCCCCACCAGCCAAACCACCTCAGAGTAATCCCTATGCACCTTTATCCTGTATGCACTCAGCTCACAGCCTGACATGGCATTGAGGTTCTACCGCCTAGTATATTTTGTTGAGAGGTTTCTGGGGACCTTGTTCTCTCTTCTCTTCCTCTCCTCTTCCTCTGTTCTCACCTCTCTTCTCCTCTCTCCTCGTCTCTCTTCTCCTCTCTCCTCTCTCCTCGCTTCTCTTCTCCTCTCTCCTCGCTTCTCTTCTCCTCTCTCCTCGCTTCTCTCCTCGCTTCTCTTCGCTTCTCTTCTCGTCTCTCTTCTCCTCTCTCCTCGCTTCTCTTCTCTTCTCCTCTCTCCTCGCTTCTCTTCGCTTCTCTTCTCGTCTCTCTTCTCCTCTCTCCTCGCTTCTCTTCGCTTCTCTTCTCGTCTCTCTTCTCCTCTCTCCTCGCTTCTCTTCTCTTCTCCTCTCTCCTCGCTTCTCTTCTCTTCTCCTCTCTCCTCGCTTCTCTTCTCCTCTCTCCTCTTCTCCTCTCTTCCCTCTTCTCTCCTCGTCTCATCTCTCTCTTCTCTTCTCTCCTCATCTCATCTCTCTCTTCTTCTCTCTTCTCCTCTCTTCTCTCTTCTCTTTTCCCTCTTCTCTTCTCTCCTCGTCTCATCTCTCTCTTCTCTTCTCTCCTCGTCTCATCTCTCTCTTCTTCTCTCTTCTCCTCTCTTCTCTCTTCTCTTTTCCCTCTTCTCTTCTCTCCTCGTCTCATCTCTCTCTTCTCTCCTCTCTTTTCCCTCTTCTCTTCTCTTCTCGTCTCATCTCTCTCTCCTCTTCTCTCCTCTCTCTCATTTATTATTATTCTTTTGGGTTTTAAAACCATAGTGGACGTTGACATGATTAGTGATCAAAAGTCAGTTCACACCCAGCCATTTTCCAGAATAAAACAAGTTCAAGGATAGGATGTGATACCATAGCCACGGGTAGACACACTTCTGGTGTGTCTGGTGGTATCAGCCGTAAGGTCCTCTTCTTCAGAAGAGATGGTGACGAAGTCACTGTGTTGATCTCCCTTTATCAGCCATGTGCTCGAGAATATGTGACTCTCCTTGTACCTTGTGCCTTAACCTTTCATCATAAATACTAGGGGGTTTCTGTCAAAACAGAAAGCAGTTTTTTATTTACTGATTACTCTTTCTGCACTTTTACCTCTGAAGTCATCTCTAACCTGAGTGTATATATAGTTCCCTTAAAGTTATCTCTGGACAAAGCAAAATCCCTGGTAGCCTTTAAATGAATTTGGAAATAATACCACAGGCATGCAGTAGTGGCTATTTTTAAGCAGCTCTTCTGATAAGTATTTTGGGGATATTGTGTCGTATCTCTATCTTGTTCCCTCTTCATCACGACTCTTTGTCCTACCCACAGAACTACCAAGAGAAACTTCTGCATTATCAGTCATGTGAAACACTATCACCGCCAACTCACTGTGCTGCCCGCTGAGTAAGAATAACTTGCTGTATCTTGTGAGCAAGTTATCTAAATATAGACACGGGGCTTTTTTATTTGACACAGAAAAATGAAGGGATAGTTAGTTTGCCTTAGAATGAGCAGTTTATGGGATGAAACACATACATTGTGTTCTATTTTCATACTGCGATAGTATAACATTGATGAAAACATGTCAGTCCTTGTAAGACATACGGCAAGAGAAACTGTCAAAACTCAAGAACAGCCATCAAGCTATTACAGCCAGAAAAATAAATTCTAATCAGCATAAAAACCTCTTACTGTCTTTAAAAGATGACCAAGACTACTTCAGACTAGCTTATTTGTATTATTACAAAAACTTCAAATACACCAGAGGTTTCACTTTCAGGCACCGTTGATTTAGGCACTGGATAGGACACTATGGCCTGAAGTCACAATTAACATTTCAGTCTCAGTTCCAAATCATTTAGAAGGCAAAGTGTATTTTAAGCTTGACTGAGATGATTCAGAGAGATTCTCTGCCATGGAATGCCCCAACTTTAAGTATTTTAGAGTATACTGGAATTACTTCAAGTGTTCGCATCACCATAACTACTAAAAGGCAAGTTTCCACAGCTCCAAATAATTTTTTAAAATACATTCATCCATGCTGCTACTTTTACACACGTTTCCTTACAATCTTCATTATTTTTAGATTTAGATGTTTTTCTATTTCCAATAAGTAATCAAAAGTATGTAGGGATGCTGAATGAACAGAACCTTGCATACAATACTGCTAAATTCTTTTTTTCTCATCCTTTTGTTATTTTAAAGTGTCCACTCTACTCAGCTTTTTGTAGGAGTGCCCCAGCATCTTTATCCTTCTGTCTCTTCCTCCAATATATCATTGTGGGTTTTGGTGGATGTTTTTGTTTGTTTTTAAAGAAAGCCTTCAACATACAGGCAAAAGTACACAAACTCAAGTTCTTGACCCACTATCAAATCACACACCAAACTGGCAAACAGCCAGTAAGCATGCCCTGCTATAATACTTCATCTCAAATTACTATTGCTGTTCATCCATTTTCATTTTCAGTATCACCAGTCTCTGCAATCAATTTCAATAATTAAGGCATGTTCAGTTGCTTTGTTTTCAAGACCTAAAAGCACACTGGCCCTCTGTGGAGGCAAATGCTGATAAAGCCACTACATTTTCTCATAGTGCCTTATACTTGTAATAGCCATGGGTAAGGCAGCATGCCTCATCGACCAATTCCCTCAAAGGAACCTAGCTGTATGCTTCCGGAAAACCCCGAGGATAAAAGATTTAAAGGGGAAAAAAAAAAAAGAAAAGAAAAAAAGAAAAGGTCTAGGGCATCTTTTCTGTTAGGTCTAAATTCAGAATGTCCCTTTTGAGGTACAAAGAAAAGCTGTAAATATAGAAATCAAGTTAAGATCCTGAAATAAGTTAGGAAGCAATTATCTGATTCGAGTGCTCAAGACAACAGAAAATGCTCTTGGAAAGCCAAAGCAAAAGTGAAACTACTGCTTGGTTAATAATTGCTTGGGTTTGCTTACTGAATCTCCTTTTGCTTTATTACTTTTTATCGAAGACAGTTCTATGTCTTGATCTGATATTCATTTACTGCAGGTTTTTGGAAAGAAGGAAGTCAGTTATAGAAAGCAAGCATACTTGGCAAAGCACAAAAATAATAATGAATAGTAACGAAGAGCATTAGTGAGCTGCTATGGAAGTTTTAAGAAAACACATGATAGAACTAGTGATCAGCAAGATTAATAAAGACATCAATTAATGTACTTTTTGGATGAGTTACATTATGCTGCAACACCTCACCTCCACAAACAGCCTGAAGAAGCCAACATAGGCACATGTTTCCTTTTGCAAACCAGTCTGGAAAGCACAAAGATCAAGTTCATATCACTCCAGATGCAACTGGACCCTAACCCATTATATTCATCTCATCATTTAAACTTCAGATTCTCAGAACAGCAGCGACTGTCTACCATTACAGCTAAAAAATTCTCTCCCTTATCGTCCCCTTCATGTCCCCCTGCCTTTTCATTTCTCCTTCAGGTTTACTGGACCATTAAGCAGCAAATGAGAATGAAACGCAGCCTGGACCAGGTGGCTTACTTATCTGAGTTATTCCTACAGCATCAGTCACCTCTTTGCTTTAATGACAGATGCAATGATGGAAAGAGCTGAAGCTGAGATCCTGTCTCTCCTCTCTGGGTACAGCAGACAGTGAGAGAAAGGCTGGTGGATACCGCTGCGGCTCTCGCAATGCTGGTTTGTCTGCCAGCGCCCGGGACTGGTTGCCTTATTCCAGCCAAGCTGCTTGGGCTTCAGCTTCTCAGCCAAAAATGGTGCTTTTTCACAGCGAGAAAGTGAGATAGCAAGATGTCCTCTCAAACAGTATTTTACACGATAGCTTGAGAGTTACACAATTCATTCTTCTGCAGCAACAACTCAATTTTAATAAGCTCTTTGTATTACTAGAGCTAATAAAAACAAAAAAAAAGTAACATTTAGTAGTTTTTATTGGTCTCATGCTAAGGAATATGGCAGGTATTAATTTTGACCTTCCTTTTATCTATCTTTTTAAGACTACCTGAATAGATGGCACCTGTGAGATTCATTAGCTCCTTCTGCAAGCTATCCTTCCACAGGTGACATGGCCAAGGAATGAAATAGGCCTCTACAACAGCCTTTAAAAAAAAGCACCACAAAACAAGAGGCAAACAAACTAAAACAATGAATACATGGTTATTTGCATCCCTTATAACTGTTGCGTTACATCCTCTCTGTGCTATTTAGAGAACTTTGAGGATACAATTACAAACATAAGCGCTCCTCAAGAATCACAGCTAGAAAACAGAAACAACCTGCATCCAGCTGAGCAACTTGAACAGAAAATACCTTATGTTTATCAGGTTACTTTTTCAACTTGCAATTTAAAGACTAAAATAATTCTTCAATTCTTGAAAACAGAATCATATGTACTGCATGCTTGCCTAAGTGCCTACATTTTTTATAGGAAGTCAGGACCCTTGATGGCAGCATACACTGTCAAAAGACAAGCTCAAGACAATCTATTTGAATTGGATTTTGGTACACAGATGCTTGCACTTCCCAAGCTGTCTGCTGCCTCCCAAGCAAAGGGCTGGCTGCAGAGAGAGGCTTGGGGGGAACACTAGGAGTTTGCTCCTGCCAAGAGAAACACCAAGAAACACCTTCTTTGTCTCGGTCTTTACCTCTGGTGCTCCCTGCCCACACCTGGGTTCTCTGTGCAAGGAGGATATCACCAATACCCCTGAGAGCTGCCACCACATTCAGCCTGTTAGATCATGCCATTGGCAGCTCCTCCTCTACTTGGCTGAGTGTGCTGCAAACCGCAACACTTGACTTGCTAGAACCAAGTTATCCTGATGTTTGCAGCCAGCAGCACTTAGTTCAGCATTTGTTATCCTCAGGCCAAGACAGCACTTATTTCTCTCCTCAACAAGAAGAAAAATAATGTCTGACTTGCATCCTAAGCAAAAAAAAAATAAGCAAGGCATTTGTCATGTGTTTCACGCTTAATAAGTTTTGTACCTTTATTTTAAGAAATCCATTCAGTCAGGCACACTATGATCAATCCAGTCACGCACACACTTTGTTGCACGATTTTAAAAAACACAATTTAAAAAAAAAAAGGTGCAAAGAGCTCTCAAATTATCTCCACATTTAGCTGCAATTTGAAAACATGAGCTCCCGTGGCCAGAGGCACCCAAGGACCACGTTCACTGCAGGCAGCCTCCCATGCTCACAGGAGCAACGAGACCATTTGTTGACAATTCCTCAGTTCCTTGGAAAGTTCAACATAAACACACATGCGTGCTTCAGATGTTTCCACACTTGCCATAGAAAAGTCACATTAAAAATAAATAAATAAATAAATAGGTCTCAGTTTTAAATGCCTTCAAGAAAACTGGTACCCACAGTTCAGCTCCTGCACAGCGTTGCCCAGATGACACTGAGACAAGCAGGAGAGAGGGTCGTGTTGCCCTGTCCCAGAAAAAATACCAAAGGAGATTAAGCCCACGTAGCACAACACAGTCCAAGAGGATACAAGGGAACAGCCCTGGGCATTGATAACGGAAAATGAAAGCCTGCTACGAAACACAAGGGTTTAAACCCCTGCCTGGAGACTTGTACAAGGGGAGCAGTCACTGCATCAATTCTTTCCATCATCCGCTCAAAGCAATGAGAAATCATCTGCCTCCCAGTGTAGGTAAAAGAGGGAAATCTTTGCAGAATTTACAGCATCTTGCCCTCTCTTATTAATTCTTGTTTCCAGCCCTACTTCAGAGGGAGAGCTGCACATCAACAATACTCGCAGCCAAGACTTTTGGGAAAAATTCCTGGCATGGAAGTGAAAACAAACAATACAAAACAGGACCACCAATACACAGTACTCCTTTACAGCCAGGACCTGCTATTCTAACTTCTCTCACTTCACAACACAGACCCTAGTGGGAAAACATTTATTGGAAAAGGACAGCAGGATAAGAAGAAAAATAACACTTTATTTTCCAGTCACATGAAAAAGAAAGCCCTCCAACAACTCCAGTACATACTGAACAGACTTCTAGAAAACTATAATAAAAATGTGACAAAAATCTCAAACCAAATGCCTCAGATCAAGTGAGAAACAAATCTCCTATTAATACTCATGTCAGAAAAACCCCTAACTTTACCTTGACAGAGCTACCATAACATTCCAATGCTCAATTGCTTCAGCTCCATTAAAATCAAGGGCCCTAAATACCTTCTATATTGACTTATCATTATTTGTATGCCTTTTGGGGGGAGTTCGTCCCTGAAATCAAAGCTGCAACACCTCTCCTAAAAAAGTTGTTCAATCTAGAAACAACACACAACCTACCACATTCCATTTTTACATGTCATTTTTTTCTGTCATCTTCTAGCTATTTTAATAGCAGAGTACTCAAAAAGTAGTCATTTAGATTTAAAATAAACATGGAGAGACTTAACTTTTAAACACATGACTGCGTGCACGGGAGCTGATGTAGCTGTCTGGGTAGTCTGGTGAAAAACAGGCTGAAATAGTTTGCTTGAAACCAACACTCACTAGCTGTAAAGAATAGTTGAGCTATTTGCAAGATCGAGCTTGTGTTCTCCCTCTCATCTTTTGCACAGATTAGAAGAATGGGATTTAGACACTTACTCTAAACTTCTCAGCTCATCTCAACAACCAGCCCCTAGGAACACTACTGGGAGGGGAAAAAACACAAAGCAAAACAGAAAAATCAACTGAACTCTGCACAGTTGAAATCACTGAGCCCTAAGGCTCAGCTTGTCATTATCAAAATGGCAGTTTTGATAAAAATTCCTTTTATTTATTTACATCCATTTTTTTCAGTTCACTGAAGTGGAGCCGCTTTTCTTAAGCACAAAGATACGATAAGGAAAAAAACTTGTATAAACTTACTATTTTTAAAAGAAACTTCTTGGATTCTAACATTTAAAACAAAGCCTGCATTCACAGAATCACAGAATTATAGAACGGTTTGGGTTAGAAGGGACCTTAAAGATCATCCACCTGACCAGGCTGCACACTGATAAAGAGCTCCTCCCGGCTTTCACGTAGGCCCCCGTTAAGCACTGAAAGGCTGCTATAAGGTCTACCTGGAGCCTCCTCTAGGCTGAAAAACCCTGGCTTTCTCAGCCTGTCCTCCAGGGAAGGTGCTTCAGCCCTCAGATTATCTTTGTAGCCCTGCTCTGGACTTGCTCTAACAGAGCTACATCCTTCCTGTGCTGTCCCTAGCCTAAGTTTTGTCTAGTCCACTGAAACAACACAGCTGCATGGTTTTGTAAGTCTATGCATAAAAATATTTTTAACAGGATCAAGTATAAATAATAATATAAATAAGTAAAGCAGGCAATATCACTGTTGGCATTGAAATAAAAACTGAAGTTAATATTTTGATTGCTTTCTTTCCCAACACTTACTTTACGCCCCAAATATCTTAACTGTTCTACATTTACAATAATATTAGACCTTGCTGCAGTTAAAATATCACCATACAAACCAAACTACAGAGCTTCACAAACACATTTCCTGAGCTGATGCTGAAAATAACCCACAGGAAAAGGCTGTTGTTGAACATATAAATGGGTCCTTCATCAATTCTCATGTCACATTTGACTCTCCATTCTACATCTGAGATGCTCTCTGGAGCTACATTTTGTTAACCCGCAATTTAAACCGCGGTTGGCAACAAGAGGCAGAACATGTGTGTTGTAGGTGTGGAGACAGGCCAACATCCAGTGACAAATATGCAGGGTTAACTTATGTTTCCCCCATCTTAAGGAAAAGGAAATACACAAGAAGAATGCCAAAACTAGGAAAAAAAACCCCACTGAATAAAAGAGGAAAGAAAAAGATAAAGTATTGGAGATTAATTTATGAAAACGCGCGACACCCAAGTTCCTGTTATCCATAAACAAGGGGGTTAGGGAGCAGGATAAAGGATGCAGAGTTTTCATGTGCTGCTTGCTTCCTTCAGGCTCTCCCCACGTCTCGCTAAGCTGCCCTTCAGCTGAAGGCGAGAGCCAAAATGCTGAGCTGAGGCGACGTCACCGGGAGGAAGGACGAGAACATCCTTGTATTGTACCAGAGGTATCGATGGGAACAGCACAGTTACGACATTTTTGCCATGTGTGGCGAGCACTTCTTCAGTGGGAAACAAAGGATAGCAGTTTACCTTCAAAACGATTCTTTTAATGCATATGGACTGTACGTGCTCCAAAGTTAATGTGATAAAAGTAACCCCCAAATGTTTTGGAGAATGGTAGAGGGATTCACCCAGCAGCCAAGCAGCACACCTCAGCAGCATGTGTCTCACCACTCTCAACTTGCTCCCTTTCATACTCACACACACCCCCAGCCCCAGCTACACTAAAAAGATAATGTCAAAAACTTAAAACACATCTATCTTTAGGCAGTACTTGTAATAGCCTCTGATATATATGAAGGCTTTAATTATTGCATTTCCAACTCTGTGAAAAGTTTCCCTTTGTGCTGTGTCCACATCAACTTGCTTCACCTACCTCTTTCTTTCAGCAAAATCAGCAGAGAGCCCTTGAAAAGAGGGACGAAAGAAATGCCAAAGATAAAAATTCTCTTTCATGACAATCTTCACAATTGTTTTCATTTCCTAAGACCTTTCAAACTTTACCAAGACCGGATTCTATACTGGAATAATGGACTTGGTATTGGAAAAATGCAGTCCTCTAACAACTTTCTCTCACTCATTGGAGAGGGAGAGTATTGGACCTCAGAATCTTCCCCAACATGAAACCATATGAAATCAGCACATCTCACATGCACAAATGTGCATCAAGATTCTTCTAAAGTAAATTACTATTTATTCTGTTTTCTAAAAAAAGAGGGTGGGAATGGGGAGGGGTGGGGAGCGATTGGGGTGGTGTTTGGTGTACTTCTCCCAGATTGCTTTAGAAAATTTAAGTATTTTCCCAGAGTGTGTATCTTCTTAAAACTTTTTATCTCAGGTTGTGTATCAGGCCAAACTACAAAGCTGTACAATTGAAAGCCACCCCAATATTAAAGGAAACTCCTTCTTTTACTACAAAAGCAGAGCACCGACTCACTTAAAAATTCTTGTGACGAAAAAGAAAAAAAAAAACCAAAACAAAAGCATCGCCCCATATGCTTTCCTGAGCAAAAAAATTCACTGCAAGTCTTTCATGTAGTTTCACATTTGACTGATCCTCAGAAAGAAAAGTTGCTCCAAGAGCAGTGTACAGCCCCAGGATGAGGGTCCCACCAGCTGCATGCACCCAGTTCTTCCCCATTCCTTGTGTCAGAACATCAATACTCCCAAGCAACGGTGCTACCAATATTTCCATTTCTCTCTGATTTGGAACCTCATTAGACACCCCGTAAACCATAAAATAGCGAAACAGGAGAAGTCAGCAAGACGGCATCTTCCTTATATGTCTGGAAGCCAAGGACTGGTTTGTCCACCTCCTTGCTCCTGAGCACCATAGTTGGGACTGCCAAAAAGGCTTCACATCCAGCCTCACCGGGGATGGGAAGTGGAGATCGGAGCCATCTGGCTCACCCTTTACTGACAAGCCCTTGGAGTTGGCAGAAGGTTGCCATGCATAACATGAGAAAGCGAGGTAGGGAGGGGAAACTGAAAAGGCAGGCTCAAGGAAGCAGAATAAAAAAAGCGAACCAGTGAATAACACATGACAAAAGATAATGAAGCCTGACAGGAAACCTAAATAGCACATTATCAAAGCTATTCCATGAAAACCTGAGGTATAATTGTAAAGAAAGAATTTAATGTACAACCAAGGGGGGTAAAAGCCAATTAGGAAAACAGGAGAAGATCAGAAGACAGGATAAGACTGCAGAGCCGATGGAGGAAAAAGAACTTCCCTTCTTTAGATTACATACTAATCCATTACCATCTTTAAGAAGCAGACAAACTACAAAAAAAAAAATCTACATTTCTGACCTCTACATATTAGGAAATTATTATATGTGCTTCAATAAATTTCAATAAAATGTGTTTTTTAATGTATAACACCTTCAGTATCTAGAGTATATTTTGGTGCATTCAAATCTCAGTGTAATACTTGAAAACTGCCATTTAGACCCGGCAATATTTTATGAATTTAGTTTTTCTCTTAAAATGTTTTTGAATGGGAATTTTGCAATTGCAAAAACAACCTTCCCTAACATAGCCAATCCCTAAACAACATCACATTTATCTGGTGCAATACCGCTCATCAGAGGCATGTCTCAACCCTAACAAAGTTTAGTAAATCAAAGAGGAATATGTATCAAAGTGTTTAGCCACACAGATTTCAAGCCTAAATTCAATATTCCAGGAAGACTTTCATGGACATGTAACTGACCTCTGGGGACTCAGTCACCAAAGTAGAATTTAGCCCAGAAAACTAAACTTTTTTTTTGCATCGAGTTGTTCATTTCTGGAAAACCAATGGATTATTCTAAATCAGCAGGGGTGGGAAAAATAGGAAGCAGTATTTAATTAAACCAGCATTAAGGGCTCAAAGGATTGTTGTCACATGGTACTCCACACCCAGCCCTTTCCAAAGGAAAATCCTAGCCAGAAACACAATGACATAGCTATAAATTTCTCCAAAATCAATTAGCAGTCATGTGCAATTGCAACATCTTGAAGGAACACTGTCAAAAGTAGTCAGTAAATACAGTGCACTGTTCCCTGAAGGGTAAAGGAGCAGACTCACTCAACCTGAGTATAATTCTCTTGCCTCGAACAACATACCAAATATCAAAAGAGAGATCCAGAAAAGTTCAAGTTTCTGTTTTCTGCAGCATGACAGATGTTCTAAGGCATATACACTGTTCCTTTGCATCCTTAAATTACTGGACAAATGTACATTCAATTTTACTTTTGGTTTTAAGGAAGATTTTGCTCTCCTCCTCAGAAGAAAGGTTTATCCATTAAAAAAGAGGACAACAAATGCATAATTTCTCCTTCATTAGGAGGTTTTAAAAAAACCGTGCTGCTTCAGAACAGAACCATTTCAACCACTGGTTTCTGACGACATTAAAATGAATTGTGGCAGTACCAGCAGCAGTGACTTTTCACCTCACTTTTCAGGCCTGAACCATTCATTTCTCAAAAAAACAAAACCAGAGAGCTGCTTTCCCTGTTGTTATGTACAATTGGATAATGATATTTAAAACATTTTACATTTAGCAGTACATATTCTATTTCACAGCATCTATTCTTCACTCACTTTGTTTACCAGGTCTTCATAATAACACATTCACCTCTATTATCCATTTTAATTGGTAGGCAATCAGGTAGACTAGAACAAATAAACAATCCTTAGAAAACATTTAAGAGACTTTTTTCAACAGTGTAAAGAAAATATGGATTATCTCCTCCCAAGGAACTGTCATTACTTTCTTCATTGAAAATATTTCATTGAACCACTTAGCACAAGCAAAACCCATCAGCAAAATCCGTCAGCAGCAGCACCTGTCCCACCTCAGTGGTTCACATACCATATCAGGATCCTTGTTTTCCTCCTTTCAAAGTCAATCCCACCTTCAGTAGAAGGGAGGTTGACATCAAATAATTCAAAAATCAAGTGCTAAGTGACAACTGATACCCTCTATTAACTGCCCAGGTTTTTAGTGGGTCTGGCGTTTGCATTTAAATCCCTGAGGGAAGTTCCAAGCAAACAAAATGTACCTGAATTTAATAAGATATAAGTAGTTAGGACAAGAGTGTCAGAAGCTATTACCATTCTCCATTAAAGCATACTGGTTTCACCAGATGGGACTGGGAGGAAATTTCTCAGTAACCACTGAAACCCTGGGTATGTTATGAAAATTTTATTTCTTCCTCCAGAAAGAAATGTAACCTGGAGTAAAGACACCACTGAACTCTTCTGCCTGGCATTTAGGCTTAATATACCACAGATGTGCTGGTATGACTAGAAGCTTAGGCAATCAGCCTATGAGTTTCTCAGAAGAACAATCTCATATGTACACTGGCTTTAATCAAAAGATAATTTGCTTTGAGATCCCCATTAGCAGCACATTACAGGAGTTTTATGTGCCACGATGTATGAAAAAGAGCTAAGTGCGTGTTCTGACAGGCTGGGGAAAATGCGAAGGGTAATTATTTCAATAACATCAGCACTGTTTCTCTAACCGGTTTTATAATACCACCTGCCCAGGAAATGATAAAAGGCTCTTAAAGAACTATGCAGAAAAGGTAAGACAACATTGATAATGAAGCTTCAAAGGATTTGAGATAATAACGGATGGGAAAACTGAGGCAGCTGCTTGCCAGGCGAGGACCTTTGCACCTCCCAAGCCAGAACCAAAATGAGTACCTGTACCTGCTCTTCTAGTGGCTGCTGATCACAGTCAGGTCTCCGCTGCCCTGTTGTGTCCCTTTTTCTCCTACGGATTTCTCTGAGATCTGAAGTAACTGCATACATTGTTTCCTAAGGTAGTTTCTGACTGTGTAATCCAATTAAAATAAACACACAAAGGGTTCTGGATATGGGTTTCTATGGTGTGCTGTTAAAAGAAAACCACAACACAAAGCCAGTTATGTCAGGAACATCCAGTTTAGGGAGCAGCTGCTGTTGCAAATGTGCCAAGGGCCAAAGGATCATTTAAACCCTTTCAAACAGCACTGCTACTAGGGAAGGTTTGTGTGGAGAGGGAATAACTACAAACTTCTTTTACTCCATGAGGTAAGAAAACTACAGAATTTCACTCAAGAAGCAACTGCAGTCTCATGCCTACCATGCTTCGTATAGCAAAACAGTCCTTTTCTTTTTCTAAAGCAGAGACATACACTCACCAGACGCAGAACCACAACACAATCCAAAATAGATCACATGAACACATAAAACATATAGTTATTTATGTTTGGTCTCACCCTTCTTAGGTAAACCAATTCAAGGGAACACCAAGCAAGTGTGGTCAAAACCCCTCAAAGATACATAAATATTAGATTTAAACAAAAAGCATACACTTAGTCAAGAACTTAAACTGTACTAAGACAAAACCAAGAAGCACCCTACTGTAAACAAAAATACTCCAC
The DNA here is from genome assembly GCF_032191515.1 of Phaenicophaeus curvirostris. Taxonomy (NCBI): domain Eukaryota; kingdom Metazoa; phylum Chordata; class Aves; order Cuculiformes; family Cuculidae; genus Phaenicophaeus; species Phaenicophaeus curvirostris. The sequence continues at coordinate 39,104,005 of NC_091392.1, read as the reverse complement.
AACCACATGAATGAATATACCAAGTCCATAACCAGAAGTCCTACTTCCTATGATAAGGTTTCATGCTTTCTATCAAATAGCCCAGAGCTGAAAATATCAACTCTATAAACAATCATTAACACAAGACACCACTTATAATATTTGTCTCTCACACAGAAGAGGACATACTCCTCTAAAGAATGGCCAGCTCTCAGATGCGCTGGAGTGCACAACTGCTACACGCACATCCAAGAGGAAATGAAGCTTAGTAATTCTCAGTGGAAAATTAAGTTAAATGCGACTATCTACAAGCTAGATCATTTATTCTTGTCAATATGCATGCACTCTCAACAGCGGAAAGAAGTTTCCTGGGGACTATGCAGTTGCAAGGGGTGTGCTCGATCCCTCGACCAGGCTGGTGGTTTGGTGCAGGCTCCAGAGGAGGTAAATGCCTGTGCAAAGCAAGCATTGATGCAAATGAGCTTGGAACACAGATCATGCAATTAACACATGAATAACTGGTGGCTTTTCCAAGACTCAATTATCAAGGAACAAATAAAGTTGTGGGTACAAGGAGTCTCATGAATACCTCTCCCTGTTGCATGTAGCTTGACTACGAGCCATTCTCTTTACTCCATAAATAAGATTGCCTAAGTGAGCCTTCTTTGAGCTAGGCAGCAAGGTGGTGAACTCCCCTTGAGCTGAGACACCTCTCAATGTTGCTCCTCCAGGCAGAGAGACCTTTAAACAATAGCGGATCTTTGGTAAGCAATCAATATTGCGTGTAACCTTGTAGTACAGTAACTTTCATTTTGCCTTGGTAACTTTGATTGCATGCTGAATATATGCTAATGAAACATTACTAAACCATGCAGCTACTCAGTATTAATTATTATAAAGTTTGCATATATAATCCTTTACACATAAACCACTGACCAATTCTATGCCTAACTCTGGACCTAGACTCCTCTCTGGGGAGTTTAGAAAGCAAGGGGGTCCCATCCTGAACCTCATGACTCAACAGGAGGGTCTCCCTTACTCTTTGTATTTCTTTCATTAAACATAAACCATTGACAAAGTCTGATACTAAGTTTGAACCTAGCTGCACCTAGACTCCCCTCTGAGAAGCCTAGAAAACAAGGTTTGCCCTGAACCTCATGACTCAATGGGTTTTCCTTACTCTTTTGTGTCTCTGATTTCTCTGTGAACTCAATTTTAACTCTGTTTTCCTTTGCATGTTTTTCCATGCAGTAATAAATAGAATGAACTTCGCCAATCTTTGTTAAGTTGCACTTTTACGACATCATATGAAATTTACTGATGCCTTTGACAGTGGTTATAAATCTAACTCTCCCATTCATCAGGGAAATCTACAAGATGTGTATTTCATTCCAATCCTTACTGCTGGTTTAAGATAAATCTTAGACCAAGCGATTAGCTGAGGCTAGTAAGCTAAATAGTACCATTCTGGGTCAAAACAATGCTTCAGCTGTTATCACACTGTGACAGACATAGTAAGTGATTCCATTTAGTGAGAACACATGAGCACGGCCACTCTTTATGGCCCATTCCTCTTCTTGGAACTCACAATTACAGTATTACAGATATTAAAAGATCTGCTCCTGCCTATTCCATCATGCATCTGTTTTGGACATATCTGTGAATCAGTGTGAATCCTTTTTGAATCTGCTGGTATTCTCTGTCTCCACCACCTCCTGAGATAAGGAAACACAGCAGCAATCTGCAGTCACCAAATCCTGCCCTTCAGTAAGCGCAAGTCAGCCAGAACTTGTTCACTACTACCACCTTCATTGCATTTGAGAGCACAGAAAGATACAGAAGACTTGCTATATTCAGGGAGAGACAACATCTTTTGTTATACCCAAAAAGCTTACAAGACCTGATGAAGAATTTGCATACTCAAAAGCTTGTCTGCTTTTCCCAGCTCTATCAGTTGATCTAAAAGTATATTCATTCCCCCAACAAACCTAGCAAGTACACACTCTAAGGACGCTTATTCAAGTTCATCCTGAGTCTGTGGCAAGGCTCTTTCCTCCACAGCATTATTGGATACAAGTATATAATTGTACCCGATTTGCTTTAAATCTAGAAAAGCACAGATGTTAGTTTCCAGTTTATCATATGAGGAATAAGTGGCTTATTTTTCCTCTTGACACTCTACCAAGTGCAGTTTTCAAAACAGCAAAAGCATTTAGACAGCAACAACTGGCCAGCTGACATTCAACAAAATGGGTACGGCCTCTCAAGTCATCATCTAAACATGTTTACGATCAACAGAGTCACAACAGAGCTGTTTAACTTCCCTTTCTCTTTAGTTTACCTGTCAAGTCTCAAACGTCTGTTTGTAGTTTCACAAGGCTCCTCGACCTCATAGAAGCCAGGGCTCTGGTTTTCCACGCTGCTGGAGTTCTGCCATTCAAAACAGTGATTTCTCCCAGCACCCATAGCAAAAGGCAAGTTTTCATATTCAGGTATTTCCTCATAGTGACGCACGTTCTCATACTCCGGAGTGCAAGTTCTGGTTACAGAATTCAAATGTATTTGTGACAAATTCACTCCTGAAAGTACATGCCCATCTAAAAACTCCAACCTTTGGTTACTTCGCATATCAGGTTGACTTCTGTTCCTCTGCCTCTTCTTCTGCAATGCCGGACTACTTATTTCTACAGAATACGCCTTGGCAGATTTAGCTTTCCTTTCACTGCCTACAGATGCTATATTCCGGTTGCTACCACTTCCATACCCATCACCAGTGGAAAGGTTGGAAATAGCACTATCCATCGACTGGCTGCCTTTAGATAGAAATTTTTGGAAGTCACTTTTCATTAAGCAAACCGACAGTTTCATGTTGAGAAACTTTTTCAAGCTATTTTTTTTCTGATGGTCTTTGCAAGGCTTGTCTGTCCTTTCCATGTCCACAGAAGAAAGAGATTTAGCCCTAGGTTTTGTCACAACAGTCAGGTGGTTGAAGCTGGTAGCACAGTTAGCAGTTTTTAATGATTCAGAATTTCCTGAAAACGGAAGAATAGGATGAGGTAACTTCCAAACAGGTTTTTCAGAGGAACGTTTGGGTATGTCACAGGACGACAGTGTGCCTTGCTCCTTGGCTGGTGGACGCGTGAAGTGACATCCTTCCAGAACACTGTTTGATTTGTCCTCACTGGAGGTGTAAGAACTTTTCTCCACAAGCTCTGCTGATGCAGCTTTTTTCAGCACGCCAGCAGCTGGTAGGCTGTGCCTCTGTGGTTTCTTAGGAACTGGTTTTGGAGAACTTTCATCCTTTATTTTAACTTCTTTGTCTTCCAACTTTTGAGGGGAAACATGGAGGCTACTGGAAGTAGATAAGTGCTGAACGCTAGTTAATTTGAGTTGCTTTGGCAAACTCATGGACAAAGTATCACACCTGACAAAGTTAGTCCTTTTGTCCACAGTATCTAGCACACTGTTATCATCTGTCATCTCATCCATAGAGTTAACTAAGTTATGGCCTGCATCTAAAAAACATTCACCATCTTCCACCAAATCAGAAGTTTTGTGTGACTGAGGCAAAAGGTTTTGTGAAGTTGACTCCTCCTTAGCGAGTTCCTTCACCTGATGCATTTTTTCTGCACTGCTTTGAGTTATCTCACATTTTTCAGGATGAAGCACTTCCGTATTATTGTTGTAACAAACACTTTGACCAAGGATATTAATTTTTGCTGGCTTCTTAAAGTTTTGTTCCACTAGCCCAAAGGAATCTTTCTCCGAAGTACATGGTTCTTTTGTTCCTTCTCCTGTGGTGTCTATGCCATCCTGACGGACTAGACACGCAGCACGTGGTTTCCTCGGCTTAGGGACAGGAAGCACTTTTGAGCTCAGGACTGAAGACATTTCAGTGGAGGTTTTATCAGCATCTGCTTTCATACCCAGTTCATGTGAAAATGTGCTATTGCTACTTGAATTTTCATTTTCCAGGATTTCCTGGTCCAATGGGCAAGAGCAACTGTGGGTTTTTTCAGTCAAACTAGGAAAAATTTCAGACATCTGAGACTCATCAGCAGTGAGCTTACTGTCCGTATTTTGTTGCTTCCCATTAGCCACCTCGGAAGATGACGAAGACTGTACAAGTTCCATAAACTCTATTTTAACATTGTTCTTGGAACTGCTGCTAATACCTGTGTCAAGTTTGTCTGCATACCTGTGCCTCCCAGGACTGCTGTTAGGAAACACACTATGAGTTAGAACATCCTTAAGTTTCTCTTCCAAAATGCTGGCTTTCAAAACCACCTGACTTGTGTTTGCCAGTTTTTCATTGTGACCATCGCCCAGAGCCAGCATGTTTTTTTCACTGACTTTGATGTTCTCTAAGTTTTCAAAGTGCTCAAAAAGGATCTGAGTTTTACAGCTGTTCTCCCCATTTCCAAGCTTATGAAGGCATTCAAATTTGCAAGACGACATTGGTAGTATATATGCTGTGTTATCAGTACTCCCTTCTGAGGCTTCATTTTTATAGTTCAAGTGGTCTAGTGTTTGAGAAGAATCTCCCCTGTGCTCCTCAAAACTTTTTGTGTTTTTTCTTGTAGACAATGGAGGTTTAACTTCTGGAACAGATGAGCTCTTGAGAACCTTCGGTTTTGGTGCAATTGCTGGTTTGGTTTTCCTTGCTGCTTGTATAACACCAGAAAGTACAATGTCAGGCTTCGGTGCAACAGGGGGAGGCGTCGCCTTGTGTCCTACCACAAATTTTGGTTTGGGGGCCACCGGTGGCTTCTTAATCTCTAGGAAGAATGGAAAACAAAGACTTTAGTCACCATCAGCCTATAGAATAACTTCACCTGCATCACAGTATTATTAGAGGTTTTGTAACATCTAACTCACAATCTACAGGATCTCAGCGTGTATATGCATACATTTTTCTCTTATAAGCATTCTTCCCTTCCTTACAACCGCTTTTCCACTAGCTGACTTTCTTTAACAAGCACAATCAAGGAGGGGGTGGAAAAGTCAAGGGTAACTTGTTTGTTAAAAGACAGTTTAACTTTATAAAAGCGCATGCTCTTGCTCAGATGCTGAAGTATGACACTAATAAAACCAAAGCGGATTAGCCTGGTTTTGCAGTTCGAACTACTATAATACCTTTTAAAAGTGATGCAAATGCAAACGTGCCAAGTGTCTTGAGTATAATAAGCCACAAAGATAACAGTTCGGTTCCTTCCCCTACAACCTCTGGAAATGTGTAACCCAAAATTCCTCTTTCCCTTCCTCTTTTCAAACAATAGAGAGAGAGTTTACCGCACTAGCTGTAAAACTGACACATCACTACCTTCAGTTCAGTGAAACAAGTCTGTGGTGTGAGGTTAACACAGTAATTTAATTTATACCAAGTCAGTACTTTCCTACTGTAAAAGTAAAATAAGATTTCTGTGCATCTTATAAAATTACTCTTCCCAACATCTTACTGTGTGACCTAGAAACAGTCACCACTGCCAAAACTTATGACCCACTTGACAGCACAAGACAACAAACTCTGGGGAGAGTGGACAGCAGGAAAAGGACCACACAAGGAACTTAGAAATTACGGAGTTTTGACTGTGTTTGGAGTTTATTTATTTGGGGTTTTATTGGGGAAGGGGGGGGAAGTGTCCTGAAGTATTTTAATATTGCAGATCCTTTATGACCAGTTTGTTTCCATATGCTGAAATAATTTCAGATTTCTAAGCGCTTTGAGTGATTTTTTTTTTTTAACATATGAAAACTAATTTATGAAGTAAACAAGTTTCTCATTCTGCTCTTATTTTTTATGTACTACCCCTGTATTTATTACTTTGGTTTTGAATAATATCTTTGTATACTTTCAGGAAATCATACACATGTTAAATAAAACTCTCAAGAAAACATGCTAATTAACGGTTCACATGCAAAGAGATTGGGTAAGCCATTGATTTATTATTGCGTGTGAACTCTTGGTTTGGTGTTTGTTTCTGATCACCATTATTGCTATAGATGTGCAGCTATATCCTAATCTTTAGCCTAGAAAGACGAAAATAAAGTTTCAGGCTTGGGGGAATTTTTGTTTTGGATTTTTTTGTTTGTTTGAAAGAAATCTAGAGAGTAAAAAAAACCATAAGTAGGTGTCCTCAGCTGCGAACATTTCCCAAACAGCAAGCCACTGCTCTAAGCAGATGGCCAGAAACAATGTCTCTACTATAGAAACAGGAAAACCATGTTTTCCTAGGACATGAATCATTAAATAGTATCTAGACTGTCTCCACTCACACTTAGAATAGCTGCCCTCACTGCAATTACATTAGTAAAGAGGTAAACCCAATGGCAGAGACAATTTTTGAGACCTTTTTCACATAGGAATGCAGAATTTCTTTCCAAAGGTACAGCTTCCTATAGCCACCAATAACAGCAAAGAATAACTCAACTACCAGCTACTGTAAAGAATGAAGCACCTTCAACTACTAAGGTTTCCCACACAATGAAGAGTCAATAGTTTGCTAGGAAAAAAAAAAAAATTAACCCTTTGGATTGGCAACCAGCAATCCTGAAGAGCAAAAGAGAGTTGTACACTCACTTTCAGACAAGGCAACTGCCTATTCAGTTGGAGAATGAAGTGATAGCAATAAAAGAGTCTGTTTCCTACAGTGAAAAACAAGAAAGGGATGCCCAGCTTGTCACAGAACACAACACAGTAGTATACCTGGACAGTGTTCAGGTATATTTATTAAGATGTTAAAGCTCCCTGAAAACAGAAGAGAGACAGTCTGCTTGGGAACCCCTCCTGATGCCCAAATGAGAGAAACAGACTGCAAAAGATACAGGAGATTAAACATTGGCTAGGTAAGTGATACCCTGTGGATTATTTGTTCCACTCCACAAATTTAAGTCCATAAACCTTGGAAGTTTCTCCCTTTCTATTGAGACTGCCTAACATTTTGGATAGCAAAACATTTGGATAGGTTACTCAACAGGACTTTCAAATAGTATTCATTTAGGAGGACACCCAGAAGGTATGATATAATACCACTGCCTGAACAGAAGATTCAAAACCAAACCACAAAAATGTAAAGGGATGCAAAGAAAACAAAGCAGTTGTTTGTATGCCAACTGTGGAAACGTGAATCATGAACAGAGGCAGAAAAATTCCCTTCAGATAATAAGTGCAATTCAATACTAGAATTTTTCAAATTACTTCAACGTTGAAAAGCATCAGGATAGACAGAAGAGCAAGTTGTGTGGTGTAATAAAGACACCACTATCTGCTTTAAAGTAATTGCTCATTTCATCTAGAGTAGATAGATATGGGTCAATGTATTAACAATCACATTACAGTCTCAGTATCAAAACGGATCTGCAGTAAAATGCTCAATCAAGAAGGAATGCGACGAGCAGCCCTTTCAAACATAAGTATGACGTGAGAAGAAAGGCTTCAGGAAGGGAATGCATACCAATAGTTTCCCTCAACAAGATATCTTTAAGTTGCTGAAAAAATACAAGTGATTAGCTTCTTAGAAAAAATAAAAGCAGCTAGGCAAGGGTAAAAGAACGTTAGATTGCCATGAGAAATCAACTGAAGTTCAGTTGATCAGCTAATTTAGTTCACCATATGTGGAGAAAGAGTTTCCACTTAACAGTGCTTTAAAAGGGATGATCTTCCATCCTGAACAGAAAGAAAACTAAGTAGGAAGCAACTGTTATATATAAAGATGTAAGGAATGACTGGAAGTCATATGAGAATGACTTTTTTGTTAAATGACAAGCATAAGCAAGCCACTCTGGTGAAAAACAATAAATATAATCAAGGAAACATTACACAACAAATGCATGGAGTGGTAAATTGTTTGGACTACAGGCTTTTTCCTGGTGCCAAATGGAACTGTTCACTTAAGAACAGAGATGTCTGGTTACCCTTAGGAGAATAAAAACTGAAGAGAATTTGGATGTCACTGTAGACAGTTATTTTCCATGAGGTTCATGTAGGTCTGCAACTAAGTGGTAAATCATCCTCTGAATGACAAGGAGATGTATATAAAAACATGAAGGGAGCTTAAAATATTTCTGTACACAGCACCTGCCAGACTTTGTGACATGTTATGTCACCTTCTGGAATTCTTAGATGAAAACTTGTGACGAATGCAAGAAATAACTGCAGAACTACTCAAGGTCTAAAAATCATGCCTCAGATCCCAAGAAACCTCATCCTACTTAATTTAACCAGGTATTTAAGAAGATGGTAACATATAATTACACATATGTGAAAGACTTTTTGTAACAGATGACTTTAATGAGGAAAAAAAAAAAAAAGAGGTGCAACAAGATGTCACAGTTGACCACTAAAGTCCTACAAACTAGAAACAAAGCTTCACAATGGTTATTAAACCCAAAGGACAACTAACTACAGGAACATCTCATCTAGGGTTGTGTTGGAGTCACCAGCATTTACAGTCAACCTAAAGTCACTTTCTGAGAAGTGTAGAAGTTTCAGAGGAAATTTTGGACTGGACATTGAATTCTCTGGCTTTTCTTACCCAGGAGATTAGACGACAGAATCACTATGATTTCCCCTGCTCCTCCTTCCAACCTTACCGCATTCCTCAGAGAGGATCCCTGCATTCAGACTAGCAGGAATGGGTTACCAGTAACAAACCCAAACATAAGAACAGAAACAAAGTTTTATTTGCATAAACAGATTAAATGATTAGGAGCCAGAGAAGCAGACAGAGATATCCTATGACTTGCTTCCCTAGACAAAGGAAGAAATCCATAAACAAAGTGACTAACAAAGCTGCCCTCACCAACAGGAAATCTGCTGCTCATCTAGGAATAGCAACATCGTGTTCAGTGCTGGAGAAAAAAACATGCTTAAAAATACCAACACACCCAACACCCTTCAAAATAGTGGATTAAAAGGGCATTATTTTTCTAACAATAAGTAGCCTTTAGCACCACCTATGCAGGTCACTGCATATACTTTTTGTTGACTTCAGGTCATACCACAGAGAATAGACATTTGTCCGTTTGGTGAATCGCCTCCTCCAGTGTGCTGAGGAAAAAGCAATACCAATTCGAATCCTGCTCAGCTCCTCTGTGACTGATGCTCATTCTTGCTTGACTAGTGCACCTTCCTGTCCTACCTTCAAGTTGTCTTAGAGGAAGATGGGAACACCCTGGAGAAACTTCTCTCAATTATTTGGCCTTAAAGTGTCCATTGCTGTTCTTCAGATGATAGGATTCAGCAACAGAGGACCTTACTTAAAAATGCTCATCTGTCTTCTATACTATATCATGAATGAGCAGAAAAGCCAATGAGACGGTGTAGTCTTAAGCACTATTATTACATAGCTTCAAATCTTCTCAAATTTTTACCCCTTGCTATCTTGGCCTGCCCAGCATAGGAATAGGAAGAAAAGAAGACAGATGAAGTTGAAGTGAGGCAAAAATAAAATAAAAAAAATCAAGTTGCTCTATCTCTTTGCAATAAACCTGATTATTGCTAAAGAAACATTTTCCCAGGTTATGTTTATGCCCATACTTTTGAGATTATGTTAATAACTTCTACATTTGAGAACAGCAAAAGAACAGGAACAAGTTATGTTCCCCTGCATCTGTCCAAGAAACAGGCACAAAAGGTTCTGGACACCGTCATGCAAACCTATCTTGATATTTCTTTCCTTGCAATGCTCCACACAAACAGAGGCCTCTCCTCTGCTGTTCAGGGTCCCCTCTAGGACTGTCTCTAGCCAAACAAGCAGTATCCCCGTGGCAGGATCCTTTTTGAACCACAAAACAGTAGAAAGACAGTAAAACTATCAAGGTTTTGACAGCAGCTGGACCTAAATTTACAGTACAAGTACACGATCAATGTACTATGGGGTAAGCCAAGGTGTGAATTTAACACATTAGCTACTCTATGGAGGCTGGCCATGTGTATACTGTTATCACAGAATCATTAAAGTTGGAAAAGACCCCTAAGATCATCAAGTCCAACCATCAACCCAACACCACCATGTGTGGTGACATGGCTAAACAATGTCATGATGCCACTTTCTGAACACCTCCAGGGAAGGAGACTCCACTGCTTCCCTGAGCAGTCTGTTCCAATGTCTGACTACTCTTTTGGTAAAGAAGTTTTCTCTAATACCCAATCCAAACTTCCCCTGGTGCAACTTGAGGCCATTTCCTCTGGTCCTGTGGCTGCTCACTTGGGAGAAGAGACCTTTCAGATAGTTACAGAGAGTCATAAGGTCTCCCCTCAGCCTCCTCTACTCCAGGGTAAATAATCCCAGTTCCCTCAGCCGCTCCTCATAAGACTTGTTCTCCAGCCCCTTCACCAGCTTCTCTGCACACGCTCCAGCATCTCAATGTCCTTCTTGTAGTGAGGGGCCGAAAACTTAACACAGGATTTGAGGTGCATCCTCACCAGTGCTGAGCACAGAGTCAGAATGACTTCCCTGGTCCTGCTGGTCACACCATCTTTGATACAAGCCAGGATCCTGCTGGCCTTTTTGGCCACCTGAGCACACTGCTGGGTCATATACCACACAGTATACAAGGTGGTTTATTCCTTTTCACCTATGCGGTGAAATCTATTTCACAAACTACTCCATATACCTAGTTCAAATGTATTCTGAAAAGAAAAGGGCTTGAAACAGCAGCCGCTTAGCAGCTGGCCTGCTATCAATGTACATATTGGCTTTCCCATGGCACTTTGTTTACCTATGCATACTGTATTCTTAGAATTAGGAAATCACATCTGCGGGCTGTGTATGCAAATAATACGATACCCAGAAGGTATCTAGCCAGGGACTGATGTGCTGTTACTTGTTCTGTGAAGGAAGAGCTTGCTCCTACAGCCAACTTACTGTTCCCAGGACTGCTTCTGGCATAAAACACCACAACTCAGACACAAAACAGCAAAGCCCATCCAGCTTCTAAAGGGTGTGTGGAGAGAGAGATAATTATTGCTATGTTTGGGATACACTCAGAGATTATCGCGATGGCAGTTAATACACTACACAGATAAAGTATTTGGAGTATGCAACTTAAGCTTTAATGACTCACAACAAGGCTTTTCAGTTAATTACTTTGCCTTCAGTTACACAAAGAAAAGTTCATTAGGTAAACACCTCAGAAAAGGTATTCTGAGATCATTCATTTCTTTCCTGCGAATGTGTATTTATTTTCTCGTTATGCAGAGGCTCTGATTTTCTCAGGTGCCAGAGTGACCATAAGAAAACAAAAAAAGGAATGAGTCATGACATCCCGGAAGATAACACGTGCAGTTTTTAAAATACAAGGAAAAATGATGGCTTCCAAGCCAAAACACACTAAATAAACTGCAAAGGGAAAACAGTTTCAAAATCTCAAGTTGTTCAGGAAAGTTGGGTATAACTTTAGAGTAAAGGCAAGAGAATAAACAACCATTGAAGACTGCATGCAGAGATAGAGGTGAGTAACTCTAATGAGACTTGACATATTAGAGGGTTAAAGGGACACTAAACCCTGTAAGGCCTCATGTTTTCAATCCTTGAAAGCAATGAAGTTTGATAGGAAAAGTCATGTTGAATTTGTTTATTCTGTTCATGCAATGTTTTTTTTCCCTTTGAATTACATTTTTTGACATTAAAATACACCACATATTTCTCATTGCTGTTGTCAGATCAGATTTCAAATCTAAGCTGTACTTTCTGCCCACATTAAATAAGCTGTATAGATTCACATACAAGGACTGTTTTTTCAGCAAGAAACAATAAACGTCAAACTCATAACTCTGAGTTTTTGTTTTTCCCTTTTAAAGCCAAAGCACTTACTTGAAGGCAGCACAACAGTTCCAGGCAGTAAATGAGTAAATGCACATTCATCAGTATCGTATATATAGAACATGCACTACATGAAAAAGCAGCGAGAGAATAGCTATGAAGGTTGAAAAACAACACACGAGTTGATTGCTAAAACATTTTTTAAATTACCTGAAAGAATTTTAAGTAAGTGTTATTGTTCCTTAGTTCTAACAAGTCCAGATTTACATACACATCCTCAAATATGAAAGCAACAGCTATGGCAGAACTCCTTCACCTGTCACTGAATTATGTCCAGCTCTGCACCAAGACAATTTGGTAGAGGATCTAGGAAAGATGTATAGAGAGAAACCAAGTATGCACTGCATTATTTAGAAAGGCAGAAAGCAGACTGGCATGGAATTAAGGCTGGGTTATCAATGCTGAACCTTTCACAACTTCTGTCCATGGACAGAAACTGTGTTTGGTATTTCTCTCCATACCATGGTCCCCTCAAGGAGCCCAGTAACTCTCACAGCATTCTGCATATCAGGCTGAAGTCACTCATATATGCAAATCCTAGTTTAAAAAATTAAATCAATACTGACGATGATGTCCCAGATCGCTCTGTTCTAAAGGTACGTTAAAAGAAGACACAAGAGAGACACACTCAAAGCAAGCGCTTCGAGCTATACTGGATCAAGAGCAGAAGGATTTCCAGGCATTTCAAGTTCCATCTGAAGCCTTCAAACATTTTTACTGAAATGCTGCATTACCAATTAGTTGTCAGAAAGCTAGCTTACACAGCAAAAGCTGGAGCAACAACTGAATTCACTGTTTAATTATTTTAATATAGAAAACAGATCCTATAGAACACGGGAGTGAAATTAAAATATAGGAGTTGGTAAGTCTTTATAAAGCATATCTGTACGTTTCAGGAGCTATTCTCCAGCTATACAAAGAGATGGATGTTAAACCTTTGGAATAGTTTTCTGGCAGTCCTGTCTTCTCATACCCTGCCTACGAGATCCTTAACAGAAATTTCAAAAGCTGTCATGACGCTGTCAGCAGGACCGTGTATCTCTGATCCTGTTTCACCTGTTCCTCATATATTTTTTTTATCCTTACATAATCCGTCACACATAAAATAATCTTCAGCTCTTCTTCAATAGCCTTCTTCACATACCCTTCGGCTTACGTCTTCCTGCCCACTAGGACTCCATTGACACCTTCCCCTTCAAATCCCTCGCTAAAATTCACACTTTCCATGAAACCAACCCACTTTCTTCTTACTGATACTCCTCAGCATCCCTTTCTCTTTTGCTTTCTAAGTGACTTTGTTCACCAAAACACCTTCCTCCTTTCCCTCCCCACAAACACCAAACAAAAACTAAAACAAGACTCAGTCACACAACCTCAGCTCTAGAAGTCCAGAAATAACTGTTTAGTGCTGAAAATGTGCCCAAGTTTCTGAAACTTAGTACCATATCAAATTTTAACAGCCCAGCTCTAAGCTCTTGAGCACCCCCTAACACATCTTTTATTTGCACAGCTGTTTAACTCTTAAAAGAGCAGCAGTGAATTGCACTATCAGCAGCACTACTAAAAAACGTAGATATAGAATGCAGCTGTTAAGCAGAGATGATATCCTGCTTCATTAACATGTTTTTGAGATCTAAATGAGTTCTGTCATATAGGTATTGGGCAACCTGATCTAGTGGGAGGTTGGGAGGTGTCCCTGCCCATGGCAGGGTGGGCTGGAACTGGATGATCTTTAAAGTCCCTTCCAACCCAAATTATTCTATGATTTTATGATATTAAAGTGAAAATATATGAAATGAAGCAGAAAGCGGCATTAAATAGCTTTTTATTTTCCAGTAGCTAAGAGAGCCAAGATAATTAATGCTGGACTCGGTAGCAGTTTGACATATTTAAGAGGAAAACACTGAGAATTAGATGACGCTTTTGCTTGGTGCCTGTGTTGCTTCTTCTTTTGAACATCCTCCCCCCAAATCCTCAGAGGAAGCACTTGGCCACTTCAGGTTTACTGTGTAATTAATCGTGTTTCCACCCAATTCATCATAACTTACAGATGACATCTTTTCAGTGCAGAAAGGACTTATGAGGAGCGGCTGAGAGAGCTGGGGTTGTTTAGCCTGGAGAAGAGGAGGCTGAGGGGAGACCTCATTGCTCTCTACAACTACCTGAAAGGAGGTTGTAGAGAGGAGGGTGCTGGCCTCTTCTCCCAAGTGACAGGGGACAGGACAAGAGGGAATGGCCTCAAGCTCCGCCAGGGGAGGTTTAGGCTGGACATTAGGAAAAAATTCTTCACAGAAAGGGTCATTGGGCACTGGAACAGGCTGCCCAGGGAGGTGGTTGATTCACCTTCCCTGGAGGTGTTTAAAGCACGGGTGGACGAGGTGCTAAGGGGCATGGTTTAGTGTTTGATAGGAATGGTTGGACTCGATGATCCAGTGGGTCTCTTCCAACCTGGTTATTCTATGACTCCTACTCTTGCCTGCAAGCAGACTGGAAGGAATCTGCTAATCTGACAGCTGGGCGAGCAGCAGCGCAAACAGCCAGCACCGTGTATGCTCCGAGCGAACACCAACAACTCCTTTCACACGTGGAGCTCTTGCTTCCCACCAACCATTCCAGGGTGTTCAAGGCCAGGCTGGATGGGACCTTGGGCAGCCTGATCTAGTGGGAGGTGTCCCTGCCCATGGCAGGGGGGCTGGAACTGGATGGGCTTTAAGGTCCCTTCCAACCCAAACTATTTTATGATTCAGTGGTTCTAACCCTTCGCCTTACAGCTGTTTTAGCCGCAGAACTGGCAGCGGGTGAGGGAGATGAAAGGGAAGGAGAGCACGGAAGGTCACGGCAGCTGGAAAGCCCGAGGGCAACGCTTCCCAGCCCCTCCTGAGCCGAAACAGGGCTGGAGCCCTCGAACCAAGAGGTTTGACTCGCCAAGCTCATCACGACACTAAAATCAGACCTTGCAAAGCAACAGAACACGCGTAAGATTCCCGGGAAAACTCATACACGTGCAGCTAACCGGGGGACGCAGCCCGTCCTGGCTCTCGTCCCGCTCCCTCGCGTTTCCCCGGCTCCGAGACCCCGAAACGAGTCTCGCGGCTCCTTCGCCGGCGCTTTCGGAGCCGCTCGCGAACTTTGGAACAGAGCGACCACCCCAGCCCCGGCGCCGCCCGCTCCCCGGGAACTCACCGGCGGAGCTCATGGTGCTCCACGCGCCGTCCTCCCCCTCCTCCTCCTCCTCCTCCTCCTCCTCCCTTACGCCACGGCCCCTCGGAGGGCCGAGGAGAAGGAGCCCATTGTTCCCCCGGCAGCGGTACCGACACCCCCCGCCCGCCGCCGCATCCCGCCCCGCGGCTGCCGGCGCGCTAAGCGCTCTGAGCGCCCGGCGCCCCCAGCGCCCCCTGCCGGCCCGGCCGAGCGGCACCGCCCCGACCGCCAATCAGCACCGCCCACCGGCCCAGGCCCCGCCCACCACACTCCGCCCCACCAATCAGCACCGCCCACCGGCTCAGGCCCCGCTCACCGGCCGAAGACCCGCCAATCAGCGCCGTCCACCAGCTGATGCCCCGCCCACCACGCACAGCACCGCCAATCAGCTCCGCCCACCCATCGAGGCCCCGCCCACCGACCCCCTCAATCCGCACCGCCCACCAAGCAGCGCAGCCCTGCCCACCAATCCCAGCCCCGCCCACCAATCAGCTCTGCCCACAATCACCGCGCCCGCCAATCAGCGCCGCCCACCACTTGTAACCCCGCCCACCGATCGGCGTCCTCGCCAATCCCAGCCCCCGCCCGCAGACGGCGGCCCCGCCCACCACCCCCGCCCCGCCAACCGGCGCCGTCCCCACGCGGCCGCCCGGAAGCGGTCGAGCGCGGTGCCTTGTGGGAGCTGTAGTTCCGCGAGGCGCGGGGCCGGGCCGGGCGGCCGGCGGCGCGGCGGACTCGGTTTCCCAGCGTGCCCGCGGGGGGTGGCATGGCGGACGAGGATGACACCGGAGTTTGACGAAGAAGTGGTGTTTGAGGTGGGCGCGGGGGCGACCCGCCGGGCCGGGCTTCCCCGTCTCTCCGCCCCTCGGCGGGGGCGGCCGGAGGTGGTGCCCCCTGGGGCGGCCGCTGGGCGGGAGGCGGCGGGAGGGGGCGAAGGGACGGGACGATCCTTTGTGCGGCGGCTCCGCCTCCCGGCGGGGATCCCGCTCTGGGGCTCTGGCGGGGGGCAGCGGCGCGTGCCCGGCCCCGGTGTGAGGGGGGCGGCGGGGAAGGGGGTGATGAACCCCGCTGCTACATCTGTGAGGTGCTGGGGCTGCCTCGTCTCCCCAGAGTGCGCGGTGCTGGAGGGGTTTGGGTAAAACCCTGACAGCTGTACCAAGTCTTCTGAGATTCCATAGGTCGTAGGTTAGAGTAGGAGGTAGAGAATACATTGTTGCTTTTCAATAGATGCGGGTATAAACTGGAGAGGGGCAGGTTTAGACTAGACATAAGGAAGAATTTCTTCACCATGAGAGTGGTGAGGCACCGGCACAGGTTGCCCAGGGAAGCTGTGGCTGCCCCATCCCTGGAGGTGTTCAAGGCCAGGTTGGATGGGGCTTTGAGCAGCCTGATATACTGACCGTGTCCCTGTCCATGGTGGGGGTGTTGGAACTCTATGATCTTTAAGATCCCTTCCAACCCAAACTAAACTATTCTAGAATGTTGCAAGGCTACACTATCATATATTCATAGAACAGTTTGGATTAGAAGGGACCTTAAAGCCCATACAGTTCCAACCCCCCTGCCATGGGGAGGGATATCTCTTACCAGATCAGGCTGCTCAAAGCTCCAACCAACCTGGCTTTGAACATCTCCAGGGATGGGGCATCTACAACTTCCTTGGACAACCTGTGCCAGTGCCTCACCATCCTGATAGTTAAAAATTTCTTCCTAATGTCTGGTCTAAATCTTTCCCCTTCCAATTTGAAAACATCCATATCATCCTTATCACTACATGCCCTTGTAAGAAGTCCCTCCCCAGCTTTCCTGTAGGTCCCCTTCAGGTACTGGGAGGCCGCTATAAGGTCTCCCTGAAGCCTTCTTTTCTCCAGGCTGAACAACCTCAACTCTCTCAGCCTGTCCATGTCAGCCTTATTTAACACAATGGTTAAATATATCTGCTGTGGCAGTTCAGTGACAAAATCAGATGAGTTTGCAGTGGGTGAATGTAATTGTGTCTTCGTGCAGGATATGCCTGGTTTTGCAGGGGTACAGAGAAAGTGGTTATAGAGAAATACCATCCTTAAAATGATTAATTGTTGCAATACTATTACATTGCTTTTACCAGTGCACAAAAAGCTCCTTCCATGAGGAATGTTTTTTTCTTAGCTGTGGAAGTGCTAGGTGTTCATGGCTTTGGTCTGTACCACAGTGTTTCCTGTTTATCCACAACCAACTTTGAATCCTAACAATGAAGTTCGTTATTGGTATTTCTGCTATGTTAAAACACTTTCTTTAATGACATAAATCCATCGTGGTAATCCTTACTTTGCAGGTACAATGCCTGCTCTCTGCATTTTTTTGTGTAGTAAAAATAGCGTTAATTTTACAGTTCCACAGTTCATTCAGCCGTTACTGTTTTGATTGAAAAAGTTCTGCTGCACTGGGAGTAACAGATCTCCCCGCATATGCAATACACACTTTGCTATTTTCTTTGTGTTTTGGGAATGGATTTCCATCACTAGTAAAGGCTGTTTGGTTCATTACTATATGCAGTGTCTCTGTGTATATATACACACACTTGTGTGTATACTGCGTGACTAGTAACGTATCTTTCATGTATTAGAGTGTAACTGTCATAGAATTGTGGAATGGTTTGGGTTGGAAGGGACCTTAAAGATCATCCAGTTCCAACTCCCCTTGCCACAGCAGGGACACCTCCCACCAGACCTCAAAGCCCCATCCGACCCAGCTTTGAATGCTTCCAGGGATGGGGCATACACAACTTCTCCAGGCAAGCTGTTCCAGTGCCTTAGCACCTTCACAATAAAACATTATTTCCACTATCTAATCTGAATCTCCCCTCTTTCAGCTTAAAACCATTACTCCTTCTCCTATCCCTGCGCTCCCTGATGAAGAGCCCCTCCCCATCTTTCCTGTAGGCTCCCTTTAAGTGCTGGAAGGCTGCTGTAAGGTCTTCCTGGAGCCTTCTCTTCTCTAGGCTTAACAAGCCCAACTCTCAGCCTCTCCTCGAGCGAAAGCTATAACATCAGATAAGCAACAGTAAGAAAATTCAAGTTATTTTGCCTTGTTGGTTGGTTGGGGAGCAGATCTGGGAAAGATACCCACTGATAATAATGAGTACCTTGCAATACCATGCAAGTTGTCTTCATAAGGGCTGAGGACTGTTCCTGCTACTGTAAAATGAAGGCTCCACAGAGAATTATATACATCCTGCACACAGATGAGCCAGCGGTGGGAGTTGGCAGGGAGCGGAAAAGCATCTGGATAGTTCATGCTTCAACATATTTGTGTTTTAGTTACTGTTTTAATTTCTTTCTTGGGCCCCAGACTTCCATTAATTATCTGTGGTTTCTGGGAAGCAGCTACGTTCCTCCTGTACCTCAGCAGATCACTTACAGTGTTGTTATTTAGCAGTTACAGTTGCAAGGAGGCCTTCAGCGTACAGACCCAGTTTACTGTGAGCAGCGCTCTGTACTGTTGGAGCTCTTGCAAACAGGATATTTGTCAGTATTATAAGCCAAGTGGTGCACTAACAAATGCATAATCAAGAAGGAAGTGCTCCTTCATGTTTTTCATGCCTGACAGAATGGGTAGGAGAGACAAGAGAGGCACGATATGCTTCACCTGTCCCACATCACAATTATGCACAGGGTTATTTTCTGCACATCTTTCAAGTCAGAGCTCTGTCCAACAGGCCCTGAATATATGAATGACAGCTGCCTGCATTACAAATTTTGCAGCATCGAATAGATGATAGCCCATGGATAGATATTTATGAGCTTCCAAGGACCTATAATTTTTCTCATTACCAATCTTTAACATGAATGTATCTCTGAAGAAGGAGAAGCGCAAGGTGGTACCACTGCTCCAGGAAAGCAGTATTTTCCATCAGAAGTTGAAAAGCCATTGCATATCACTGTGGTAAAATAATAATGAATAATGGTCATTCTACTCTGTCCAGTAAGTGATCCTATACTCCACCCAGTTCGTACATGAATTCCTACAGCAGCCAGCGATTTTCAGTCGCTGATCACATAGTCCTCAGCACTTCAGTTCTTGCATTTGTTCTGCTTTACAATCAGTTGATCTTGTAATTAAAATGGTGCAAATACTGTGGGGAGAAGTTACAGAACCCAAGAGGCACAGAGGTGCCCCTGATACCTTTGACATGGGTTCATGTGCTAGCACTGTGTCAAATTAAAAATTTCCTATAATGTGTAGAGCACATTATAGGAAAAAAAAAGAAGAAACAATGAATAACATTCTTTATTAATACTTTCTTATTTTATTAAGGAAAATCACGAGATAGAATAGAGGAAATTTGATGCTAAGTTACTTGAGATGAGTTTTACCACCCATGGTGGGCTAGAAGACAGGATGGTGTCGTTATAGCATAGTATGCAGTGTGCTGCAGTAGTTTCTGTTTAAGAGAATTTACTGTGCAAGCTATTGTATCCCAGAGTCCTCTGGAAAATGGCAGTTTTGTGTATTTTGATATGAGACTGGAATTGCATTGGTATTTATTTTGCTTGGACAATGGCATCTGCCTCTTGTTTGGTTTTTTTTTCTTTAATATATAAATTAAAGAAGCTCCTTGTTCAAACTGGCTACATTTCTGTATTAATACTCCAGCGAGGAGATTGTCAGAACATCATTGGTTTGATTGTTAATAACTGCCATCTAATTTCTGTATTGAAATTTCTTTATGACCACTTTATACCTACTTGCACTTTTGCTAATATTGCCCGTTAGCTTACCTAGTTCTTATATTTCTCTGGAATTTACCTCTCCAAATGTATTAATAGAAAGCAGTCTTCTCCTGGCTAAGGATTTTGCTGAACTGAATAATCCAGTGTATTTTTGCATCCTTTTACAAAAGGGGTTTTCCTGTTCTTCATTTTTGGTGTCGTGGTTCAGTTTGGTTTTTTACATCTACTTCAGTTTGAGTTCATCTTTCTCCACCTGACCTTGCAGCATGCTACCTAGTTCTTGCTAGTATCTTGTCTTGTACAATTGTCTTCACTTGCTTCTGCTGGGAACACTTTGTTTCTTGTATCCTAGGCCTACAAACACATTTTTCAAGTCTTACTACTGTTTAACTTGATTGTTATGCGATCAGTTAACCACTTATGTCTGTCCTTATTTTTGTCAATGGCTTCCACATTATTGGAGAATTTGGTTTCATTATTCCCTCTGTGTGTTGTCAAATTGCATGCCATTTTCAGTACCTACTCAATGTCATCCTGTTCTTTTTGTATGATGTTTAAATCCTTTTCTGCATATACAGTGTTAACTGGAAATTTCCTTAGCCTGCTTTTTTGGTATAAGGATAATTAAGGAAAATGCAAAAGCTTAGGACTGATTCTTTAGGAACTCCACACGTAACCTTCTTCTGATCTGATGGCTTTCCATTCAGCATAACTCACAGTTGTCTCTGCCATCTACATGTTTGGTTCCTTTCCCATCTTCTCCATCTTAACTGATATGGCACAGTATCAAAAGCCCATACCCAATATGGCACAGTATAAAAAGTCCCTATAAACTTGCTGCATTTCCTTTATCTAGAAAAATTCACTGTCTTACCAAAGAAAGATGTCAAGTGAGTTTGGCACAATCTACCTCTGGTGAACCTGTATGATATCTTCTTTGATGATCATCTGTTTTCTTCTTTGTCTTTGAATTTTGCAAGGAAGTACTTACTCTCAGTGGCATGCTGGCTTTTGATCAGAATTATAGATCTGAGATGTTCCTGATTGCTTTTTTTCTCCTTTTTATAATATAGGCACTGTGTTCGCTTTTTTCCACTTGTGAGTTTATAGGTTTATTAAAAATCCTTTCTGTTGGATCTTTGATCTCTTGTGCCTGTTCTTTCAGAGCACTGGGATGAAGGTGATGCAAACATTGCTCTTTAAGTGCATTTTCAGCTCCTGAGTTCTGCTTCCAGCTAAGTCATTTGTCCTATATTTTAATGAGCTTGTGCAAGTTCTTTTTTTTTTTTTTTGATAGATATTAAAGCTGTACTCACAGAATCACAGAATGGTTGAGCCTGGGAAGGACCTGTGGAGGTCATCTGCTCCAACCCCCCTGTTCAAGCCTGTTGCCCAGGACCATGTCCAGGTGGTGGTTGAATATCTCCAAAGGTGGAGAATCCACAGCCTCTCTGGGCAACCCTTGGTCATCCTCACAGTAAAATGTTCCCTGATGTGCATAAAGAACCTCCAGTGCTTCAGTTTGTGCTTATTGCCTCTGGTCCTGTCACTGAGCACTGCTGAAGAGACCCTGGCTCCATCCTCTATGTACTCTCCCTTCAAGTACTTACATACACTGATGAGATTCTCTCTGAGCCTTCTCAGTCCCAGCTCTCTCAGCTATTCCTCATGTGTGTGATGCTCCTTCCTTCACGTTCATCCAGACAGTTGTTGGAATCTGATCCCAGAAAACATTCCTGACTTTGTCTGCTGTATGGTTCTGACAGAAGGATTGGAGATGACTTTTGTTGGTTTCCATTTTAATGCTGGGTTTGCTGAATAAAGTTAATCCATGCAAGATTTTTCACCAGGTTGTGCAAAAAACAATCAGATTTTGACACCCATGGTGTCAAACTGCCACCACTTTAGATGTTTAAGGGTTTTTCACACATTTGAAATATAAAGCTCTGCATATAGAATTGTGTAAAATATTGTACCGATTTACTATCATTGTCACAAACCTTTCTCTCCATTTCTTAAAATTTCAATTAGGAACAGAAAGCTTTTGTCACTTGAGACATCTCCGTCATTAACTCATGAGTCTTGTGACATACCTACAACCAGATCTGTCCATATTATTTACATACTATTTACCAAAATAGCTGTTCCCTAGCTATTTTGGTAAATACTGGAAATACACACTGAAGAACAGCCCCACCTAAAGGCCGGCTGTGTCATGGTGGTGGTGTCACTGTTGAATCTAATCTTTATTCTAGATCGAGGGTATTTGATCATTAGTATGAATCTAGACATTTAAATCTGGGATTTATTATTTGTCTCGGTACAAATCTCAGACTGAAAAATAGAATTTATGTCGTGTATGTGATCTTTCCTGACTTCAGTTTTTATGTTGTGCAAATTAGAGAATACCAAATTAATAAAGTGAGACTTTCTTTGGCTCGCCTACCTGCATCAATCTCAAAATCCATACTGATCTGTCGTTGAAAAGAAAACAAACTGGGGATGAGTGCAAAGAGAGTAAAAAATCTCATGTCCAAATTCAGAAGTTTGCTTCTGAGTAAAATATTGAACACAGATCTGCTGAACCTAGAATTAGAATCCACAAACTCAGAACAAAGATTTTGACGTATATCAGGTGCTCTCATTTCACAGCCAGCCCTCACCCAGGTGGTCATCTTCCCATCACTGGGGGAAAAGATGCACAGAAATGGAATTACCCTTTCCAGAGCTTGGAGAGGGCAGGTCTGCGTTCTTTGTCTTCTTGCTGTAGTGGAAGAAGCTAAGAGGAAAAACAGGCCCTGAAGGCAGTGGGAGAAGTACTTTACTAGCAACATACCATCAGAGAGAAATAGGAAGCACCAGGGCTCAGCACAGTTGGCAACCCACCAGCCAGTGGGTCTGCCCTGTGTGGGGAGGAGGTAGGAATGCTGGAGTCTTTTTAGGAGGGATGTGGGACAGAGGTGCTTGGGAAGTACTGGCCAACATCATGATGTGTTCAAATGGCAGGTTCAGCAAGACAACTCTCGTTGTGCGTTTACAAAACCAGCCAAGATGCTTCTTGGTGCTGAAGGGCATGGATGATGTCTACATGTGATGTTCTAATGTACAGATTTCTGTAAGATTTAAGAGATTCCAGCAAGAGGTGTCACCATTTCCCAGCATAACACAGCTATATTCAAAACATGTCTAAATTATGGTGTTTCTTTGCTTAAAATAATAGTGCATCACTAAGTTGAGGTGTTCAAATCCTCATATGAACCCTTTCAAAACAAAGGTAGCTTTTATCCAAACACTCAGTGATGTTTATTTTCACGTATGCTTTCTTCACCCAAATTGAGCTGTTC
The DNA here is from genome assembly GCF_032191515.1 of Phaenicophaeus curvirostris. Classification (NCBI taxonomy): domain Eukaryota; kingdom Metazoa; phylum Chordata; class Aves; order Cuculiformes; family Cuculidae; genus Phaenicophaeus; species Phaenicophaeus curvirostris. The sequence continues at coordinate 39,080,944 of NC_091392.1, read as the reverse complement.
TAGAATTACTTAAAAAAGAAAAAAAGAAAAGAAACAAACCCAAATGAAAACCCCAGGAATTCTGACCTCAGAAACTTTCTGTTGTGATGCAAATTTTAAGTCACATTTTCTTAAAAAAACTGAAAACTTTAGGACTCGCAAGGTAGTGTGATTTTTGCCAAGCATCAGGCTTATAAATGTGTTGTATTCTAAAAATTAATGTCTCACACATTACAAATTAGGAAAAAGAAGAAGATGAAAAAAGAATACTTACATGTTCAATGGTAGTGTCAGTAATGCTCCCTCAACAGGCCTTTTTCACCAGATATTGGGTGGACTAAAGATGCAGTACTTTCATTTTATACCTATGCATGAAAGAAAGCCGGTTTGAATTACACAGTTCTGCCAAAAGAACGGTTTTCCGAGCTGGTTCTGAGACTGCACTTTGTCTGCCTGAAGTGTCGGCTGTTGGCAGAAGAGGTGTTGGGACTTCATTCTTCTTTTCCTGCGTATTCCCATCTTCTTCCCTATGGTGGCACCTGGATTTGTGGGTGATGCTGTAAGCTGGCTCAGGAGACTGATTTGATGATAAACTAACCTGGCTAAGAAAGAAACAGGAGAGATGGGTTTTATTTTTTATTTTACAATCAAATAAGTTCCTTTCTCCCTCTCACCGTTTGGCTATGTAAATGTTACCATTAGTGTTTTAAAATGGTACTGCAGCTTTCATCTTCACCCACTGGGAACGGCAGATTAAATTGACCGTGTAACTGCAGCCTGGGGAGATCTCTCTGCTACAAATTGCAGCGCGCTGGGGAGGCACCTGGAATAGTGACGAAAGGACTATTTTGGATATCCTGTTTCTCAGCAGTCTGCTAAGAGGAAGGGGTGGACAGGCTGTGCTCTTTCTCATCCCATTACCAGGAGGCAGACGATACCGGAGAGAAAATAAAAGAAACTGCAGGTTTAAAACTGTGTAAAGAGCTGTCTGGGTGTTGTGGAGGCCAAGTAAGCTCATCAGGCATTTTTGGATAACACTGGTGGTGTAGATAGAGAACAAGATTACGTGGTGTGTGAACCCATATTCCCTTTATTGTTTTTAATAGAAAATTTGAAGATGAAAGTACTTGCTGATCCATAGTAAAAGTTTAGGTCTGTTGGTCCAAACAATTTTTAATCCTCCTTTTTATTAATTACTCTGGGGTCATGTCTGTGGGACTTACAACCTTAGTACTGCTTTCACAACTTTAAGTCATGAATCATCTTCCTTGAGACACTTGAAAAGTGTAGTGAATCACTTTTTTTAATTCTTTTGGTCCTTATAATGTGACTGCCTCTTGTTATTTGGACACTTTGCACTTCAGTAAAGATGTTTGCCTTATCATTAGGAGTCAAAATTAACATGACTTATAATGGATAAACAAGTTAATTCTTTGGAGATGGTGTTTTAAAGAGGTTTCTGAAATGTTTTGGAAATACGCCACTAGTTTACCAGGCAGATGCATTAATTTCATTAATTCAGTTTTGAATGTAAGTGAAGGGTAGAATCTGTGAGTTGTTAGTGACTGGCATAAACCAGATCATTTTTCCTCCATCAGCCTAGTCTGATGACCTGCATGATCAGTGACTTCCCACCCAAAGCTCTGGCTACAGAGTCTGACTGGCCTGTTACCCTGTCCTCCAGGGAAGGTAAAGTTTACCACTTGTAGTTTTTCAAGCATTTTTCATCTCTGTTCTTGTCAGAAAGGTCCCGCTCAGCTTTTCACCTATATTTGCATGTCCACGTTTGAACAGGTAAATAATCCAGGGATCCCTTTGCAGATGAGTTTCTGGGCTTTGTCCAGTAATATTTCTTTCTAAGACTTCTCCACGAGGGCAACCACCTGTTGAAAATGCAAAGAAAAGAGCTTTCCCTTGCACTGATCCAGTGATATGGAGCTATACACAGGCTGTAAAACTTTCCTAACCCTTCAGGACACGTGGGTGCATGGAGAAGATATCCAGGAGCAGTAATAAACGAATGGTTTCACAGTAGTTCTGGGAGCCTGCTTCTAAATCAGATGATACAGTAGCACTGGAGATACCAAAGCTATGCTCCTGGGGAGGCGAGGTGAAAGCAGAATAGGAAATTTGAATTACTCTTTCCTGCCTTGAAGTCATTGTCTAAAATCAGCTCTGTTAGCGCCTGGCTCTTTGTCAGTCAGAGCACAGGAGGAGGTGGTAACCAGCCAGGAGAATATGACCAAGGCTTTTAAATACTGTTGCTTGGAAAGCCTTATTAATGGCTGCATAGGAGATCGATGTGCAATAATTCTTTCAAGCAGTATCTTTTTAAAAGCCTTTAGCAATCTGTCATCCTTGTCTCCCTCCCCCCCTAGTTAGAAAGCCACATTAGTCAGGAGAAATCACACGGTCCTGGGAAGTTTCAAACTGCATCTGCTGATGCCATCAGGAAAATGCTACTGTGCAGGGGCACAGGTGCGATTACAGTGACGGCTCCTTCACATCCTCTGCTCAGGTCATCCTGGAGGGACAAACAGAAAGAAACGGGGAGGCAGGCGAGATTCTGTCAGGTGCATGGGAGCAGTACCGAAGAGAAAAATGGAATGCCCTCTTCCAGGAGACAAAGATCGCGCTGTCTGTGAGTGTTAGCTTAACTTCGTTGAATCTGTGCTTTGAGGAGAAAGGGGAGCTTTCAATACTGTTTATTTTGTTCTGAGTTTAGCTCCCTGTTCAGCACATCTTAGCCTTTGCTGTCGCTGTGGTAGAAATGTTTAATCTGTTTGTTGTTCTTTTTTCAAATGATAATTCATAACTTGCTGTTATTTTGGAGGTAATTTAAGCTCCCACAGTGTTTTTGGCATATTAGAAACATCAGCTTTAGATAAACACGTCCATATTTTAAGTAGAGATCTATGAACCTCTTGTGTTGTGCAATGGCATTAAATATCGCTTCTAAAGTTAATCTGCCCCATTAGCTATGGTTGGAAGCTAGATCAGGGATTTAGGAGGTATTAAATTTTATGGTAGTAAAGAACGCTGGGTATGGGAAGCCCCTGTCTGTCTCTAATGGAGAAATCCTGAGTCATTTACTTCATGATGCATCAGCAAAAATAATTTGGGTGTGGCTTTGATTTCCAACTGCTACTGTAACAAGACTGAAAGCTAGAAGTGTCTTAACCAAATTTGTGATTGCAAAAGGTTTTTCTCAGAATATGCACAAAATGACCCACTTACTAAAATGCAATATCTCTGCGTGCAAGGCTACAATAGATTTAAGTATTTGAGTAGATATCTATAATAAGTGAGCTCTTTTCTGAGGCTGGGGAATTTTCTTCTGTGACCACCTTTCCACAGGATGGCAATACACAATGCTATATATGCATGATTTATCTTTTGATGGTTGGCTTGGATTTTTTGTATTTATTTTTACTGTAGGCTGCGAGTTGCAAATACAGTGTTTGGTCTTCGGTTTAGGTGTGATTTTTTCTAACCAAGTCAGTGCTGTATGCCAAGTGGCATTAAAATAAGAATTGGGAAGGGGTTAAGAACAAAACAAGTTGAGTAGACTATTCTTTAATCCTGCAGAATGTATCCTGGGTTTAGAATGAGACTCGACCAGTTCTAAAAATGAAAAAAGGAGAACTGTAATTAACATACATATGTGAGTGAGATAGTTCTTAGTAGTGTGAATCTAAAATAAATAAGCTCTAGGAGTTATGAATGAGGGGGAAAGGTTTTTCTGTATTGATTCTTGAAACTGGAGCTTATGTAAACCTATACTGTACTATTCTGTAAATAGCTAGTTACAACTCAGTGGCTTTGCAGTGTAACTGATTCTAGTGAATTAGAAAAATCGTAGAAATATATGTGTTTTTTCATTGTCAGTCTCCGCTGAGTCCCCTGAAAACCTAATTCTTAACATTTTCAAAAAGTATATTCCTACTCCGTGCATCGACAGTTTCTTGCTTCCCTTACTAACAAGATTTTCTGTGTATGATCTGTACAAAGTGCACCAAAGAATAATGACATTTTGTCTTCTGTTTGTTCTGAAACTGTTTCTATTTCCAGCACACATTTTGGACAAGTAGCATAATAAACAAATGGCCTGGCTGTAAATGTATTGCCTGTCTCTTGTATCTAGGTGGTCTCAGAAAGTGACTTAAAAGAAGAAACATAGAAAAAGCTTCAGAAATAAATACAGCATATTGCTGAAAAACGCTGTCTTGGTATCCTCACTTACTTTAGATTCGATTTCCCATCAGTAATTGGCAGTACAATGGTAACATAACAATAAAATGAATTATTTTTTTATTTCTCTACTTTGTAAATGATTCATTACTGTGTCGTTCTGCCAGAGAAAACTAGAAATAAACAAATGAACTTGACTCTCGGACATGAGTGGTACTAACTAGTCTAGTTAGTATCGAAGTTGAGCGGTTGAAAGTAAAGGTTCAAAAATATATGGAAATAGAACCCTCTAGAGTAATATGGTGCTATATTAATAGGAAGGTGATATTTTACATTTTAAATTTCCTTTTCATGCTGTCTACTGAAACAACTTTGTTGTCCCTTTACCTCATATTCTAGCATAAAAGCTTTCTCTCGAGTTTAAATTATGGTTTTGTTGGGGTTTTTTTTAATTAAAACCTATTACTGCTTGGAGGGATAAACTTTCTGGTATGTCCTGAATTTCTTAAACTAAAAGCATAGTATCTACAACCTATGTAGAAATGTAAAATCAGTTGTTCTTTTTTAAATTGTTGTTTTATTTTTCAGCATTGGACTGTTGAAAAAATGAATGCCTGAATTTTTGGCAAACAAGATTAGGAGGAGAAAAGGCAGATCCCTCCTATTTTGTCCAATGAAGAAACAGATTTTTTTTTAATGTTATCCTGGCATTTGCAGGTGGAACCTGCTGTGCCTGACAGTGCTGTTGATGACAGCAGGAATTGAAACCAGGAATCTTTTCTCACAGTTAGAAGTGCTTGTGCAAGAATATGTGTATATCTGTGATCTTTTGTGATGGGAAAGAAGGCATTTAGGAGTGAGAGGCTTATATGTAACCTAGAAATACAGAGCTATAATTTGTGGGACATCAGACACATTATGAGATTTAGTTATTGTTTATATAGCTGAAGATGAAAATAGGCTTTGTAAGTCTTAAGTGTAATACTTCTCTATCTTGTGTTGAAATTGGCAGTATATAGAGTAGGGTTTTTTAATACTATCATATTGTAATTCTGTAGTTGCGTTATTAATAATTTTGATTCTTTGACAATGTTGGAACTTTTATGTGAATATTCACATCCATAAAATCTACTCTTAAACTTTTAAAATTCCTTTACTGGATTTTCTAGCCATTACTTATAGGTGTCATGGGAAAAATTTGCTATAGATGATTGGAGACATCCTTAGGGTGTTATACAGGCCACACAGCTTTACAAGTGACAGGCTTATCAGTGTAATTTAAAGTTGAGCAATATCTAGGACATTAAATGTAACAAATAAATAATGTGTGCATTTTGTCTTAATGTAGGCTAATGTGTGTATGCCATCAGTGATATTTCTGATAGAAGAGGAGTGTCATCTTCAAAATTTTGGAGCAAAATGTTAAGCTGAGTATGCTATGTAAGAGAACTCACGCTTAATGGAAGAATTCTCTGGTTCTTTGTAATTAAGGTTCTTTGTAATCTAATTTCACAAAGGCCTTAACTCACTTCTTGTTCAGCACTTTCTTTACTCACATCCTACACTCTACTAATGGATACAGAAAGGAAACAATGGTGGGTTTACTTACAGCATAAGGGATTTTAGGCACAGAATAGTTCATGGCCATTTAAACTAATAAAAAATGAGGGTTTCCAATGTGCACTTAAGTTATACTAATAATCTTTTAAAAAAGAGTGGGGAAGAGAAAGCATGTGAGCCAGAGAAATGTGCCAGAGGAGGATTGTCATAGCCTGAGTACTTTCTGAGAAACTGAAAGAGGAGGAAGTACTTGGAGGAATATGTGGTAAACATTCAAGTTAAATTTTATTCAGTTATCATTTGCTAACTCAACAATCAGAAAACTCATTTCTGGTTCCAAGCAGTGGTAAAAAATTGTAAATCTGTCCATAATGAGACCCTGTAAAAGCCTTCAAAAAGTTTAATGGGAAGGAATTTATGTAAAACCTAGTAAGGTGCCCATGTTCTACTTTTATTACAAGAACAAATAAAATTATTCATCCTAGCTGGGGGCTAAAGCTTCATTAATGTTTGGAGAGATGATGTGTTTTTTACTATTTCTATAGAGTAGGAAATACACTGTTTACAGTTAGATGGAAAGTTTTGGTGCTGCCAAATACCCAGTAAGAGAGAATAATCAGGCATTCTTAAATCTGTGTGATAGATTTACTTGATGCGGTATTCAGGATTTCAGCTAATTTTCTCTGTCTTCAGTGCACAGTGTCTCCGTCTCTCTCTTTGCCTTTCTTCATGCATTTTTATGAGGAAATGGAACCAATCTAAACATCATCAGAGCAGCTTTCTTGATCAGCTTTTGAAAAAATAACTTATCATGGACCCCAGGCTAGGTGCACCCTGAGATCCTGCTTGAAAAACTGCTTGGTATATTTGGATTCTTTTGCCAGGTCTCTGTGTGTACCAATAAAATACAAGAATGGTTGTGTCAAATGATGACTGGCCTTGCTTGTGACGAGTATGATCAAGGTGATGGACAAGTGTGGTCAAGGTGATGGACAAGTGTGGTCAAGACAATGGACAGGACTTTCAAGAGCCTGGATGTGATTTCCTTGGAGTCCTGCCTGGAACAAGCATCAAAACTATGATTCTGAATAAAACATTATGTTCACCCACTGTTTTGCCTATACATCTTTATCTGCATGGGGAAAATTCTGGCTGGTTCTGTCTGAAACCCCCATGCTACCCTAACGCCTCTTGTGTGGGGGTGTTCAGGTTGCTCCGGGTGTGCCCACAGCGCACAACCTGACTCTGTGAAGGCCATTTTCAGAAGACAAGGTTATGCATATCAATTCATTTTCTGAATTTTGCCCTTAAATTATTAAGGGAATTTAACAGTGTCTTAAATAAGAGAAGTATTCCAATTTATTTATGTTTTCATTTCCATTTTAATTAAGTAGTTCTGGTAAACCAACATGTTCTACTTAGGAAAAAAAACATACCTTCTTTCCAGGCGATCTAGAACATTGTTTAAGTACAGCTAGATGCATTTGAACCAGTACTCAACCATGGAGGAGGGGTACTTGAAAAAAAAAAAAAGAGAATAGGGTTGTCACACTGGAAGAATTCCCACAAGGAAATGAGTCATTAACCTATCCTAGCGTTTTGCACGATCGTCATTGTGGATAAGGAAGATTGTTTGTATGTGCACAGAGCTATGAATTGGTACGAGTGTTTGAGTTTCAGGTCATGACTGGGTACTGAATCTGTTGTGAGTAACTCAGGGGGAGTGTGCAAAAGTATGAATTTGCATGCTTTAAATAGGTAAGAGTGATCAAAATAGCACTGTGGTGATGGAGTTAAAAAATCCCTAGAGGTAACAAGTAGGTTTGTTCAGCTGGTATGAATGATTACTTCCAGGTTTTATTGTATGGCAAGCAGTCATATGAGATTTGCCCATGTTGTTACATGGTCACAGTAGCTGGGCCACCTTCACAACTTGCACCAGCAGGTTAATAGTTAATATAACAAGTTGCAGTAGGTGTTCTGTTGATGGTAGTTTCTGCAGACCTTCAAAACCGTGCGTTGCCTGTAAAGTTTTTCCTTTTTCTGTACAGTATTTTTGTTATCTCACTGGTCCTACATTATAATTCTTACAATGGTTCGTGTTCTTCCTGTGCAGTTTGCTTGTGTTTGTTCGCATGCTGGTGTGGGATGTTGATAAGAATTTTCAGACGTCAAAATGAATCCCTGACTAACCAGGATATTTCAGATTGATTGCTGACAGGTTTTATTAAAAAAGCAGTCTCTTCATGTGTCCCAAGAAGAACTGGAGTTAGTGTAAATGTTCTTTCCGTCCAGTCTGTCCTATGTACTACCACATATGTGGATGTAAATAGAAAAATGAGAGTTAAGTAAATCTAGATACCTGATGCAGATGATAACAAGAAATTTCTGATGTCTATATAGATAAACATCTAAACATGCAAAACCCCACTCTCTGGCAATGGCAATCCTATACTTTCTTGAAGTTAAATTAAGGACTTTTTGTAAATTAGTAATTTTACCAGCAGCTTTAAAAAGTTGAATGTTTTTGTTGTTATCTTTTTTTTTTTTTAAATGCAATACTCCTTTGCCAGAAGTGCTAGTACCATCCTCGGAAAGAGGAGAAACCTTTTTCTAATTTGATTTTCCATTTCTGTAAAATATTCTGTAGGTACCTAATCAGGTTACACTGAGGCTGTATTTATTGAAGCTGGAAAAGTGCTCTAGTTTTAAAGTTTGTTTCCATAGAAGTGATTCAAAGTATAATCTGTTCAATTTTTATAAACTTTAGGAAACCATTAAGTGCTTCAGAGTCACACAATAATATTTTTAAATATATTAACAGAAAAATAATTTATCTATTGAAAACGTGTAAGTTATAAGATAAAGAACCCTATCAGGTAACCTAGAAAAAAATAGTCCTATGGGAAAAGTTGGTTGATTGCATGCTTGTTTCTTATCACATGGTTTGGTATGTTGTCTCTCCTGCAGCCTCTTTCCTTATGGTCAGAGTAAAACTTAAGGAAGGTATTCAAAGGAAAAATTTGGCTTTCTTGCTTAACTCTGTTAGGTTTTTTCCTGTTGCATAGAATCACAGAATGGTTTGGGTTGGAAGGGACCTTAAAGACCACATAGTTTCAGCCACCTCCCTTAAGCAGGGACAACTTCCACTAGATCAGGTTGCTCAAAGCCTCATCCAGCCTGGCCTTGAACACCTCCAGGGATCTACAGCCTCTCTGGGCAACCTGTTCCAGTGCCTCACCACCCTCACTGAAAAAAAAGTTCTTCCTTGTATCTAATCTGAATCTCCCCTCTATTAGTTTAAACCCATTACGCCTTGTCCTCACTACAGACCTTGGTAAAAAGTCTGTCTTTCTTTTAAGCATCCTTTAATTATTGAAAGACCACAAGGTCTCCCTGGAGCCTTCTCCAGGTTGATTAACTGCAGTTATCTCAGCCTTTCACCATTTGAGAAGTGTTCCGTCCCTGTGAT